>NW_022992222.1:0-385429 GCF_902827175.1 Gymnodraco acuticeps | reverse complement strand
AACAGTCGCGGGCACACTGTGTGTGTGTGTGTGGGGTGTGTTGCAGTAGAAAATTCAACTGTAGCGCTGGTTCATTAATGGGAAACCCTTAATGTTTGAGCACCCTCTATGAAACGTCAAGCTACCCCACAGCACCCCCTAGAGCAAATCTCTGGCGCCGCCACTGCCTGTCAATCATCAAACTGGGGGTCATATTTCATTATGTGTTGATTTCTATCTGAAGTTGTACCCATGGATGTATAAAGAGTAGTTCTACCGCAAAGTTATTCTCCGTGGGGACTTCCGGCAACAATCTTGATTCTGATCAAAGGCCAGAAAACTCGGAAAAACATCAGCAAAGATGTTTTATTGAGAAGATGATCACTACGTGACAGAAGTTTTTTCAAAACCGTTCATGGTCTCCGGTACTTCCAGTCCAACGCCTACTGCATGCACAGCGTTAGAAAATCGGGCCTTCAAAATAAAAGTTTGACTTTTTCCCCCCCAAAAAAAAAAAAAAGTTCAAAATTTTTTTTTCTTCACTCACACATCTGCGACCCACTTCAAACGGGTCCGCGACCCACTTTTGGGTCGCGACCCACCAGTTGAGAACCACTGGTTTAACTGGTTGACCTCTGAGTAAGAGTAGGAAGCAGAAAGGGATACCCTGTTGGGAGTGAAGATGTGGTCGCGCTTGGTTTGTATAAGGGAATGGGGGGTGGGAGGGTTGTTGATTATTGTTGTTATTTATTTATTTATTTTTTTTGTTTGTGTGTTTTTCTTGTTATGTGTTTTTGTTTTGCTTTCTCCCCTTTTCCTTTGGCTCGGGAGTCACGTCAGCCATGGGAGAGTTAGTGCCCCTCGTCTCCTTATGATATGACGACTCAGGGTAAGAATCTTCGCTTTATCTCCTGGAACCTGAAGGGTGCCAACCAGCCCATCAAACGTAATAAGGTAATGACTCATTTAAAGCAACTTAGGGGTGATATTTTCTTTTTACAAGAAACCCACCTTCGTTCCTCAGAGGTTGGCCTTCTCAAGCGACCTTGGATAAGGGATGAATTTCACTCTAAATTCCCAGTTAGGGCAAGGGGTGCGGCTATCCTTATACACAAGAATGTTCCATTTGAGTAATCAAACTCCATTGAGGACCCAAATGGTCGATTTGTAATTATTTCTGGTAGACTGTGTAGTATGCCGGTGGTTATGGCCTGTGCTTATGCACCAACATGGGATGATACATTTGTTAAACATTTTTTCTCCTCACTCCCTAAAGTTGATGACCTCTACTTAATTATCGGCAGCGATTTCAATTTAACTCAAAACCCCTCCCTAGACATGTCTTCCTCTAAGCCTCTGGCGTTATCCAAGTCAGCTAAAGTCCTTGATACATATAAATCTAGTTTAGGTTTATTCGACCCATGGAGAGCCAAATCCCATTCAGTCGAAGCCTTTTCATTTTTTTCACACGTCCATCATTCGTACTCTCGGATAGATTTTTTTCTCTTGGATAATTACTTTCTATCAGAGGTCCACTCATGTGAATACCATAGCATTGTTATCTCAGACCATGCCCCCGTATCTATTGATATTAGCTTTCCTAGTCGGGTCCCCTCATCCAGACAATGGAGACTTAACTCCTCCCTACTAGCCCACACTTCCTTTAAAGAATTCCTCCATACGCAGATCTCCTTGTTCTTTGATACTAATGATTCTCCAGAGATCTCTAGACGCACGCTATGGGAAACATGCAAGGCGTTTATGCGTGGCCAAATCATCTCCTATGTCTCAAACCTAAGGAAGGCAGAAAGGCGAGAGTCGGAGGCGCTCACTAAGGAGGTATTTAGAATTGATCAGTTGTATGCTTTAGCTCCTACCCCTGCTTTATAAGGAACGCCTTCAACTTCAGTCCAAATTTGATTTAATGTCCACATGTAAGACTCAGAAGCAGTTATTCCTCGCTAGACAACGTTTCTTTGAGACTGGGGACAAAGCGGGAAGATTATTAGCACACCAGGCGCGTGCAGCTACACTATCCAGATTGATCCCCAAGATCAAATCTACTTTAGGTGAAGTTTCCTCGGACCCGACAGAGATCAATAAGATATTTTGTTCTTTCTACACTAACCTCTATTCCTCCCAATGTCCTCCGGATGTTTGGGATGGAGATAATCCTCTAGATAGGACAGTTTTCCCCAAAATAATTGAGGATTTGTGTAAGGAGCTGGGAAGTCCGATCTCTATCAAGGAAGTACAGGAGGCAATTATTTTCACTTCAGAACGGTAAAACTCCAGGCCCTGATGGGTTTTCTGTTGAATTTTTTAAGTTACTCCCTGGCACAATTGCACCAGCCCTCCAGAGAATGTATAATGAGTCTTTTGCTGAGGGCCGCCTGCCTCCCACCCTGTCGGAGGCCTCCATTTCTCTTCTGCTTAAGAGTGATAAAGACCCTCTTATGTGTGGTAGCTATAGGCCCATCTCCCTCTTAAATGTTGACCTAAAGATCCTGTCAAAGATCCTAGCCCAATGCCTACAACGGGTCCTGTAACTGACCGCTACGTTATTTTAATATGCATGGTTAGGGGCGGGCGTAGGTATGGGTGTGACGCTGCGAACCCCGGAATCATAACTGATTTAAACTATTGCCAGGCAACGAGGTCTAGCCTGTGCTACGGACCTCTCAAACATACACGTAAGTTACTGAATTGCTACGAACATTGTGTTATATAATCGGTTTATATAGGCTTTAATTGAAACTGTGTGTGTTGTTCCTTGGCTCAACTGATCATAGTGCCAAGTGATATATTAAGATAAGGACTGCCATGCCTGACGTCGCACATATTGCACCCTCGGTGAGCGGAGCGAGGTACGTTACAGGGACTGTATTACAAGTGTTTGTTTGATCCGTGAATATATATTTGTGATTTAATCAATTACTTGTTCTATGTCTGTATATATTTTAGTTTTCACCATGATTGAAAGACCATTAAAGAAACTGCATCCGTCGAGACTCTGCTGTGATTATTGCCGAGGGCAGCTACAGTGAAAACTCGACTGCACGAGCCATTCACCACGTCGTGCCGGCTCAGCCAGCGGATACGAGATAATCTGACGTCCTGCACGTCAACGTACGGAGGCCAATGCTGCAGTAGGAGACTTTGGCTGACTAAAAGTTAAAGCCAATAATACATATAAGAAAATAGTCAATGTTAAGGTGGTAAATCGATTTAAAGCTGTCTGCTAAGCTAATTCATTGTATGCACAATTGATGAGCTCAAGAACAGCCGTAAAGCAGAGAGCTATATAGTTAAAGAGGGCCCTTAACCATCTATGTCATTTCATGAGAACTTAATTCCCGAACGTGTAATAATGTTTAAAGGGTAAAAAATTGTCTGACTGTAGAGCATTAGTAGTACTATTGTTTGTGACATTTTGTATCATTCATGTTTTGCTCATCTTAGCGTGTCCAAGTGTAAATGTCTGATGTGAGTGGTATATAGTTAAAGGTAAAGTTAAAGTCACCATTCACTTAAATTGAGTTTAGATATAAAACACTGTAAGACTATAGTTAAAGCACAAACAGAGGAAAAAGAGAAACAAAATGTCACTACCTGCTAAAGAAACAGACAAACCCCCAGAGACACAAGTTAGGTCCAGCTCTCGTGAACGAAGTCTAACACAAAAAGCCCTAGAGTTGCAAGAAAATGAAGCTAAGAAAAACGAAAAGGCATTCAATAAAGCCTACGACTCTTGGAAGCAGACAGCAAGAGAGGTTAGACTAAGACTGAAAGATTTCTGCTCAGCTGAAGACCTAAATAGATGCACAGAGGACACAGAATCCAAATATGTCATAGTACAGCAACATTATGAGCCCATTTGACGCAACCATACCACTACTCCAGATATTGCCAAGAAAATGGATGCATGTGTCACTCTTACAGCTGAGATTCGTGAATTACTCAGTAAAAGGCAAAAGAATATAGATGAGGTTTTCAACGACCAACTTGAGAAGGAGAGAGTGAGGGCGGTGCTAAATAAGAATGAGTATGGCTCTGTCTTTGGAAACACGAACACAGAAACTGTAATCTGAGTCATCACGAGAACCAAGTAACACCTCCAGCTCCTCTAGTAAACGTGCAGATGCAGAAGCAGACCTTGCAGCCAAACAAGAACAGGCAAAAGCTACACGAAGTTTACATGGCCAACAAGCAAGACTCGATAAACTGGAGAGTGAATGGAAACTCAAGGAAACACAAATGCTGGCAGAAATCAAACAGAAGGAGGCTGAAATGAAGTTAAAGCTAGAAGAGGAAAAAACAAGGTTACAACAGCTACATGTAGATAATGAAGTAAAAGTAGCAGCAGCTCGAGTGAGAGCGTACAGACATTTTGATGGGTTTGAAAGTTGTGAAGAAGAGGTCGACCACACATCTCAACATGGTGGCCGAAATACCGACCACAAACCCCCCCCCCCCCCACTAAATCCACAAGCAAAGCCATTCCGGCTTCATCCTGCACCGCCTGAAGCGCCAACGTCTCAGGAAGAAGTCAGCCTAACCCAGGCAATTGCAAGCTCTTTTACTCTGAATCGTCTACCTGTCCCAGAACCAACAATGTTTACTGGCGATCCTTTGAAGTTCATAGACTGGAAGATGTCCTTCATGGCCCTCATTGGAAATAAGCCCCTCCCAGTTGGTGAAAAGATGCTCTATCTAAAGAGTTACCTCGCAGGGGAGGCGCGCAAGGCTGTAGAAGGATTTTTCTACAGAAACTCAGAAGATGCATATCACAGTGCCTGGGCAGTCTTGCAAGATAGATATGGAAACCCCTTTATTGTCCAAAAGGCTTTCAGAGACAAGCTCATGAAGTGGCCCAAGATAGATTTAAACGACCCCATAGCACTCAGAGAGTTTGCAGATTTCCTTCAAGGTTGTGTTGAAGCTATTCTCCATGTAAAGGGCCTGTCCATCCTAAATGATTGCGAGGAAAATCACAAGCTTCTCCAAAAACTGCCTGAGTGGATGGTTCACAGGTGGAGTCGGATTGTTGTTGAAGAGTTAGACAAATTTGGAGACTATCCAAGTTTTGCACGTTTTACAGAGTTTACACAAAAGGAAGCTAGAATAGCTTGTAATCCCATTGTATTCCCCCTCCTGATGAAAAACACCAAGACCACAGATGAAAGGTTTCTCAGGAGAACGAAAGCACTCAACACCAGTACTGAAATGAATGAACCCACCTCAGAGACATTTGTAACTTCAAACTCAAAACCATGGCCACCTTGTTTAGTTTGTAAGGATGAAACACATGGTATTGCAAGGTGCCCAACCTTTACAGCAAAGACTACAGACGAGAAGAAAACTTTGATTCACGAAAATAACCTTTGCTTCGGGTGCCTAGGAAAGGGACACATTTCCAAAGACTACAAAAGGCGACACACCTGCAGCACATGCAGTCGACGTCACCCAACCTGCTTACACATAGAAACAGACAAAAGACCTGCAGAGACATCAGGCAAATATTCTGCTGCCACAGGAGAACATACTAGTAAGGAGATCCACAAAGTTATGTCCCATGCACTGACACAGCATACTTCTGCCACCTCTAGCATTGTTCCAGTTCTGGTGTCGTCAACAATGGATCCAGATAGAGAAATTCTCACTTATGCCCTACTGGACACACAAAGTGATTCAACCTTCATTTTGGAAGATTTAGTTACTGAACTAGACGTGGACACTCAACCAGTGCAGCTGAAACTCAGTACAATGACAGTCATTGCAAGTAAGACTGCCAGTGGTCTTCAAGTTCAGGGACTCAACTCTGAAGCCTATGTCAAACTACAGCAGACCTACACACGAGACTTCATACCAGTTGAAAGGTCTCATATCCCCACTAAAAGAACAGCACTCCAATGGCCTCATCTCAAACACTTAGCAAACAAGCTACCACCACTTCAAGACTGCGAGGTAGGATTGCTAATTGGTTATGACTGCCCATCAGCGTTGGCTCCCTTGGAAGTTGTCACAGGAGGCGAAAACGAACCTTTCGCACAAAGAACCGTGCTTGGATGGAGCATCATTGGCTCAGCCAATCCCCATTTGGATAAACAGGGACACCAAAGCTTCGTACATCGAGTCACAGTGAAAGAGATGCCAACACCATCAGCCACCGACGTGCTGAAAGTCTTGGAATCAGACTTCAATGAAAAATGCTACGAAGACAAGTATGTGTCCCAAGATGATGTTCGCTTCATGCAACTCCTTAGTGACAACATTAGGCAGAAGGAAGACGGACACTACGAGATGCCTCTTCCTTTCAAGGACATTAGTCCACCATCACTACCAAACAATAAGAAGCTGGCGACTATCCGGCTGCAACACCTTAAGAAAAAGTTAAAAGCCAACAAAAACTATTACGATCATTATACTGCCTTCATGAAAGAAATAATTAGCAAAGGCGTCCACAGCTCCCGAAGGAGAGACAGTTTGGTATATTCCTCATCACGGGGTATACCACCCCAAGAAGCCAGGCAAACTAAGAGTTGTTTTCGACTGTTCAGCAAAGTTTAGCGGTATCTCTCTAAACGATACTCTACTCACAGGTCCCGACCTAATCAACTCACTGGTGGGAGTCCTTTGTCGCTTTAGAAGGGAAGCAGTGACAGTGATCTGTGACATCGAAAGGATGTTTCACCAATTCCACATCTCACCTGAAGCCCGCAACTACCTGAGGTTCCTTTGGTGGGAGGGCGGACAGCTGGAAACAGAACCGCAAGAGTATAGAATGACAGTCCACCTCTTTGGTGCCTCCTCATCCCCTGGATGCGCCAACCTTGGACTTAAATACCTGGCTCAGCACCACAAAAGTGACTACCCGTTAGCATCAGCTTTCATCGAGAATAACTTTTACGTGGACGATGGGCTAACCAGTGTTCCATCAGTCAAAGAGGCAAAAGGACTGATAGTCCAAGCGCAGGAACTGTGCAAAAATGCAGGCTTACGTCTTCACAAGTTCAACTCAAATCAAAAGGAAGCACTGTCCTGCATAGGCCCCTTAGAAAGAGCAGTAACCACTGACCCTCTCAATCTTAACCCTGATGCAACAACAGAAGGACACATTCTTGGCATTCAGTGGTCAATGGAAAACGACACGTTCAGCTTCAACATCGAACCAAAGGACCAGCCACCAACCCGCCGTGGCCTTCTGTCAGTCGTTGCCTCTCTTTACGACCCACTCGGTTTTGTTTCTCCCTTCGCCCTGACGGGAAAGTGCATTCTGCAAGAGCTGTGCCGCAGAGGCATCGGATGGGATGATCCACTTCCTGAGAACTTACGTTCACGGTGGGAGGAGTGGAAGAACGGTCTTCAAAGGCTAAAGGAAGTCACTATACCCAGATGCTACCACCCTCAAGACTTTGGTAAAATTGTGAGAGTAGAACTGCACCACTTCTCAGATGCTAGCAATGTCGGATACGGTGCATGTTCCTACCTCAGGTACAAGAATGAGAAAGACGAAATTCATTGCAGCCTCGTAATGTCAAAGGCAAGAGTCGCACCTACTAAGATCACCAGCATTCCCAGACTTGAACTCTCAACCGCAGTCACCTCAGCCAGGATGAGCGTTTTGTTGAAAACTGAGCTTGAGATGAAAATTGACGAAGAATACTTCTGGACTGACTCTCAGGTGGTGCTTGCATACATCAACAACGAAGCAAGAAGGTTTCATGTGTTCGTTGCAAATCGTGTTCAACTGATAAGAGATAATACACAAGCAACCCAATGGCACTACGTTGATACAACACAAACCCAGCTGACCATGCCTCCAGAGGTCTTCATGCAGCGGACATCACTTCAACTATCTGGTTATTAGGGCATACGTTTTTATGGGAACAGAAGGCGCTTCCATCACCTACCCCTTCAACTGAGCTGCTAGTTGGTGATCCAGAAGTTAAATCGATTCAAGCATTCGCAACTCAAGTCAGCGAGCAGCAGGACGTTCTAAGTCGCCTGAGTCGGTTCTCTTCATGGACTACGCTCGTTAAGGTGGTTGCAAGAATCAAGAGACTAGGGTCCAAGCAAAAACACGGCAACCTTGTGACAGTCGAAGAACGTAGGAGGGCCATTGAAGCGGTGATTAGGCTCGTCCAGCAGTAAGCTTTCTCAAAAGAGATAAAGGCATTTCAAAAGGATGTTCAAGGAGACAGTCTCCCAAGTTCAAGTCCTCTTCTTCGTCTGGACCCCATCCTGAACGGAGAACTCCTCTGCGTTGGAGGAAGACTTGGAAAGTCAACCCTTAGTCAAGAACTAAAGCACCCCATCATACTCCCGAAAGACAGCCACATCACCAAGCTGATTCTGTCTCACTACCACGTCCAGATCTGCCATCAGGGCCGAGGTCAAACCTTAATGGAAATCAGAGCCAATGGATTTTGGGCTATTGGTGGGAGCAAATTAGTTGCCAAATTGATAGACAGATGCGTGCAATGCCGGAAGCTCAGAAGACCAGCTGGGGAGCAACGAATGTCCGAACTGCCCAAAGAACGTGTCGAAGCTTCGGCTCCTTTCACATCTTGTGGTATGGACTGCTTTGGCCCATTTGTAATCAAGCGGGGCCGTAAAGAGTGCAAGAGGTACAGCCTCATCTTTACATGTCTGTCCTCTCGAGCAGTTAATATTGAAATGCTTGAAGATCTGTCCACGGACGCCTTCATTAACGCCTTAAGGTGCTTCATTAGTCTAAGAGGAGCTGTATGCGTTCTGCGCTGTGATCAGGGCACAAACTTCGTTGGGGCAAAAAACGAGCTCCAAAGGGCACTGAAGCAATGCGACACCAAGGTATTGGAAGCATTCCTCGCAGATAAGCAGTGCGAGTTCATTCTCAAAGCTGCTTCCGCAAGTCATGCAGGTGGCGTCTGGGAACGGCAGATTCGTACCATTCGCAATGTGCTGAACGTTACAATCGCACAATGTCCACAGCTGCCCCCCCACTGTAGAGCCTTGCCCCCCCAGCTGCCCCCCTAACTTTTGTTTCCCTAAAACTGTACTAAAACAAACCTACACTATTTCCACAAGCTTCTCAAGCAACAAAACAAGCATTACATTAGTTAAAATTGAATCATTTTAAATATCATTTTAGGCCCGTTAAAAACGCTGCTACGGCCCTGCATTAAACTGCGGAGCGGCGTTCACACAGACCGTGGGTCACACCGCTGCAGAGAGGGAGCGAGCTGTCCCAGCACCTATGGATCAGCTTCCCCTGGGAGCATTTCCGTTTCCACTAGTTTTGTTTTTACTAAGGACGAGAGCTTGAAACTAAATATTAATAAAACGCTGCTGTTTGAATCGATAGCGTTTAAAAGACGGGCGCTGTTTGGGGCGTTACGTTACAAAATACTACGCAGACAGCGTTAGCTGGGAGATCGATCACTTTGCTAAACTACGCGGTAGCCTATTAAATCCACGTAAACTACACATCATAGCCATGAGGCCAGATCAATGAAACCAGGATACATCCTTTACCGTAAAAACTGGATCCAAACACAGCTGCCTGTGTGCGCTTGATCAATGATTTCTGATGTTATATTTATGATATGCTACATATTAGCTAGGCTACATGGCCCTAACGTGTAAAGTTATACAAGCATTTGTACCAGTGCTTTTCACAAGTAGACTCTTGCAGGCCAGAGTATAGGAGTGATTCAACAACAACAAAAAGACATATGAGAACAGAAAGAGGAAAAGGAAAAGAGAGATGAAGAGAGCAGAAGGAAGAGGAGGAGATGAAGAGACCAGGAGGAAGAGGAGGAGATGAAGACATTAGTGAAGAAGAAGAAATGTATGTGAGGAATAAAGATGAAATATCAGAAAGAGGGACAGAGGCAGGGATCAGGAGGCAGATGAAACTCCAGCTGGACCACATGGTATGTTCTTATTCTCCTTACATATTCCATTACAGCAGCACAATCTAGCAGCTCTTAGTATTGACAAATATTGATTGAAATGTGTTGCTGCACAGGTCACCTGTAGCTCTCTGAAGAGATGGGTGATGTCATTTGTGTACTTAATTATAATTAAGTACTTACAGTATGCAGAATTCTGAGTATTCTCTGAATCGGGTGCCTTTTGGGTCTTTATATCTTTGAAAAATTAAACCAAAATGTTTGGTCATAACATCTGGTATTGGACTACTTACATTTTCCCACCTCAGTCACAAAATATAAATAATTACTAGGAATTTCCTTGAAAAAATTTAACAGGGTTGAAGTTTTTGACAAAAAGTAGGCATGAGACCTTGTTTAGCTAAGATATGGCACCACATGGAAGTCAAGGACATTACAAAATTGTAATATTTTGCAAAACTATTGTTTATTTTTGTAATAAACAATTATTTACTATTATTAATTCATACAACAGAGTTGAAATGTTGAGCTTGTCAATCTTAATCTGAAAATACAAAAACTGAAATATAGGTAAGAGAAGACACTGACACTTTTGTGATGTAATTCCCTCAATGCAGATCACACATGGACTGATCCATTATTTTAATAGGAGGGTAAATGGTATGGCGTGACGGGGTTGAAACAAACTGAGGGACAATATTGCAATTTCATAGATAATTCAAGTATTTTTTCAGAATTGATTTTTGATCAGTTAAAGTTGACAAGCATATGATTATATTAGCAGCAACATTTTGGGATAATTGGCCATTTTGATTTGTTTAATATTAAATGAATATGTAATAATGCTTAGTGAGGACATGCAAATATGTCTGTCTAAGACAACCAATTTTTTTTTAAACAAAATATATATTTAATTGTACATTGTAATGCAAAACAACCTGTTCCATTAATTCATTGCTTTAAAATACATTTTGTAGTTTCCTTTCATTTAAAATGGTTGAGGTAAGCTTGGGGGACTCAAAGGGCACCCGATTGTTTGTCTGAACACCTTGTTTCTCTTGTGCATTAAGAACACTTGTGTTAGGGCATGAATTAACAATAAATAGGTTATATACAGTATAAAATACCACGTACTGGCCGCCCTCCTATGCCACCCTGGCATGACCTCTTGCCTCCCCTTTGCCCCCCCATGTAAAATGTTCTAGAACCGCAACTGCCGCTACGTTATTTTAATATGCATGGTTAGGGGCGGGCGTAGGTATAGGTGTGACGCTGCGAACCCCGGAATCATAACTGATTTAAACTATTGCCAGGCAACGAGGTCTAGCCTGTGCTACGGACCTCTCAAACATACACGTAAGTTACTGAATTGCCACGAACATTGTGTTATATAATCGGTTTATATAGGCTTTAATTGAAACTGTGTGTGTTGTTCCTTGGCTCAACTGTTCATAGTGCCAAGTGATATATTAAGATAAGGACTGCCATGCCTGACGTCGCACATATTGCACCCTCGGTGCACAAGTGTTTGTTTGATCCGTGAATATATATTTGTGATTTAATCAATGACTTGTACTTGTTCTATGTCTGTATATATTTTAGTTTTCACGATGATTGAAAGACCATTAAAGAAACTGCATCCGTCGAGACTCTGCTGTGATTATTGCCGAGGGCAGCTACAGGTCCTACCAAGTATAATATCTACTGACCAAACAGGTTTCATGCTTGGAAGACACTCGTTTCATAACACAAGGAGGCTCTTGAATATCATTGGCTTATCTAGTTCATGCAGTCCGGAATTGATTATTTCACTAGATGCGGAGAAGGCCTTCGACAGGGTGGAATGGAACTTCCTTTTTTTTGTGTTGCAGAAATTTGGTTTCAATTCAGAATTTATATCTTGGGTCAAATTGCTTTATGCCTGCCCAGTCGCCTCAGTCCACAAATTATCGTTATACGCCGACGACCTCCTTTTATACATGTCTAATCCAGCTGCCTCTCTTCCCGTGGTTCTAGATATCCTCTACAAATTTGGGTCCTATTCAGGCTATAAACTTAACCTCCACAAGAGCAAAGTTTTCCCCATCAATTCTACAGCTAAAAGTATACCCACAGCTTTTTTCCCTTTCAAATATTCTACAGACGGGTTTAAATATTTGGGGGTGCATATTACTGACTCAATTGATCGCCTATTCTCAAAAAAATTCTCTCCTCTCCTTGAGAGGTGTAAACTGGACTTTGTCAGATGGTCTGCACTCCCATTATCCCTAGTGGGTTGTGTTAATTTGGTTAAAATGGTTGTTTTACCCAAGTTTCTATATATTTTCTCACATATCCCCATCCTTATTAAGAAGTATTTTTTCAAATTGCTCGATCAACTAATAAGCTCTTTCCTCTGGGGCAAAACAAATCCACACATCAGAAGATCAGTGCTACAGCTCCCAAGGGCTCTTGGAGGCTTGGCATTGCCCAATCTCCTACACTATTACTGGTCCTGTAATATTCATAAACTTTTATACTGGTTTAACAATGCTGCAGACAGCTTACGCCCCAGGTGGGTGGATATGGAACTTGCATCGTCTAAACTCTCTCTTCACTCCCTGGTTTGCTCCCAACTCCCTCTGTCTACCTCCAACTTCACCTCAAATTCAGTGGTAACTAACACCATTAGAATTTGGATTCAATTTAGGAAGAGCCTAGGCCTCCATAGGGCCTCAGATCTCTCCCATTGTAAATAACCACCTATTCCTGCCCTCTTGCACCAATATGGCCTTTCGGACTTGGTTTGACAAAGGGTTAACCAAATGTAGGGACCTCTACAACCAGGGGACTTTTATGTCCTTCCCTGAGCTCTCGAAGAAATTCGACCTGCCTAGAACCCACCTATTTCGTTTTTTTCAGACAAGGCATTTTGTCCAGAATCAGAACCCCAAATTCCCGAGTCGTCCCCCAGAAACCCTGGTTGACTTGTTAGTGGCGCTTGATCCCAAACAAAAGCGGCTAATTTCTAGCATTTACAGCCTTATCAGTTCTGCTATTGACAGCCCAGCGACCGGCCCCAGGGATTCTTGGGAGCAGGAGCTTGGAATCACACTGCCCGATGATTATTGGCAACAAGTTTTACGGTTGGTTCACTCCTCTTCAATCTGTGCAAGGCACGGCCTCCTACAGTGTAAAGTTGTGCACAAAGTTCACTACACTAACTTGAGGCTATCTCGGATTTACCCCAATGTAACTGACTCTTGTAATAGGTGCAAACAATCCCCAGCCAACCATTCCCATATGTTCTGTCTCTGCCCTAGGCTCACCACATTCTGGTCCGATGTCTTCAAAACTCTTAGCACAGCATATAATACTACTATCCTTTCAGATCCTCTCTTGGTCTTGTTTGGTGCCCCCCTGCAGCCTGTCACCTCTAAAGTTATACAGACTGTTCTAGCCTTTGCCACCCTGTTAGCCAGGCGACTTATACTCCTCAATTGGAAACACGATCAACCTCCATCTCATAGTAGGTGGGTGAAAGAAATGTTACTGTCCATTAGACTCGAAAAGCTTAGGTTTTCCCTCAACTGCTCCTTAAGTTCTTTTGAAAAAACGTGGAGACCTTTCTTAAATCATATTGAATCTCTGACATCCCTGCCTGACTGTGACGACTGTTTTTTTTTGTTTTTTTTCCCATACTTATGTATTTGTTGTATGTATTTTGTACTGTTTACATTTTGTGTACTGAGAAGTGTTCTCCTTTGGGTGGGATTGTGGGAGGGATAAAATGACGGGGAAAAATGGAAGAATGGAAGTTCTCTGTGACACTGCTCTGTTGTTTTGTTGGTCTAATTCAGTGTTTCTCAAACTTTTTCATACCAAGGACCACTTAACCAATAAAAAAACACTCGCGGACCACCTAACTCCACAAATGTCCAAAAACACATCGGTTTTTACAAATTGCCTGAAAATGGTACAAACAAGTGGCAACATGTGTGATGAAGGTGTTTATCTGGGCTATATTATGCAATCGAAAGTGAAACTTAAGCTCGCTCCATTGCGGAGATATTCCCGCGAGAGTGCGAAAAACTTTTATTTATTTCAAATGTGAAATTTTACCAATATACTCACGGACCACTAGGGGGCGCTCACGGACCACCAGTGGTCCGCGGACCACACTTTGAGAAGCACTGGTCTAATTGCTTCCAATAAAGAAAGTTGATAAAAAAAAAAGAAGAAAAAAAAACCTGGATGTCCTATAAGCTCAGGCCCTGAGAATATGTAGTGGAGCTTTTAAAACATCTCCAGTATCAGCAATACAGGTGGAAATGGGAGAAATGCCTTTAATGATAAGAAGAATGAAGTTAATGTTGGCATACTGGGTAAACCTTCAGGGGCATAGTGATAGTCATCCTGCGAAAAGTATCTTGAAAGATTGCTGGGAGCACAATGAGTCACATTTAACAAGTTTTGGATGGATTGGCGATGTTAAAGCAGCAAGTATAGGTTTGAATCAAATACAGTATTTCCCCACAGTTCCAATCTCGTCCATTCCACCCTGGTTGTTCCCATTGCCAAGTGTAGACCTCAATATACGAGAGGAGTTAAAGGAAAATAAAGAACTACCAGTATGGCGCATAGTCCAGAATTATTTTTGCAAGATATCACTCAGACTCAACAATCATATTTACAGATGGCTCCAAAGATCCAGAGACAGGGCGTGCAGGGGCAGCAGTTTATATCCCAGTGAGTAATACACATATAAAGAAAAGGGTAACAGACCATGTGTCAGTATACACCACAGAGTTGTTGGCATTGGTGTTGTCATTGAAATAGATAGAGGAGAAAGAAATACATAATAGTGTAATTGCATCTGACAGCTTTTCAGCATTATCAAGTATACGATCAGGCAGATCTTCATTTAGAATGGACATAATAAATGAAATATTTCTAATTTTATATAAAATGCAAAACAAAGGCATAGCAACTCGTTTCATCTGGGTTCCTGCTCATGTTGGTGTGGAGGGAAATGAACAGGTGGATATTCTGGCCAAACAAACACTCAGAATTATGAACATAGACATAGAAGTTCCACTCAGCAAAGCGGAGGTTAAAACATTCATACAGAAATATGCACAAACAACATGGCAAGAACATTGGGATCTTAGTGATACAGGAAGACATCTTTATAAAATTCAAAGGTATGTGGGGGATGGAAGGAAGGTAGGGTTTAAAAGAAGGGAGGAAAATGTCATTTCTCGGATGAGAACAGGTCATACCAACACACTCTCACTCCCTAAGCGTCCAGGAGCGACATTTGGTCAGTGTCCGTGGCGTCCAGTTGTGACGCTCCTAGGCTCCTTCAGCGTCATAAAGGGACGCAAATAGCTTTCAACTGATTGCAATGTATTCCCATCTGCGGCGGGATTTGACGCTCATGGAAGCACGGCATTCGTTTGTGTCGGCTGCCCTTAAAGGCAATGTGAGCGTCCATTCCCATTGGATAACGGAGAATTGTACACCCGGAAGTAAGTATTCCTCTTACTGTCGATTGATTTTACAGTGATATCTGCACTACTCATCGACTAAAAAACACCAGATTATCCTTGTTAATTACACAACATTGATTGGTTTAAATTGTGTGCAATGCTTTTGTATTTTTCCCCTTCGATTCGGAGAAACAAATATTTGTTCGGAGTAAAGGATGGCAGAAGACACTACACTACCCAGAATCCCCAGCTATCGTTTGGACTACACCATGTGCTCTGTTTGACAAACCCCGTGATAGTCCTCAAGCTCTGTGATTGGAGAGTGTGCTCCGAGGGTTACGCCGATTCGCGAACAGCACTTGAAATGGGATGGAACTACGACAGACTGTCCAAAACTGGATTTGAACGGGTCCACCGCGTCCTCCCCTCCCCCACCCCGTCCCCAAAACTACACATGCTGGCTATTGTGTTTCGCAACATGTTCTCTATCTATGGCACGTCTCTACTGGGAGTTGTAGTTTTAAAAGACGTTTTCGTATTTCCCATAATAAGAAGTTGCCAGTATTAAACTGTGTACATCCCTGGAGGTTTAGGGGATAGGAAACACTCAAATTTAAAACATATAATTAATAAATGGGTGAACATTGCTTGTGCCCATAATGGGCAGCATTAATATATATACACACATGCCAGCTAAGGTCAGAAGAGCTTTATTTAACAGCTGGTCTTATGTTTGTGACCCCTGTTGTTAATTGATAACATTACATTACATTAATTGATAAGCCTGAAACATGCACTTGTCAAGGTTCAGAGGCACATTTTGCAAATATGGCAGTTGCCATCGATCAGCTTAAGATAAGATATACTTTATTGATCCCAAGTTGGAACATTTGCGTTACATCAGCATGTGTAACAGTTGTAAATATGCAGTGGTGTTTATTTGTAAATCATTTAGTATAATCACACAAATTCTGTGTTTTATATTTAACAATTCTGTGTTCTTTATTTATTGATTGTTCAATACCTGACAAGGCCGGAGATGAAATATCTACATACATCTTATAAGAGTATAATACATTATGTATAATATCAGTTAAAATAAGTGCTTCAACATAGTTAACATTGCTGGAGGTATGCACAAATATTGATAGATGTCTTGTAATGCACTATTGAGGAACCTGCGACCCAAGTTTTTCATTCAATGCAGAACTACACCATAGTTGTGTATATGATATGTCAATAAACCTTAGAAAATCTTGAAATCTTGAAAGGGATGTGCAAAATAGTCATTATATACAGTCTTTAATTAACTATTAGTAGAGAATAACGAGTAATGAATATACTTTATAGGGATCCTATTAATATCTAATAATAAAAATAATGAAATTAAATAACATGGTTTAACCACTAGGTGTCCCTTTATATCAGCTGTGCACCTTTATTGTGTAAATATAGCCTATCTACCAATTGGATCAAATATAAAAGTCAGCCGAATTAGTGTTGATACTGCAAGGAGACGTATTGTGTGAAAAGAAATGTAAGATGTTGTTTAATGGCTGATATATTTATGATCCACGTCACGTTTTCAGTTCCTCATGTTTGTCTAGAAGTCTTCTCATCAGGGCTCTATAAATACAGAACTACGGCAGATATGTAATATTTAATGCAGCCGAACAGTGTATTACAATGCCGTTATGTGATGACTTTCAAAGAGAAAAGCAAGCACACTCGGAATAAAGTATTATTATTTTTTATTTTTATGTTTTCGGTCTGTTTCCGGTATTTGTTAATGACGATGTGCTGTAAGATGTGAGACTGGAATTGCACAGGGGAAAATAACGTAGGCTATCTTTAGATGCGGATTTTGTTAAACTAATATGTTTGCGCTGTGGACCAACACTATACATTGACGGGGAAGGGGGTAGCAATAAAGATAACACCATTAAACAGTTACACAACATAACATAAATAATATCGATAGCAGCGTCCCTAGCAACCACCTTGGTAACAATGAAAACGTCGCGATTTCCTGAAGTAATCTTCGTAATAATAACTAGCAAACTAAAGATCATGTACATCCACTGCACACATAATCTGAAATAACAACTCATATTTCTCGCATCAAATGACATCAAAACGCATTTTAATGGCCAAACTAACTTTAAAATAGGCATTTTCCACCGAGAATAAAACGAAGTTCGGCCATGTTTTCTTTTTCTGCAGGGAGAAATTTGAAGATCACGTGACATAGACGCCAGCCATTGGAATGAAGGTGAAAAAAAAACGGGGTTTGTCAAACAGAGCACATGGTGTAGTCCAAACGATAGCTGGGGATTCTGGGTAGTGTAGTGTCTTCTGCCATCCTTTACTCCGAAAACATATTTGTTTCTCCGAATCGAAGGGGAAAAATACAAAAGCATTGCACACAATTTAAACCAATCAATGTTGTGTAATTAACAAGGACAATCTGGTGTTTTTTAGTCGATGAGTAGTGCAGATATCACTGTAAAATCAATCGACAGTAAGAGGAATACTTACTTCCGGGTGTACAATTCTCCGTTATCCAATGGGAATGGACGCTCACATTGCCTTTAAGGGCAACCGACACAAACGAATGCCGTGCTTCCATGTGTCAAATCCCGCCGCAGATGGGAATACATTGCAATCAGTTGAACGCTATTTGCGTCCCTTTATGACGCTGGAGGAGCCTAGGAGCGTCACAACTGGACATCACGGACACTGACCAAACGTCGCTCCTGGACGCTTAGGGAGTGAGAGTGTGTTGGTCATACAGGTCTCAATCATACATTAAGTATAATAGGAAAGCATCCAACCGGAAAGTGTATACACTGTAGCCAGCCAGAAACTGTTGAGCATGTTTTACTGCTTTGCAGGAAATATAGTACTCAGAGAAATGTGCTTTTCCAGACACTCAAGAAAGCAAAATTCCATGACTTGTCGCTATCAGGGCTGTTAGGGAAAAAATCAGGCAATATATATTGTGAGATTATTACGTTTCTAAGAGAAATTGATACATTTCAAAATAATCTAGAGTTTTGGTTCTTTGTTTTGTTTGTTTTGTTTATTGTTTTCTGCATAGTCTCTTGTCTACACTCCAGTCCAGTTGGTGGCGGTAATGCACCTAAAAGTTGGTTTGCCAACCGCCAATAAACACTAAAGAAGAAGAAGAAATCCATTTCCGGGTCAATACCGGAGGACCGAGGAGTCGAGGAGGGGAATTTAGAGAATTGAGAAGCCTTCATTGTTTCATGCAAAGCTACAATTACCGTATTTGCACGAATATAGCGTGGTGTATTGTTCACAACAGGACATTTGAATGAGCAGGGGTTAGGCGTGTGGTCCATATGTGAGGACGACTAGAAAGTAAATGCCAATACGCATTTACAACAGCAGACTACTCTTCAACGAAAACATTTTCAAAATTAGTGGAGCAAAGTACTTTCACTGACACGTTCCTACAATGTCTGCAAGCGTAGAAGAAGAGGAAAAGCCACCACAAAACAAGGTAACTACATCGTCCTCGCTCGACACATTCGTCTGTATGTTTAGAGCAGCGTAGTTATGGGGACTTATTAAGGGGGTGGAATATAATAATAATGTTTATGTTTTACTAATCACCAGAAACTAAGAAGCGTTGTATTTTTAGGCGTGAATGCTTCATTTATTTTTGCCAGAAAGCGCCTCACAGAGCCCGCCATGTTCCTACCGTAGGCCAGAGTGGACAATCCGAGCGGTCATTCGCGTTTTTACTTGAAAGTGGCAGCACTTCGTGCATCGGTCACTATGATCGGTTACCTAATCATGTAAAATGCACCTTTTCATATTCTTTAAACATAAATATGTGTCCCCGTTGTCTAGAAAGTCTCACGTAGTTTTTTGGAAAAACAACCCTCCCTGTTTTTCGCCTGCTCAAGATTCCGAAAAAACAGCTTTCTAAAGAGCGAATTAAGATTTGGACTCCTATCTATTGTCACAATCAGAAACTGTATTCGTCCCACAGAGGTATTATTTACATTTTTACAGCTAAAGTGAAGATAGAGACAAACAAAAATGATGCACCATTAGAAAAGGCGTGCACATTATATTTTTAAAATATTATTCGTTTTTAAAGTAACATTCGTAATACATTTCCAATTTTCACTGTGTAACTGCAACAACAAGTTACGATTTTCCATTTAAATTAATATTATTTTATTATGTAGACCTCAGGCTGTTAGAAATGCATTTTGATTACTTATATTAAATGAACTGCAACCAGATAATGTACAAGCCCAACACGAAATATGTCATGTCAAGTAGATTACATATATTTGTATTGCATAGAGATGGGGGAAAAAAAAACATTTTCAAGAAGAGGCTTTGTCCCTTTCTTTAGAATATATTATACTCACTATACTAATAATGAATATACTGCAAAAATAGTTGCTTCCCTGCCATTCTTTTTCATTTGACTGAAGACTTGTTTGCTTACCTTGGTACTTTACATTACATTACATAAGGTATATTTTGATGCCAGTACTTTCGTTATTTTACTTAAGTGAGATATTGTATGCAGGACTTGTACTTGTAGTAGGCTACTTGTAGTACAACTAAAAGTATAGTGAAATATCTGTTAACTTCTTCCACCTCTGCTGTCAGTTACAATCTGCAACCTGGCCATTAGATGTCACTAACTCCCACACCGCCTGCTCCTTTGGCCGGTTCACATTGTTGTTTTTTTGTATCTTCATAAAGTATACTCAAACACATTTAGGAGTTGTCTTGTTTTTACAGTTGTTTTCCCCGTAGCCGACTAAGTTAGCTTGTTAGCTCATTGAGTTGACAGCAGCATCCTGTATGTTAGTATCTGCTTGAATACATAACCTCAGAAGTGGGTGGGTGTTTGGAAGCGCGGCGTCTGCAGCATAATTAAAACATGGCGGATTCAGAGGAATTTAGACTTAAACGATTAAAGGTAAGAAATAAAAACATGGAGCATATGTATAGCAACACATAGGCGGCGAGCTAAATTGAACAGTCGATAAAGCTACATAATACGACACTTAGTTATCAGCTTCCGGTCAAGATGTGCACATTATGCTAACGTTAGCAAGCTAGCTTTCCACCCTGTGGCTTGCTGCTGTTCTGCACTGATGCATGCCCCCACGCCAAACTCTGTCTAACAGCCTGTTTATATCAGCAAACAAAAATACAAAAATAATATGATGCAGGTTTTTTGTCAACCCAAAGAGCTTTTATTATTCCAGCCCTGCAGATGTGTGTTGTAGTGGACTGCTGCTTCCAAAAGCCCCTGCATCGAGGAAGGATGCTGCAAACAAGTGGACATTTTACTAAATTAACATGTTGCCATGAGAATCCCTTGCGTTGCATGTTATTATGACCCGGAAGACTCCAGCAACCAATACAATGTGTGACTGGATTGTGTGGTGTCTGTGTCAGTATAATAATACAAATATGCCCGCACGCCTCAAATCGCCACATTTTAAATGGGCTTTGGTGGGACGCCCCCTCCACACAACTGATAGGACAACATGAGGCCTGCAGCCATTACAATTGAAAATAGAGAGACATTGAGGGCATAAAGGTTAGTCAGAAAGTTCACAATTTTAACCCAAACTGTAAGATAGGCAAAACTCTATGGGATCCTTCTGGGCAAGTCAACGTAATAACAACAGAAGCACACGTGTATTAAACATCTTCATTGCATTGGCTGCATTGATCACCTGCAGGACCCTGATTGTGTGCATGCTGTCTCAATGACATGGTTTTTAAATAGAGAAGAGCCAGAATGATGATCGCCCACCTTAGCTTTTCCTGCTCTTTCATTGCTTATTATATATATATATAAAGTTGTTGATTGATTATGAACACATAATTGTTCTAAAGAAAGTAGTGATGTACAAATGACCCTCTTGGGTCAGGTTTGTGATGAAGGGTTAAACCCTGTTGCATTGTTGTCTGAGATCAAATTAGCTGGAGGGTTGTTAGGGCATTTTATGGTTCATTCAGTTGAGAAATGGAGTAGGAATATGATAGTGGCCTACAGCATGAATATAAGAGAAAAATAAAGAGTGCACCTTTTTTTTTTTTTAAAGAAACTGGAACCAGAACCTGATTAGGTGTCTAAATTCTTCAAATGATTTAAAATAAAGAATTGTGAAGGTTGTGTGAACATTTAAGGGTTAAGTTATGTGTATGTGTATATATATATATATATATATATATATATAGTATTTTTAAAGTAAGGGTAAAAGTTCCACAGTAATGAAAATTGTGTTCCATTTGCCATTATGAGGTTGTAAGCAGTCAGGAGGTTTTACAGTGAAGAAAAGAGTATGAATGAACTTGAATTTCCCTCGTTTTTAAATCCTAACTTATCTCTCCCCCACAGCATGAAGAGCGGCTTTCCAGAGTGTTTGACGAAGTGATGGGGCTTGGACACTTTGCTGACTCCTCCAGGGGCTCTGCCACCTCCTCCAGGAGTGAAGGTCAGGACGAGACAAAAGAAGTCGACACAACTTCAGCACAAGTGGAACAGCAACCGGTTGAAGAGGAGGATAGCAACGGCAGCAGACAAGAAGAAAAGATGGAAGAGGGGGCGGAAGAGTCTTCCTTACCGTGCATTACCTCCCCTTCCGCCGTCCCAGGCTCATCGTTTACAATGGGAACCAAAGAAGTCGGCGGAGGAAGTGGAGGGGCAGCGTTTGATGATGCACAGGATGGACTCCCTGCGTTTGGGCCAGGAGAAGAAGAAGAAGACTGGCACTTTGCCCTGCCGTCGGACAGCCTGGGAGATGTTAATGTGGTAAAGGATAAAAAAAAAATGGCACCAGAAGTGGAGATCAATGCCACACAACGCAAACCCTTCCCTCCTCAGCCCAGAGAGGTGGAGGACGTAAGCACAGAGTCTGCTAACACCTCCCACTCCTCCCAGGACCACACACCTGAAAACAGCCACGGTAAAGTCACACACACATGAGAAGTTTCTGCACACAGTTTTAAAGTAAATGTATCTCCGATGCCATATTTAAATTCTGTTTCTTTGGTGGCCGATAGGTGCAATCGCGCTACAACGGCCCAAAAAACGTCCATTAGTAGAAATGGGCTGCAGCTTCCAAAACTATGCAAATATAAAAACGCAAATGAGTCGTAACGCATGCAAATGAAGAAACATCTTCACCAACTTGACACACTGATGATGTGTCAGGATGTTTTTTGGGCTGTCATTAAAAAAGACACACTGCCATTTTTAATATCAAGTTGGGTTTATTAGTCAAAAAGAGTACTATTTATAAAAAAAAAAGTTATATGGTGTCCTTTGTAAGTCACAAAGTAGCTTTCCAGAAGTCTGGGGAAATAACCTTGATGTCATTGAGACGTAACACTATTAGGGTTGTTATTGCTTTAAAATAAATGGGCATCTATCTATTTAAAGACAGCATTGAGTTGCATTATTGGAATGGGAATTGTAAGAATTATTAATTTGGTAGCTTGTCATATTCTTGATCTAAAAGTCCCAATGTCTTGACCTCTTCTTTGACTGTCCTCTTTTTAAAAATGTGTCCCTTGTAAGTCTGTTTATTTTAGTGTAATTCAAAATGGCTGCACCAAATGTGGCTAGCCGTCACACATCCTTTGTC
This sequence comes from Gymnodraco acuticeps, assembly GCF_902827175.1. Classification (NCBI taxonomy): domain Eukaryota; kingdom Metazoa; phylum Chordata; class Actinopteri; order Perciformes; family Bathydraconidae; genus Gymnodraco; species Gymnodraco acuticeps. Next base: position 362,419 of record NW_022992222.1, on the reverse strand, counting down.
ATCAGCCAAAATCGTATAGAACTACAGAGGTAGCTTTGACATGCTCTTCTGCATAATAATAGCTTTTAGTGAGATTTTCCTTAGAATTTGTATCAGGCTTCTTTTCTCCTTCTCAAGGACATTACAACAGGCTGATGGCCATTACTGTGAAAAGCAACATTTCAGACACATTTTAAATTGGTATCCTCAGCATATTACTAGACTGTTGAAGGTATCATCACATGAAAAAATGGTAGCCATGTTTGAAGGGATTGTGATATTCTTAGCCGATAATAATGTGACTGATTGCTGATACCAAAGTTTGGTTGTTGTTAATAAAACAAGGAAATATCCATTTCAATAAAGTAACTTTACTGGTATAAAGTCATTCAGCACTTTGATAACAAATGTAATCATAGCAATTTATGAAACAACCTTTAATTTAGCCTTTTTAGAGACAGTTGTATTACTCCCATGTGGACGACATTTTCTTTCTCTTTTATTTGTAATCAAATCCCAGCAGTACCCATAGAGGGATTAAGTCAGTAATGGCGGCTTGTGTGACTTTATGTAACAGTTGTTTGAGGTCTGTTGGGTGTGTGAGAGTCACAACAAAACTTCAGCTGAATAAACCGAGACCATTTTTCCACAGAAAGACAATATAAGCAGTTTAAAATGCTTTGCACAAAAGATTGTAAGTGTGCTCAGAGATTGCTTGCAGCAGTGTGTTCATTATCCATTATTTCCTAACTTCTTTGGTGGTATCTTTTCTGCCTTTCTGTCAGGCCGAGGCATCCAGGACCAGGCGGAGGAGACAGAAGATAGCCAGGAGGGAGAGGTAGGAATCGTGGTCATATAATCCCATAACATCTTTAAAAACGTATTGAGATAATTATGAAAACTCTTTATATTTCAGAGGACAGAGGCAGCTCCGATGAAGGACAGTAGTCCCCCTCCTATCAATATTAAAGATGAACCCATCGATGAGGGCTACGACGCTGCGCTGCTGCCTCAGAGCTCCATCAGACAGATCAAAGAGGAGCTGGAGCATCAGGAGGTCAGTTTGGGGAGAGTTGTGTGGATTTGTAATTCTCTTATTGATAAAAAGGACAAGATTTAACTGCAAAACAATAACATATTTGTTTAAAAGCTGCTGAAAGCCCATGCTTTCTGGTGATTGTGAATAATTATAATAATAATACAATGTTTCCTAGCAAAACAGAAACTATACATTTGATCTATTAATCGCTGATGTTGTTTATTAACATGACTTACAACAGTACTACATGAGAGGGAATCATTAACCATTTATAAACAATCTGATCTCCTGATGTGTGCTCCTTTTAGGAAGAGCTGAGGATCAGCTCCGTCTACTCTGTAGGTGGAGGAAACACCTTTGCGTCGCCTACCGGTGAGTTTGTTCATGTGTTCATTAAAGGCCCGAACACACCAAGCTGATCTTGGCCGTCGATGGGCGTCAGGCCGTCGATAAGCGTCGACACGCCCTACTCAGATTGGTGTGTCCCGCACCGTCGTGTCTTTTCAGCCGTGCCGACACCTTTTCGAAAACCCACCGATTCAACATGTCGAATCGGTGGGCAGTCGGCCAAAGGCTGTCGGTAAAAGAAATCACTCTGATTGGCTGTTCAGCTAGTGAATGAAAGCGAAACGGAAGGGACCCAAACAAACTATTAAGAAGGCAAATCTGAGATTTCGTTTAACTCCAGCTCTCGACACAGGTTCGGGAAAGCCCCATGAGCTTCTCGCTGTAGAGTGAAAATGGAACGCACACGCTATGTGTTGTTTGTTTATATCACGCAGTCTGTTCTTCTTCTCTCGGTTATCACGCAGTCTGTCTTCCGGTTGTTGCCTCTTTTGAATGACGAATACACACTACCGCCGCCTGCTGGTAAGGAGAGTTATTGCCACTCACGCATGCGCAGTTCGTACGTGCTTCTTGGCCGTCGGCTGAAGTCTTTGCGGTGTGTTCCAGTGCGACACATGGCCAAGACGCAGAGACGCGAGGCGACACAACAGTCGGGGGTCCGTCTGTGTCAGTTCTTAGGTGTCAGCTTGGTGTGTCCGGGCCTTAACACTAGAACCGCCAAGGGGGTACATTTGACCCCTGAGCATTTTCAAATGCATGTCAATCTGTTAAAATACAACCCCTACATCTCTTATTTCATGACTTTTCCTAAAATTGTTTTATTTATAATTGTGGGATAAAAGAAAAAGAAAATATAAGCATTAATACCTACAACTGCGGAAGGGGGTACATTTTTACCCCTGATGAACAGCTGTCCGCGAGTTGATGTACGTTCACACCACTGGTCCGGTTGCTTAGTAACGCCCATTGTAGAGAAATGTTGATAAAGAAGTGTCATATCACCAGCGAAATACACCATAGGTTAGTGATTCAGATAGAAAACATGGACCCTAACAGAAGAATGAATGTGGAAGAAGCCCTAGCAATGCTCCAGGCGATGAGCGAGGCCGAATCCGAAGGGGGAGAGAAAACCGATGGAGAATCTGATGAGGGAGAGGTCAAAGATCCGTCAACGGAGGAGGAATCCTCATCTGAGGATTGGGAGCCGATACCCCGAAAAAGGCCCAGGGTTCTGGTGGCAGGTAGACTATAGTCCCACATATTCGAACACCCACATCTGAAACTCAAATATATATATCAGTCCTACATATTCTCAAGTGGCAAATTATCACAACCTAATTACCTCCTCTTAGCGAGACCACCCACTCTTCTACCCATGTTATCGCATCAGCCTGCTGACGCTGTGACAGATAAACCAGGTAAGCCTGTAAAGTCTATAAAAACGTAAATTTGACCAATCCATTTTAACAAACTAATTATACATATTTATATTGTTTAGTGTCGGCCCATCATGATTCGCATGAGACTGGCAAGGATGGAACTCTCTGGATACCAGAGAATCCTGGCCTGCGCACTGGGAGAGTGAAGTCTAACAATGTGTTGACAGAAGGAGCCGGCCCAACCGCACATGCACGCCGCAACATAGACGACCCTCTGAGCGCATTTATGTGTCTGATGGACCCTGTGATGCTGATGCACATCTGTGACTGCACGGTGGCAGAGGCGCGCCGGCGTGGAGAGGAAGGATGGAAGTTGAGCTTGGCTGAGCTGAAGGCGTTCATTGCACTTCTTTTAGCGCGGGGCGTGCACAACGAGAGAATTGTGGAAGACTTGTGGTCTCAAGAATGGGGTCTTCCCTTCTTTAGCACAACTATGGCAAGGCACCGATACAGAGATATAATGCGCTTCCTGCGTTTTGATAAGAAAGACACCAGGCGCAGTCGTCTTGGAAATGACAAGTTTGCCCTTGTAAGTGAGGTGTGGGACAGGCTTGTCCAAAACAGCATCGCGTGCTATAAACCAGGGTCCGAAATAACTGCAGGTGAGCAGTTGCTCCCCACAAAGGCAGGGTGCCCCTTTACTCAGTATATGCCCAACAAACCAGACAAATTTGGTATTAAGTTCTGGCTCGCTGTTGATGTGGAGTCAAAATACATGTTAAATGGCTTTCCCTATCTCGGGAAGGATCCGTCCCCTTCTGCAACCCAGAGCCAGGGGGAGAGTGTTGTACTGGAGCTGATGGAGCCGTTTTTGGGGAATGGGAGGAATGTGACGACTGAACACTTTTTCACCTCACTCCCCCTGGCCCACAAACTCCTGGCAAAAAATACAAGCTTGGTGGGCATCACTAATAAAAATAACAAATCACTGCCTCCTTCTGCACACCAACGAGCAGCACTGTTCACCACCAAAGTGATGAAAAGTGACAAAGCAACGCTCACCATCTACCAGGAGAAAAGTAAGAAGAACGTGTGCATCCTCAGCACAATGCACAGATCAGTGGAGATTTGCAATGACACGAAAAAAAAGCCAGAGACAGTCAACTATTATAACAGAACGAAGGTGGGAGTTGACATGCTGGACAAAATGTTGAGACAGTACTCTGCTCGAGCCACAACCAGAAGATGGCCAGTCGCTGTTTTCTATAACATACTGGACATTGCAGCAATGAACGCGTGCGTCCTGTACCGGGGCTGCACCGGTTCAAACCCGTCCCGGCCAGTGTTTATCCTGGAGCTGTGTAAGCTGCTGCGCAATGAGCACATCAGCATGCCCAAAGTAGGCATTTTGCCACCATTCCCCGAAAAGAGAAGGAATTGCGGTGTAAAGCGCAACTGCAGAGAGAACAAAACCACCAAAACATGCATGGTGTGCCAACGTGGTGTGTGTGGACAGTGCAAGGGAATAGTGAACGTTGTGTGTGCTGATTGTGTGTGTGGCTACAGCACAATCACATTTATTTAAGAAAATGCCTGTCAGTGGTGGCATTATTCCTTAATTGTGTCACTAATCATCTCATTTGAATAACCGACTATAACGTTTGTGTCGTTTCTGTTGCAGTTTACATAAAATGTCAAATGGGCTGCCTGTAAAATGTCTTGAGGGATAGCAAGCACCCTGCTTACTCAAAACATGTTATTTTCCAAAATGCATTTAATGTTAAAGGTGGGATAGGTCATTTTGGAGAAACCAGCTCGAGTGCGCTAGAATTTGAAAATACACAGCCGGAAAAAATCTTCCACTTCCTTACAGAGCCCCTCCTCCAAAGCACACGAACGCGCACATGACCAATGAGGGCACGAGATAAGTTTGTGCACAGATGGAAGGCTGACAGGCAGGTAGGCCATCCAGTTACTTTAGCCGGGCCGGCTAAAATGATTGGTCGTGCTTTTTACAGCGCTACGGCTTCCACAGATGACATTTTTTTGTATGGATTTATTGTCAAAGCATTTAATATATTCATTGCTATCGGGATGTTAAGAGCATTCCATGGAATATAAGAAAAAGTCTATCTCGAGCCGGTTTCTCAAACTTACCTACCCCACCTTTAATAAATGTTTTTTTTAATTAAAATGTAATGGTTTATAAAATGTTAATATGTGGTATTTCCTTTTTGTTTGACCGTTGTAATATTTTGAGTAACTTCCAAATGAATTTTAAAATGCGTCGATCTGCACTGAGATAAAACAATTGTAAAATGATTAACACCCTATAAACTAAAGTTTCAACAATTATTTTGTCAAGTCTTACTTATTATTTAAAACAAAGATGAACATGAGCAACCTAACAGCATAAAGAAATATCATTTTTGCGAGTACTGACGCTGTTGTATCTGGGGGTAAAATGTACCCCCCCGACGGTTCTAGGGCTATTGGAATTGTTCTTGTGTCTAGTGTCAGAGGTATCTGTTCTTTGATACTTTCTTGAGACCAGCTGCTAAAAAAAACAGTCTAGAAACGAATAATCCATGGATTTGTTTTAGAAGTAAAACTCATCAAAATATATTTTTACTTTAGTGTTGCACGATTCTGAAAAATTATAATAATTTTTGGTTGATATTGAAATATGATTTGCAATATTAAAGGGACATTTGCAACATTATAATAACATACCAATACATTTTATCATGGTTTTAATATTATAATTGTATTCTGTCTGTAGAACTTCTTTCTATGCCAGGACTTCTTTGCAGTGCTACAATACAAAAACTTGCTCTTACTCAGATTTGGATATTGCACTAGTCAAAATTGCAATTTTGATAATATTTAGATGAATTCTGCAGCCCAATTTTTATTTTCTTAACCAACCTTTCCCGTTTCATCCCCTCAGTGCCGTTAGCAATCCCAGCCCCCCCTCAGACGGCCTATTTTATCCAAGGTAGAGGGACCCTGCTACAAGCCATGGCCCAGATCCCGCTCAGACCCCCTGCTTCAGTCCCAACCTCCCTCCCATCCCTAATTTCTGTCCCCCCACGCCAACCTCCGCCCTCTGTTCCCGGCAGCGTTCGCTGCAGCGGCTGCTCTAAGGTACAGTTGTTCACATATTTATACGTTGATTAAAACACTCATGTTTTATGCATCTCTATTATCATACAATATTGACAGATGTATTTGCTACATTGATCAACCATATAAATGAAACAGTGGTGTAAAGTAACTAAATACATTTACTCAAGTGACATTTTGAGGGACTTGTACTTTACATGTGTTGCTATTTTGTACTTCTGCCCCACTACAATTCAGAGGTAAATTGTGTACTTAAGCTCCACTACATTTTGTACCTTTTTAGTTACTTTGCAAATTTGGATAAATGATGTGAAGTATAATCAAGACCTTAGTTCCACCTGGAGTAAATCACAAGCTACCCTGCAGTATACAAAGTCATTCAAACTAGCTGCACCTTTACCAGCTTTGAGAACACTTTAATGTTCAATCATTATAAAACATATCATATATATTATTCTAAAATGGACCAATCTGCACAACGACTACTTTTACTCTAGGTACTTAAAGTAGATTTTGATGTGAAGACTTTTGTATTGTACTTTTACTTCAGTAACATTTGCACGCTTGTAACAAAGTACTCCCACCTCTGAAATGAAATGATCATGTTTAATGTGTCGGGGTTTGGGCAGTGATGTAGGCTTTTATTCTTTTTAAGTTTATGGCTGTGTCAATGGTTGCAGGTTCTGCTGAAAGGTCAAACAGCGTTTCAGAGGAAAGGCTCCACGCAGCTCTTCTGCTCCACAGTGTGTCTGACGGGCCATCTGCCTCCAGCCAACAAGAACCGACTGTGCTTCCAGTGCAACAGGTTGGTACGCCTTTGATTTCAGTATGAACTGAAATCAGGGTTCTATACAGGCAAGAGTATCCTTAAGCTGTATCTCCTCTCTTTACCTGTAGCTTGTCCTGAAAAAATAATAATATGGCTTTCCGGTGCTCAATCCCCCCTCCATCTGTCTACCATGAAATACCCAATTTACCTGATGCCTTCAAATAAAATCATAACTAATTAAATGTACTTGTATAAGTACAATAATTACACAGAAAAAGTATCAAGTTACTTTATACATAAAAGCAAGTTTGTTAATAAACATACAGCCCTTATAAACTCACCGGCCACTTTATTAGTTACAACTCGCTAGTACCATACAACAATATTCAGGCTGGCTGTGGTGTTTATAGGTCTCCTATAATGCTATTTTTAGGCATATATTATGGGTCTCAGATATATATATATATATATATGTCTATGATGTGTTTTGCTCAAAATACCAAACAGATCATGCATTTTAGACATCCCTCATATCCCTCTCTTTCAGCCCTGTTAGAGAAGTGCTGATTCGGGTCCTTAGCTTGAAAAAAAAAAAAGAGGAGGGTGAGCTTGTGCCTGCTCAGAATTCTGCTACAGATACAGCTAAATGCTCCCGTGATTAAACTCCATATCATGTTCCAAACCACATCAAGGATTATTTCTGAAACAGTATGGAGCTCAAATGCTTTTTCCTTTTTTTTTTTTTTCTGCTTTTTAACACATGTGTTCATGTGTTAAAAACCAGCTAACCAGTACAGGTTAGCTCTGAGTGTTAGTGATGCTTGCTAATGTAAACAAAGACCATATTACATCCAAAACAGTCGAGCATTGTTTCTGATAGCAACGTTTCTGATAGGGCCGTGGGTCCACATTTCAAAAATTACGTTATATCGGACGCAAATCTGGATCAGCTCCGTTTTTCGAGATTTGGGTATGGAGGAAAAGAGAGAGGGTTTTGTTTTCTGACACTTTGAGAGTTCCCTGACACACCGGGGACACATATTCATGTATAAAAGACATCAAAAAGGGCATTTTGCATGATGGGTCCCCTTTAAACAATGCTCAATTGGTACTAAGAAAATATTTATAGTTCAATACTGACTTCTTAAGCTAAGTCCATGCATTTATGTTGGTGCCACTGTTACCTTGACATATATATATATATAAGCTTGAATGTATGCAAAAACAGCATCCATCAACCTCATAATTTCTCTTTTTGTACCTTTTACCACATCTCCTATTCCTTACCTGAGTCTTTTGAACACTGTATTAATTCCTCGTGCTTTTCTCTCTGCAGGGAGATCCTTCAGCCCAGGGACATGGTCACGATCCCCGGAGACAACAACACCCTCCTCAACTTCTGTGGCCAGTTCTGTCTGGCTGTCTTTAAAAACAAGAAGAAACAAGTCGATAAGGTTCCTGAAAAACAACTGGAGAAGAAACCTGAGAGGCCACCTGAGAAACCAGCGCAGCCCCCCTCTGATATACCCTTCTGTGCTGTCTGCAAGATAATCAACAAGGTATGAGACAGATTTGAAAAGAAAGACAGATTTTCAATGTTTGTTGCGTCTTCACTCTACAGTCTGTCTTTCTGTTCCCTGTGTTTATCTTGTCTGCTGCAGATTGAGCATGAGGTCACCCATCATGGTACTCTGTACAGACTCTGTAGTGACAGTTGTTTTGTAACCTGGCGCAAGTCGCGCAAGTTAGCCATGAACTGCTGCGAAGGCTGTGGACTTTACTGTAGCAGCAGCTCGGGCTCCTGTCAGACGCTCACTGTTGACAGATCACAGCTCAACTTCTGCGGCCCTACCTGTATCGGCACCTACAAACAGGTAGGCGTTTGCATAAATTATGTTTTTTTTATAACCTTGTTTTGAGCCTTTTGAAGTAATGATGGTTTGGCATGTAGGATAAACGTATGGCTATACATATTAGCTTATTAGTTTGGGATGACCCAACAGCTTCTGATTATTTCAGCCGATATTCCGTTAAAATATGCAATTAAGAAACAGTTGAAGATGGATTTGTACATGATTCTTTATTCAGTAAACTCACTTTTCATGTGGTATTCCTGATAATGCTGCAATATGGACCAGAAATCCGTGTCAAAATCTGCAGCTGGTAATGTTAGCTGTTAGCATTCGTTGGGCAGCACAGTCCTGCCTGGCTGAAAAAAACGAGCTTTGAGCTAATATTGAGTAACAATATGATGCGTTCAAACTCAATTCAGTAAACATTTTGGAGAAAGAAATCTTGTAAAAATGTGTATGTTAGTAAGAAAGTACAGTTGTTTCACAGCAGTATAAACTAGATAATAGAATATATTATGAACTGTGTAACTACCTTACTTGCTCTTAGCAGCTTATAATACATAAATCTAACTTTTTTTTAACCAAAGCAAATATTCAAATGGAAAAAAACCATTTCGTATCATTTGAATAGTTTTTTTTACGCAAATAACTATAGATGACACTGACAAAAATGACATGTACCAAAGGCATTACTATATACATGACTGTTTATAAAAAGTATAGTGGAGTGCTGAAAAAAAGTTTGCAACCATAACCATGTATACCAGCTTATATAAAAATAACAATAAGAAAATGATTGGTAAATCAGCAAAGCAGCGTCATCCGGAAAAAAACATGATTGGTTCATCTCTCATTTAAGTGGCACCGAATGCTAATAAGAGTTTGACTACCCAAATATTATGTAACATTCGGAAATCACAGAGCAATGTCATATTTATTAAGCTAATGTGCCAGATTTAAACCTCTGTAATTATGATACACACAGACCTGCAAAAAGACGGTGGAGTGTGTCTACTGTCACAAAATCGCGATGGTGTCCTCCACCATCATGGAAAGAGACCAAAAGGGCAAAGTCCAGCTTTACTGTTCGTCTCCATGTGTTGAGCTGAGTCGACCCCCCCAACACATTCTCACTGGTAGGACACAGACACACAACCACATGTATTAAAGGGGCCCTATCATGCTTTTGGGGTTTTCCCTTTCCTGTAGGGTGTTGTATAAGTTTTTGTGCAGGTAAATGGTCTGCATGGCTCAAATCCCTGTGTTCCCTCCAGAGGGAGTTTGTCTCCCACACATAGTAACACCATTATGTAACACTTGCGCTTCTAGTGGCTTAGGGCTCCAACACACTGTACATGATAGGCTAAAGAGCGGGACATCTCTAAGCAGTTGACTAATCACAACAGCTAACCAATCAAGAGCAGACTGGGCTCTGGTTTCAGACAGAGGGTGAACATAGGTGGTGCAGCACAGGCAGTATGAGAAAAATAAAGAGCTTTTTGAACATTTAAAGAATGGACACATGTCACAGTAGAGACACAACATACAAATATGAACCTGAAAATTAGCATACTAGGACCCCTTTAAATGTATAACAGGTGGCTCATTACTTTTCTTTAATGAATAGGGTTTAATCTTCTTTTACAGTGTGTAGCTTCAAGCACCTCCAAAGCATGGAAAAGGGAAAGCATGTTTCATTATTAGTTAAAACACATACTACATAGCATTTTTTTATTTAGTTTTTTATGTTATCTTTTTCCCTTAGGTGCTGCGTTCCCCTGCTGCGAGTGTAACGTGTCGGCTGTTCCTCAGTATCACCTGGCCATGGTGGACGGAACCATCCGCAACTTCTGCTCCTACGACTGCGTTTCTATCTATAGGGTAAGAACAGTTTTGTTTCTAATCGTGGAGCATGTGTTGGTTTTGTAGATTTGACATTGGTGTAATTTTCCCCTCCATGTCTCCACAGAAGTCCGGTAACACCTCTCAGCCAGACCTGACCAATGGAACCCCCGCTCTCAGGGACCCCAAAGCAGGACCCTCTGCCGGGGCCAGCTCAGTCCCTCCCCTCCCTCAGGACCACCCGTCTTCGGTAGCCTTCCCGGGCCACCATCCCAGTCATACCTCAGTGCCCCCGCTCGAGCCTCCCTCCCAGGCCCCCGCCAAAACGCCTGCTGTTCAGCCTATGAAACCAACAGAAGGGGGGCCCAAGGACATATCCAAGCTGACCTGCCATCAGTGCAGCAAAGAGTTCAGCACAAAGCCGCTGCTGTTCAGTCACCAGGTAAGGAGCCCAGATCACATATTATGACTGCTGCTGAGTTGTCCAAAAAACAGATCCTATGTCTTTTCCTGACAATGTCTCTTTAACCTTCGAGAAAATTATCAAGGGTTTGAAGCAAAATGTGAAGGAGAAATTATTAGGACTGAGGTAGAAAAACTACAAAATTCAGTAGATGAACAACTAAAAATGCATCTCGATACTTTTTTGTTTGATGTGTGCTTTATAAACTTTGACAACAGTGAGAAATATATCAACTCATTAGCAGGGTTTGAATTCCAATTAAAGAAATTAAAGGGAAACTTAATGATTGCTCGCGCTCAACCTCCTGTCAACTCATTTGAATCAACATGAATCCCATTAGTATGAGCGTATGTATAAATTTGAATACTGCAAAATGTACGCATTATGCATAGCCTGTACGGCAGGGGTTTCTGAGCCACTAGATGGCGGGCCGGAACATAATCAAAGGCTTATTTAAGTAATTGATTGTTAAAACATGTGACACGTTCGAATGCTTGGGGGGGAGGGGGGGTGCTAGTGAACTGTCAACGGGGGGGAGCCTCGCTGCGGTGCCGCTGCGGCGCCGTTCTGTGATTCTACAGATTCTACAGATTGCCAGTCCGCCACTGCTCACAAGCTTATTAAGATCTAAAGCTTTAGTGCATTTTGAATCAATGCTGAGTATAGCCAAACTTGACCGAATGCTTCTCGTTTTGCGCCGTCCCGTTCAAATCACATTTCCATGCTCGCGCCAGGGCCGGGGGATGGGGTTGGGGTTACAAGGCTCGCGTCTTGTGCTGCATTCACTTGCACTCTGACATTAGGGATTTTCTCTCATAAATAGTAAACATTACGTTTGAATGATTTAGTGAGCTGGTGTTATTTTTTTCAAACCACAAACTGCATGTTGGCTATTTCAGCACCACGCGCTGTCCACCTACTGCCAGATTGTGCCTGTGCTGTGTGTCATTCACTCTCAACATGGATAAAAGTACAATAAGCACTCTTCAGGTGTAGGTAGATTCTCTATTCGGACATTATAGCCTATATGTGCGACTGTCGGTTTTATTTTATTCTCAAAATAATTGTCCAAATGGACCAATCCGTGGAGCTCCTCACACACACATACACACTCTCAGATGGGGGTGCTGCAGCCCCCTTCATCTAGATAATTCAAACAGCTCTTATCATGGCTGACACATCTGTGTCCTTCCCAAGCAAATAAGAATATTCAACTGCAACATTAAGTCTGAAAATGTACCCTTTTCCCAACCTGAATGACGAGTGTGCCTCTCATGATGATAATATGAATTGCTTCCTGCAGGCCAGTATTTCTATGTTCTGCAGTGAGATGTGCTGTGACCAATATATAAGCCAGAAGAATGTCCTGATGCCGTGCGAGATCTGCAAACGTGAGAAGCGGCTCCATGACACCATCTGCTACAACCAACAGGACCTGTTTTTCTGCAGTGTCGGTGAGTCAATGTTTAAAAGTATTCCTCGGGAAGGCTTGTAACCTTAAAGCTGCTTTTGAATTTCAAGTTAAATAATATCCTCAGTTCATATGAAGAACCTCTTGAGAATAAAAAAAGAATCCTTTTCAGTACTGATTTTAATTTATAGAATTGCTAATTTTCAGGTTTCATATTTGTATGTCGTGCCTCTACTCTACATGCTTTAAAGGGGACCTATCATCCACAATGCCCTTTTTGATATTTTGTATACATAAATGTGTCCCCGGTGTGTCAGGGAACTCACGGAGCGTCAGAAAATAAAACCCTCTCACTTTTCCTCCTTACCCAAATCTAAAAACGGAGGTACAACGGAGCTGATCCAGATTTGCATCCGATATGACGTAATATCGGAAATGTGGACCCGCTGCATCTAATTCAGAACGCTGCTGCTTGAGTCCTCACTAACACTAAGAAAGTGGATCACATCACTCCAGTTCTGAAGTCTTTACACTGGCTTCCTGTGTGTCAAAGAATAGATTTCAAAATACTGCTGCTGGTTTATAAAGCTTTGAATGGTATAGGCCCAAAATACATTTCTGACCTCCTGCTAAATTATGAACCATCCACAAATCTCAGGTCTTCTGGGACGGGTTTGCTTTTTGTCACCAGAGTCAGAACTAAACATGGAGGAGCAGCGTTCAGTTATTATGCTCCAAATATCTGGAACAAACTCCCAGAAACCTGCAGGTCCGCTGCAACTCTGACTACTTTTAAATCCAGGCTGAATACTTTTCTTTTTGTCGCTGCTTTTAATTGTGCTATTCATATCTTAGACTGCACTGTAACTTTTATCCATGTATTTTTTATTTGAATGTTTATTTGATTATCTTTCCTTTTTAATGACTGTTTTTAAATGCACTTTGAATTACCTTGTTTTGAAAGGTGCTATATAAATAAACTTGCCTTGCCTTGCCTTACTGGAGAGAGTATGTGTAAAAAAGCAGGAAATAAAAAAAGTTACTCACCTTGTGGTAAAAAGCATTTGAGTTCCATACTGTTTCAGAAATAATCCTTGCTGTGGTTTGGAACATGATATGGCATTTAATCTCATAGAATTCTGAGCAGGCACAAGCTCCCCCTCCTCTTCTTTCTTTTTCAAGCTAAGGAGCCCGAATCAGCACTTCTCTAACAGGGCTGAAATAGAGGGATATGAGGGATTTCTAAAATGCATTATCTGTTTGGTATTTTGAGCAAAACACATCATAGTCATGTTTTTTATATTTTTTTATATATCTGAGACCCATAATATATGCCTAAAAATAGCATAATAATAACTTTAATGTTCAAAAAGCTCTTTATCTTTCTCATACTGCCTGTGCTGCAGCACCTCTTGTCACCCTCTGTCTGAAACCAGAGCCCAGTCTGCTCTGATTGGTTAGCTAGCCAGGTATGTTGTGATTGGCCAACCACTTAGAGTTGTCCCTCCCCCTTAGCCTGTACGCACAATATTTTAGAGTGCTAGCCAATAGAAGCGCGTGTGTTACATGGTGATGTCACTATGTTATTGAAGTAAACAAAGGAGTCCAATGGAGGCACTGAACACTGGGAGTTTACAGTTCACAAGCGTGCTCTTCCCCACAATTTGGGGTGTACACCACCCCAAATTGATCATGTTGTTGATAGTGCTACAGATGCCCTGCGAATAAAATTAGACTCTGTTGCTCCTTTGAAAAAGAAGAAAATAAAACAACATAGATTAGCTCCATGGCATAATGCCGAAACCCGCAAAATAAAGCAAAAGTCGAGACAACTTGAAAGGATATGGCGTTCCACTAAACTTGAAGAATCTTGTTTAATTTGGCATATTACTCTCAATGAATATAAGAAAGCACTGCGTAAAGCGAGAGCAGCCTACTACTCTTCATTAATAGATGAGAATAAGAATAATGCAAGATTTCTTTTCAGCACTGTAGCCAGGCTGACAGAGAGCCACAGCTCGATTGAGCCTTCTATTCCCACAGCACTCAGTAGTAATGATTTGATGTGCTTTTTTAACGATAAAATTGTTACTCTTAGAAACAAAATTAATGACCTCTTGGCTCTGACCAGTATAGTGTTATCAACAGCTCCCGGAAACGTAAGTTCTAATATTACACTAGACAGTGTTGTAGTCAAGTCACCAATTCACGAGTCCGAGTCACCCAATGAGTGTCCGAGTCGAGTCCGAGTCATCATTACCTGTGTTCGAGTCCAAGTCCGAGTCACCTAAGAAGAGTCCGAGTCACAAGTCTTCATGTATTAATCTTCGTGGATATATGTGTTGAAATGTAGCTGCTCCTCTACATTGCTTTTATCCTGTCATGTTATACTAATCTGTCTATTGAACTGCTGTGAAGCGAGTTTGGCTAAAATTCTTCTATAGTACTATACAAATATAAAGCTTATTACTAATATTAATATTATTATTATAAATGACCTATAATATGTCTAACTATATTTAAAATGAGTTACCTTTTAGAGAAGTGATTATATTTGTATGCCAATATTTTCCTGAATCTTTATTTATTGATTAGATCACGTTACTCTGATGATAGTGTTCAAGACAGCCTATATGTCTGAACTCGATCCTTAGAGTAATGTGTTACGGAGCCTTCTCGTCAATATTTTTTCCACATAATGAGCATTTTGCGCTGCTCTTTTCCTATGTGGAAGCAGAATGTGTGAAAGCATACAGCACGATGCGGGGTGTGTCTCTAGACATCTTTAGACTGGAATAGCGGGGCCCAGTACGTGAACTCACCTCACAGGTGCACACGCCAGGATAGAGGACATCAGACTCCAGAGAAAACTTGCTGGAGTCCAAGTCGGAGCGTCAATGTACAAGTAGAGTCCGAGTCATCGTGGGGGGGAAACATTCACGAGTCCAAGCCATCGTGCGAGAGAATTCACAAGTCTGAGTCGCGTCAATCAGTGTGTGAGTCCGAGTCGAGTCCCGAAAATCGGCACTCGAGTCCGAGTCAAGGATTCGAGTACTCCATCTCTGACACTAGATAGTAAATTAGAATGCTTTTCAACCATAAACCTTGAACAATTGAATTCAATGATTCTTTCCTCTAAACCATCAATGTGTATCTTAGACCTGTTAAAGGAAGTTTTTATATTAATTAACACTTCTTTATTAAATATTATGAATATGTCTTTATTATCAGGCTATGTTCCACAATAATTTAAAGTAGCAGTGATAAAACCTCTTCTTAAAAAGCACAACCTCGATCCAGAGGTTTTAGCCAATTATAGACCTATTTCTAATCTTCCGCTCCTCTCAAATTCTTGAGAAAGCGGTCGCAAAACAGTTGTGTGACTACTTAAAAAAACAATGATTTATTTGAAGATTTTCAGTCTGGCTTTAGAACACATCATAGCACAGAGACAGCTCTGGTTAAAGTCACAAATGACATTCTAATAGCCTCAGACAAAGAACTTGTCTCTATTCTTGTCTTGCTCGATCTCAGTGCTGCATTTGATACTATCGACCATGATATCCTATTGCAAAGACTAGAGCACTTAGTTGGCATAAAGGGAACTGGTTTAGGTCCTATCTATCTGAACGGTCTCAGTTTGTGTGTCAACGATGAATCTTCCACACAAACCAAAGTTAGCCATGGAGTGCCACAGGGCTCAGTGCTTGGACCTATTTTGTTCACATTATATATGCTTCCGTTAGGCAATATTATAAGGAATCATTCTGTACATTTTCCATTGTTATGCAGATGATACTCAACTATATTTATCCATCAAGCCTGATTAATCGAATCTAAATAAAATTCAAGACTGCCTCAAGGACTTAAAAACGTGGATGACCTTACATTATTTGATGTTAAACACGGCCAAAACTGAAGTTATTGTACTCGGCCCAAATAATCTACGAAACAAACTATCTAAAGATATATTAACTGTGGATGGCATTAATTTGGCCTCCAGTGAGACTTTAAGGAATCTTGGTGTTATGTTTGATCAGGATTTGTCTTTTAACGCCCACATAAAATCAAACTCAAGGACCGCCTACTTCCATCTACGTAACATTGCACAAATCAGGCATATCTTGCCTCTGTTATGCCCAGGCCTAGGGGAACCTAGGCGCAGCATAAAGTTTGCTCTCTCCCCACTTTTCCCACTCTCAAGACAAAGGCAGAGACAGAGAATGTCGTTTGGTACATTTCATTTACCAAATCTGAATCAAACAAATATACTTTCACAACAAAAAGAAACATGCTGAAAGTCTGATACCAAAAATAAACAAAACAGGAGTAACAAAACCACAAAAACAAACTAACCTTTAACACAAAATCTTACCTAATAGAGAAAAATAAATGTACAGGCTTCTTACCTACTCTAACTTAAAACAGGAGAAAACCAACAATCCAAAAGGGAAAAAGAAAAGGGTTTGCACTCCTGAGAAAATTAACCCGTCTACAAAGACAGGTAAAGTAAAAATAGCTGGGTGTACCAAGAAGTCAGTTAAGTCGCTTCAGCTAATTCAAAATGCTGCAGCACGTGTACTAACCAGAGTTAGGAAAAGGGACCACATTACTCCAGTTTTGGCTGCCTTACACTGGCTCCCTATAGAACACAGGATAGAATTTAAAATTCTTCTTCTCACCTACAAAGCCCTTAATTGGCAGGCGCCATCTTACCTTAAAGAACTCATTATACCCTACTGTCCAACTAGGGCATTGCGTTCCAAGAATGCACGGTTGTTGGTTGTTCCTAGAGTCTCTAAAAGTACAATGGGAGCCAGAGCCTTTTCTTTTCAAGCTCCACTTTAGTGGAATCAGCTTCCAGTTTGTGTTCGGGCGGCAGACAGCCTATCCGTTTTTAAGAGTACGCTTAAGACCTTCCTTTTTGATAAAGCTTATAGTTGATAAAATAATCTAATAAGAGTGCATTGACGTAGACACGTTGTGCCTCTTCACCTATACATTTGAGTTCTTACTCTTTTTCCTTACTGATGGTATGTAATTTGGTTGTGTGTGTAGATGGTGGAAGCAGGGAGAGGCATATACGTGCCTTGATCCCTGCCAAGTCGACACACAACTGTTGATTGGTGTCAGTGCCAACAAAACTTTTTCGGAGCAATGCGCTCATGGTATAGATGTGGCACATACATCTTAGTTCCTACTCTTTTCCCCTCACCCTATCCTAAGGGAGTGCATGTACTTAGACACATTGTGCCTCTCCTAGGGGTGTAACGGTATTCGTACCGTCACGATTCGGACGTCACGGTTCGGCACATGCAGTCACACTCATAGACTGGTCACACTACGAATACGCCTTTTTTTACGAGTGGGAAAAAAGTCTGTCATTCAGGGGAGTATCCATTACACTATTTATAATCCAGGGGGCGGTATTGCGCCTAAAAGCTGTTTGCCAGCCGCCCTTAAACAACAAATGAAGAACAAGAAGAAACGCAACAATAAAACGAACAAAATACAAGAAGAAGAAAAGTTAGTATGGCGATTTCAGATAACACACAGGAGCTAGAACCCACCTGCTTCTTTTAAATCAGCTGTGTGGGAACATTTCGGGTTCCCTGTGGACTACAATAACGATGAGGTGTGCGAGTGGTGACGAGGACGATGTGTCGGCGTTGTTAGACAGCGGTGCGGTATGCTAATGGTAACACACGCCAAACATTTTAAATCATATCAGAAGGCATCACCCAGATTTGCCAATCACCGGAGCCCGGCCGAAAGACAGCAGCAGTTCAGCAGCTGATCCCCGCTGTTTTTGATAAACCAATAGGCATGAAAGCAGTGAGACCAAAATAAATAACGGAAGCTTTTGGCATATGTTTTTCAACGGCTATGCGCTCTTGAAACACCTTCTTATTATTTATGATGTAATATTTTCAAGACATTCTTTTTAGTTTTACAGCTTGATGAAACCTTTTTGTTTGACATCAGCCATTATAGATAATATGGCCATCTGAGTGTGGTACTGTTTGTGGTTTGTTTTTAACTGTTTAATACAGTTAATTATTCAAAATGTCAGAGTTCCTTATTTTTAAACTGAAACTTGCACTACTGTTCAAAAATAAATAACAAACCTGGAATTATGCATTTGGGACTTTTTTTTTGCTTTTTCTTGTTGTACCGAACCCGTACCGAACCGTGACCCCCAAACCGAGGTCCAAACCAAACCGTGACTTCTGTGAACCGTTACACCCCTAGCCTCTCCACCTCTGTTTCCTACTTCTTATTTGCTACCCTTTTCCCTCAACCTATCCTAAGGGAGTGCATGTACGTAGACACGTTCGTTTAGCTGCTTTAGGCTTAGACTGTCGGGGGACACCTTACTTCTTCCTTCTGTCTGTCTGTACCTGTGTACTCTCCATCTTCTTATTATAGACGCATGCATTTCCAAACATTTGGCCTACCTACGCTGTAAAATGTATTATCTTTTCAATTTACACATGGCATCTATTGCACGTCTGTCCGTCCTGGGAGAGGGATCCCTCCTCTGTTGCTCTCCCTGAGGTTTCTCCCATTTTCCCTTTAAACTGTGGGTTTTCTCTGGAAGTTTTTCCTTGTACGATGTGAGGGTCCAAGCAGTGTTTCCCCTACCATTGTCTTGGAGGGGCGCTGCGCCCCCCCTGAAATTCAAGGTGTTTTAAAAATATATATATAATATGTGTGTGTGTGTATATATATGCGTGTGTATATGTGTGTGTATGTATGTATGTATGTATGTATATATATATCAGTCTGCAATGTTCAAAACAACAGATAAAGCCAGAAATCTAGGTGTAGTCATGGACTCTGACCTGAGTTTCAACAGTCACATTAAAACAGTTACTAAATCAGCCTACTATCACCTAAAGAATATATCTAGGATTAAAAGACTAATGTCACAGCAGGATTTGGAAAAACTTGTCCATGCTTTTATCTTCAGTAGACTCGACTACTGCAATGGTGTCTTCACAGGTCTCTCTAAAAAATCTATTAGAAAGCTGCAGCTGATTCAGAACGCTGCTGCTCGAGTCCTCACTAACACTAAGAAAGTGGATCACATCACTCCAGTTCTGAAGTCTTTACACTGGCTTCCTGTGTGTCAAAGAATAGATTTCAAAATACTGCTGCTGGTTTATAAAGCACTGAATGGTTTAGGCCCAAAATACATTTCTGACCTCCTGCTAAATTATGAACCATCCAGATCTCTCAGGTCTTCAGGGACTGGTCAGCTTTCTGTCCCCAGAGTCAGAACTAAACATGGTAAAGCAGCGTTCAGTTATTATGCTCCAAATATCTGGAACAAACTCCCAGAAACCTGCAGGTCCGCTGCAACTCTGACTACTTTTAAATCCAGACTGAAGACTTTTATTTTTGTCGCTGCTTTTAATTGAACTATTCATATCTTAGACTGCACTGTAACTTTTATCCATGTATTTTTTCTTTTAATGTTTATTTTATTAGCTTTTCTTTTTAATGACTGATTTTAAATGCAATTTTCTTAATGTCTTTCATTTTTTGTAAAGCACTTTGAATTGCCTTGTGTTGAAAAGTGCTATATAAATAAACTTGCCTTGCCTTATATATAGCACCAAATTGCAACTAATCTATATCTACTGTCACTTTTCACATTGAACATGTGCTCTTTTATTACATAAACTAAACACTTTCATTTTAAGTTGTGAGTTTAGTGTTTTTGACCCTAAGAAACACTGATGCATTAATCAATAACAATAATCCACAGCTCCTCTCTCTGCTTCTGAGGATTTTAAAAAGATATATCCCAACCCCCCCACTCAAACAGCACCCCCCCAAAGCAGTAAACCTAGGGGAAACACTGGTCTGAGGACAGAGGGTGTCGTATTGTCATACTGATATTCTGTACAAACTATGAAGTCCACTGAGACAAATGTAACATTTGTGATATTGGGCTATATAAATAAACATTGATTGATTGAGTTTACTCTTTGCAGAACATTGACATATACAAAAACCTATAGAACACACTACAGGAGAGGGAAAAGCCCCAAAGAGCATTATAGGGCCCCTTCATTTTGTGATTTTATTTGATCTTTTAAGTGTGGTGTTTTCTTTACGTATTTCGACATGCACATGTAAAGTCTCTTTGAGTACCAAAATGTATTATTATTATTAACCTGGTCAATCATAATCGCCCCATTTTTGTATTAATGACACTAATAATAGTCGCCCTTTCTGTGTTCCAGACTGTAAATCCGTGTTCAAACATGAGCGGATGGCTCTATGCAAGGATTCCTGCAGCTACTGCTCCGGCTTCAGCACCAAGATGCTGCACAGCCACTATGGAGGCCGGATGGAGGAGTTCTGCAGACCCCACTGCATGTCCCAGTACACTGTGCTCTACTATGGGGTAGGCTGTCCTTCAACTTTACACGGTGTGCCTGTCTGTTAATCCACCGGTTATTTAAAAAAAATCTTCTTTCCCCTTTCTTTTCTCCCCTTCTGCTCTCCAGATGGGTCGCTGTGACAGCTGCAGGAAACAGGGCTCCATGACGGAGAAGCTGCAATGTTTGGGTTCAGTCCGTAACTTCTGCAACCTGCCCTGCCTGCTGCAGTACTGCCAGCTGCACTTTGAGACCAGCCACAGCAGCAGCAACGGAACAGGAACTGCCCCACAAACTCCATACGGTAAAATCAGTGTGACACATTAAGATATAGAGCAGCAGTCTGAAATCCAACAAACCTAAAACAGTATTTTTCACAACATTCAGCTCAAAAGGAGCAGATAAAGCTAGTTTGCCATGGGATGTAGGAGAGATTGTTCTGTAGGTGCCTGGTTTAGCTAAGCAACAACCATGGTTAGAGAACATCAACATACTCTTCAAATGAAGTGAAAACCACCATGCTCAATCCGCACCGTTTCCATCATGTTTTGGAGTGCATACAGGGATGATGGAATAGAAGATGAAAAGAAAAGCTGTTATCTCACAAGTTAATAACTTTGGAATGTTCCTCTCTCCTTCCAGCTCCAACACAGCCCCACAATTCCTCAAAGATGAATCCTGTCATCGCGGATGTGGTTTCTCTGGCCAACGGCTCTGCCACTCAGCCCAGTGTTTCAGCAGACACTGCTCTAACTGGTCAGTTATTTTACTTACATTAGTTAGTGCCGTATAGAACAGTTTAAAGCTTTATTTATAGTGTTGACATCAACATTTGAATGCTGTCTATCCATTATGATTAAAGTCACTATTTCTGCACAGATTCACATTAGACAATATTATTATTAGTCTAATTTTATTTGTAGGATTACATTGAAGTGGCTGCGTATCATTGGTTCTGACTGATCCAAACATTTCTAATAACGTTCAGAGCGTTTTTAAGTCCAAAAGTGATAATTCATTAAAAAAAGATCCAATAATTTCCAAAGATCCACACTTTTTTAGCAAAGTACTTAAATTATGACGTTATTAACCTCCATTCGCCTGGCGCTTAATGCTAAGTTAAGACATCTTCACTTTCTTTACAAATGTAGGGAGCAAGTTTATAAGCATTCAAAGTGGATTTACAAAATTTAATTTTATCCAAAACATTCCTTTTTTTTTTCTTTTTTTTTAAAATATGTATGGGTGATGACCTAATAAAATATAACAATGCTAACATTTTAAAACATTTGGTACAGCTTTATTTAAAGCCACAACACTTGTTATATTTTTATAATATGCATATGTCACAGTGGGGTTTGATGCAGTGCTGATTTATTTGTATTTTCTCTTTTGTAGGAACACTTCCAACCACCAACATTGACGCCAAGAATCTAGACCACGTAGGTACCCTGGGTGTGCGTGTCATGGCTAAAAAATGTTACACTATTGATAATAATATTAGAACCAAAGTCAGTGCCCACATTTCTTTTTCTGAAAATGTTTGATCTGGTCAGAAATAAAACTATTGTCCCCTGCAGCATGTGACTTATTAAGAACTAGATCATATCTTAATTTAATTTAGCCTTTTTTCAATTTGTAATTTCCAGGCCAGCACTCAGACTGACGCCATGCAAGGGCCTTCGTCCCGTCGCCGTCAAATGAAGAACAAGTCAGTTCTGTGTCGGCCCTTCACTATGGACCAGGAGAGCATGTGCCAGCTGCTCTCCCCCTCTGCTGAGTCAGCAGGTAACTACAGAACACACACACACGTTTGGGTAGCCCTGTCCCACCTCACTCACACAGGATACAGAACTAACAACTATTTCAATAATCCAATAATCTGCGGATTAATACTTTGGTTGATCAATTATTATCAGATGAAAAGACAAAACGCTACATTTGTTTCCTACAGGGTTTTATTAAAAAACAAAACGTATTCCTTTTCTGCTTGTACTATCCTCTTTCACAACAGTAACTTAATGTACTTTTACCCCAATGGGTAAATGTACACTTAATGTGTAAAATCTGTTTCCTCTGGAATATTTGTGAACGATTTTTACTGACAAACGCACGCTAACAGGTTAGAATGGACAGAAATGCCTTTTGTCTGTTTTACCTCTATTTTGAAAAAGATCAATGTAGCTGGCCATTAAAAAATAGCTTTCTCAGGGGGCCGGCTACATTGATTTATAAAAAACGGGGGAAAAAGACAGAAGGAATTACTCTCTGACTTTGCAATGGTTAGTCTCTCCATACACAATGATTCCAAATACTCACTCCACAGATACATTTAGTCATCACCTGAGCTTATCAGTAGTATCCAAATTCTTATATACTATTTGTTTAAAATACTATTCATGAATAATTGTTATGATAGCACTCATAGAGGTAGACCCTTTCCTCTGGGCCATGGCTGGTGTGCCTTTTTGTTGGGTGTTTGTCACAACCCTACTCACCATCTAATTCAGTTTCATTCATTCTTTTGGTGCTATCAATCGTTCGATGTTCACAACTAGCTGTTTCGATAGTTGCAGCAGCTCTGCTAGATAGCTCCTCTCAACCCGACCAGACATCTGCGGAAGCTTCCACATCTCCATCACCCAACCCTCAGGGAGAAACTCAGCAGAGCGACGCCGTGCCTGCACGACTAACCGGACGCCATTTCCTGGGCAGAAGGGAGACGGACTCTGACTGCAAGGTCTGCTCCCAACACAAGAGGAAGAGGGTGGAGGAAGAAGAGCAGCAGGAGGAGAAGAAGAAGCAGAAGATGGAGGAGGATGGGCGGACGGAGAGAAAAACAGAAATAGAACCGGAGGAGGGAGTAAAGGATGAGAACAACGGGGAGAACAAAGAGCAGGAACATTCAGAGGTGAAGCTTTGTGAGCAGGAGGGCGGGACTTTGAGGAGGAAGACGTGGTATTTCTGTAAGACGTGTTCAGGGGAGCCCAGCCTCTGTCCTGTCCCCTGTTTTGAACTCTACCACACCAGACTGATCTACAAAACGGCTCCTGGACTGGAAGCACAAGGTGAGCCTTCTGAGTCCCACACCGCATGAACACTTTCTCATGTGAACACCATGAAATAGTTTCCTTTTTAAGTTATCATTTGAACAGCTGTATCTATGATTTAAGGATTCCAATTTCAAGGGACAGTTCACATCCAACTCACATATTTTCCCTCTTACCTCTAGGACAGTGTTTCTCAAACTTTTTCATACCAAGGACCAGAGTTGGGTGTAACGCGGTACAAAGTAACGTGTTACTGTAATAATATTATTTCTGTTGGTAACGAGTAGTGTAACGCGTTACTTTTATAATTATGTTATCACACTACAGTTACTAACATTGCCCCGACACGCGTTACTTCGTTACTTTTATAAAATAATCACACTCACTGACAGACAAGAGGGGTTTCCGCCGCAGGTTTATATACATGTAGGCCTATGTAATCTGCGCGATTTGCGAGACCACATCTCCACGTGCAGTGCTGCATAAACATGGCTGAGTCTTTTCATCTGTAAACTTCCTCAACGGCGCCGCTCGCTCTCTTTTGTTGATCGCCCTCTCACGGGTGAACAGTTCAATGTCCCGCTTCATTGTAGGAATTCTGCAATGTCTCTACCACTTTAGTTTGACCATCTCTGTTACTAAGTTATGGAATACTAAATACACAAGTAATTAGATACCTTACCGTTACTGCGCTCATAAAGAATGATAAGAATAATGCGTCTTGAACTGGTTTAATTAATTAGTGTCTTGACGTTTCACAGACTGTTAGCTTGTTGTGGTAGGCTGGTAGCCTATTTTAGAGCATATAAAAAGAAAGACTTGTGTTAGGCTATGTCTTTTTTAATGCAATAGTAATTGGGGGTGCAAGTGGAGTCTCGCAGAGGCAAAACTGTGGCGCGCCGCAGTCTGCGTGATCTGCCTGTAGGGAGGGGCGGGCCGGCCCTGCGAGTAAAGTAACGAGTAAAGTAACGAGTTACTTTATCTAGAGAGTAACGAAGTAGTGTAATATATTACTTTTTTTTAAAGTAATATGTAATATATTACTTTTTTTTAGTAACGACCCCATCTCTGCCAAGGACCACTTAACCAATAAAAAAAACACTCGCGGACCACCTAACTCAAAGTGTGGTCCGCGGACCACACTTTGAGAAGCACTGCTCTAGAGCTATTTATTCATCTGTATTGTTTCTGGGTGTCAGAGCTATTGGCCATAGATATGTCTATATAACGAAACTAAACTGCACTCGGTTTGTGGCGCTCAAAGCCCAACATTTTTTTATTTGACATACATTTCCAGACCCTAACCTGCTAGATGTTAAACATTAATGGCGTCCTCCTCTGATTACCGATGACGTTAGCTAGCGGAGAAGATGCACACTTCCTGCTGCAGGGCGATACCATTGATTGGGGTTAATTGGTAGTTCCTTAATCAAACTGCTGTGAAAAAAGTGTGTTGATTGTGTCATGTCTTTTGAACAATGCATTTTCTGAGATTTTACATATACAAAATAAATAAATTAGAACTGTTCAAATGAGTTAGTGATTCATGTATAATATAACATTTCTGAAGTTCCATTATATAGAAAAATCGTAATCTTCATTTAAAAAAAAAAAAATAGCACTACAGTTAAGAGGAAAAATGTGAATTTAGATTTTTGCCGTGAACTGTCCCTTTCAATGCAATGTCAATCCTAGAAGCAACAATGCTCTGACACAATCTGCTGACATCTCTGTGTCTTCTTTCCAAGTCAATTGAACTGACTTCCTAAGAGGGTCGAGTGCATCACCCGGGTCTTTCTCTCCACAGCCTCCTGACCTGCTGCTGGAGAAGTCGTCGCCCCCCACCCCACCCCGAGCCCTTCGACAAAGAATAAACCTCTCCAGGATTAACGGGTTCACACCTTCACTCCTTTGCTGTCCTCCATGTTTGTGCCTGTCTAAATCCACCCCTGCAAAGACAGAAATTAATGTTTTCCAGCATTGACATGAATTTGGCAACATGTTTAAGATAGAGATTGCATTATTTATGAAGTACAGATCATCTTGGCTGTCTGTTTCCTCTTCCAATAAAGGGTATTTATTCTGTGTTTTTATTCTGACTAACACTATGGATGAGAAAAGTTCCTCAAGTGCTTCAATGAATTACAAGATGTTCTCTTATTAAAGTACCTTTTTACCTCAATCTGCCACAATACTTGACCCTGTTATTAAAGCTGATCTTAGAACATGTGTCAAGTGTCTTAAAACCTGTCATTTCTTTATTAAGTGAGTTGTGTATGGTTTGTTAATGGACAGTATTTCTACAAAAACACAAACAAGTATGTTTTTACAGCAACCATTCACCCTGATGTGTTTTCACACCCCACTTGACATTAGTCTTTCACTGTCTCACTACAGCAGCAGAGATGCATCATGCCATCTGATCCTTACATTTATTAAGATCACTTTTGCCCAGATGCTAAACAAATTGGTCACTGTAAAGAATTAAGGTTGGATATTTTTAAGTGGGAGGCAAGATTTCCTTGGGGGGGCTCAATGAATGAAAATGCAAAAATGTATCATTAACCATCCAAAAAAAAAAAATCATAAAAAGGCCTAAAAGTGGGTTGTTTGGTTTAATAGTCCCGAGAAACAATATAAAGTTTGGAGGTGCTTTCCCACTTTCCAGGAGTCAAACTAATAAATGCCTTACAACAGACTTTTTTTATAAATATATTTGATGTGAAGTAGTGTCGGATTGCAGAATTGCACTCTATAAAGTGTTCAGAGGATCACATAATACAATTATTATCTGAAAGGCATACAGAAATTTAGCAAAACTGGGCAATTTAACCTGCTTTTGGGGGGGGGGGGTTCTGAGCTTTTTAGGCCAAATACACTTTCACATTTTGAAATGAGTTCCTAATGTATGTCATGTACAGCAGGGGAAACCCATGCTTACAATGACACAAAATGTGCTAAACAAGGAAACACAGGTTCATTGAGTTGGATTCAGGTATGAGGCCCAAATCTGAAATCACTTGAATATTTTTGAAGTGTCTCTGTGAGTGAATTATACAGCTGGTTTTCAGTTCTCTTATTTGAACTGTTACACTACATATTGACGTTTATTATGAATGTGTGATGTAAGTTCAATTCCTTTCTGTACCTCATGCAGTAATGGTAACCAAGGTTGACTTCTACTCATCCATCTGTATCTTTAATTAACAATTTTCTTTTTCACACGTTTTTCAACTTTCTGTTATGTTTGTAGCTTCTCAAATGTAACAGATTTTTTTAATTTTTTTTTATTCCTTATTTTCTTTTTAGGATTACACTGACATGGATCAGTCTGTGAACGCATTAATTTGATTCTTTTTTTTTTATATTGTCCAAGCCTTGAAATTATGGTTTCGATCAAGGCAATTCACTTTTCTACGTTTCAATAAATTGAATTTGTGAGTAAAAGTTAGTTTTGTCCGGTGTCTTATTTCACAGATTTCTTCTGACCAAAGCCATCATAACTGTTAATGAAATGCTGCTAACACAAAACCAAGGGGAGACACATTAGTCCAAACCAAACTACCAAGAAGTATTTCACTTTGACCTTGGAAATAATTGCTGTCGTAATCATGGCTTTATGCAAGATATTACATTCCCTTGTTGTCTAGGGCAAAAGGGATGTAACAAAATATGAACTAACACTAGTTAAACTACTAACCACGTCCCACACAACACACTTCACAATCTGCAGAGGTCACACCGACAGCCATGCAGCTCACAGGAGGAGGGAGAGAGAGAGCAGCCTTCCTCAGCCCTTTATGCACCTGGAGGGAGACACACAAACATACCACGGCATGTAACACAAGACTTAAACTCGCTTACAGTTAAGCATCATTACACTTATTCGTAGGAAATATCAGTAGAAAGAGTTGTGCTCCAAATGTGAAATTACAGATTACCTCATGTTCATCAAAACGACACAGTGTGCTGATGAGAAATAAACGGTATAGATGGAGTTTTAGGCTGCAATAAAGACACACTTAATTATGTTGTCAATTGTTAACATGAATTTAAAAGATAGCAACATTTCTCTCATTTGTTTTTTCTTTAATTTCTGCATTATAAGAAAAATGATCTGTGATATTGTACATTTAAATGTGATATCATCTATGTATTTTAATCAATACAAATATAGTGATCGTGATTTTAACAGTATACTTTATTTAATAAAACCTTTGAAGTTGTATTAAATAAAAACGTAATTTTAAACAAACTGATTCCTCTTTTAATAAAAATATGTTCCCTTCAATTTTTGTGAAACTTTTTTTTTATGTTTATTTTTATATTTCCTCCTTATTTGTCTTACTGTTTATTTTTCCAATTGTATTAATTCAATTTGATTATTTCTGTCTCCCTTTCTCTCTCTATGTCTTCCTCCTGAACTCCCTCACCTCCTCCTCCAGGTGTGCTACCCCCCTCAATGAGTGTCTCAGTAGGGGGGGAGAATGTGAGGGTGTTACTGGTGCCAGTCCCAGTCCCAGTGCCCGTCTTCATCCCAGTGCCCATGAGCATGTACTCCCAGTACACACCTTTTCCAATGGCGATGCCTGTGCCCGTACGTCCTAATATATTCTAAGAAAATAGTTTTTTTTTCTGCAGAAAATGTGATGTAAACGTGTTCCTCCTGTTCCTCCCAGGTTCCAGTACCTATAGTAGTACCACCACAGAAGAAGGAGACGAGAGATGCTGCAGTGCAGTCAGAGCCTCAGGCTGTGACGGAAGAAAAACAGAGAGATGTTTCCACTGCAGGTGAGCAGCACAGAGTCCCTGTCCTAACATGGTGTATTACAACCATTTCAATCTGGATACAGTGGTAATATTCAGGAAAACTCTGATTTGACGAGATTAAAATTGTACATTTAATTAAAAGGTTAATAGATTCGGAGTGGAAATCTCGGCAAGCAGTGTGAGTTCTTAAAAAATATTAACTTTTTTTTGCTTTTTATCTTTTAAATGTATGTTGATAGAAGATTCACTTTGTTGTGTGCAGGTGAGGCTGCTTTTGTCCAGGTTTTTATGTCTTCAAAGGACACCAAAATGATCCGTTTTTTATCAATTACTCAAATCATGAAAGAATCAATTTTTTCTCGCATGACTCCATCATGAACAAAGAATCCAAGAATGGAGAAAGGTCTTTGAGAATTCACCTCAATGTACTAAACAAAAGCCAAACAATCTGTTTACAAACTCCAACCAAACTAACGCAGTATAATCCAAGCCTTATTTGAACAGTAGTATGCTCACTACTTCCTGAACACAATCATTGTTGCTAAAACATTACTTTTGAACTAGTTTCAGTGAATATGTGTTGGGGAAGAAGTGAACATATGACCGGATAATTGAGAAGTGTATTAAAAAGCACAATATGGTATAAGCAGATGTTTGATATAGATTTGCTATCTTCAGTTTTTATTTTTTTAAAGAGGACTTATTATGCAAATGTTCCGGTTCACATTTGTATGTAGTGTCTCTACTGGGACATGTCTCCATGCTTTAATGTTCAAAAAGCTCTTTATTTTCCTCATACTCCCTCTGCTGCAGCACCTCTTTTCACCCTCTGTCTGAAACCAGAGCCCAGTCTGCTCTGATTGGTTAGCTGGCAGGCTCTGTTGTGATTGGTCAAATGCTTAGAGAAGTCCCACTCCTTCTACAATATGTTGGAGTGCTAACCAATAGAAGTGCGACTGTTACATAGTGATGTCACTATGTTCAGAATTAAACAAATGGAGTGCAGTATAATCCAGGAATTAAACAAATGGAGGTGTTTCAGGCAGGGGGTGGAGTGTGTGGGAGACCAACTCTCTGGAGTGAACTTTGGAATTTTAGCCTTTGCAGACCATTGACATGCACACAAACCTATAACACACTACAGGAGGGAAAACCCCAAAAAGCATAATAGGGCCTCTTTAAATCATATAAAGCATGAGAGTGGATTGTGCGTTGGTGTTGGGATCAGGGGGTCACAGGTTCAAACCCCACTGCAGTCAGCATGTCGTTGTGTCCCTGGGCAAGACACTTCACCCCAAATGGCTTTGAATAAAAGCGTCTAACAAGTGACATGTAATCTAATGTAATAATCAAAAGCAAAGTCACCAATGTATTTTCCTCCATGTTTCTCTGTGTGCGCTACAGACCAGAGAAGTCCTCATAGTGGGGACATGGAGTCAGAGGTGGTCGCCCCCATGATCCGTGAAGTTGAAGAGACTGAAAAAACAGTACAGGCCGACCTGCCGCTAACTGTGAGTTCAGAGAGAAGCACGGAGTCATCTGATCCCCAACTAAGCACCCAGCCAGTGGTTACTACGACAACCAGCGAGCCTCCTACCACCAGTGCTGAGCTTCAACCTCCCTCCTCTCCATTGATGGACCTGGAGACTGATGTCCCAACTGGTGAGACGTCCTACTACTTCACATAAATGGGTTTGTTGGGGTAAAAACTGGATTTTATGCTGCTACAACTTTTGTTTGTTTCTGCAGAGTCGTTGGATCAGAAGCCAGCTGCTCCACAGAGAGGAGTGAAGCGATCTAGAGACCCTTACAGCAGCCGGAAACGGGTGAGATTCTGCTCAGAGATCAGCAAAAAACTTCAACATTTTGTGGCATTATAAAGTCACTTATTCACCACAAAAAAAATTGAGCAATGTAAGTCTTAGACAAAATTACAAAAAAGGATCTTAAATGACTTTATTTAACAAAGACAATAACGACAATTTCATCTTTTTTATTGTCAATTTCATATCAGTAAAATGTCTGACTTTTGCCACAAGAACATTTAGCTTGGTAGGGATTGGTTTAGGGATTAAAAAAGGTCATTGGTTTACAGATGAGCACAAGAGGCAGGAGTTCCAGATCATTGTTTTATTGTATATTATGGACTGTTGATTGTTTGCTGGTTGATATGGCAGAAAAAGGGGATAACACCTCACAGTTAGTTTACATATTATATTTATAGTTCAAGTATTATGGCAGCATAGACAATATTCAAGTTTTTTGTACATTAGTGAACTTTTCCATGAGAAGAGAATAGTCACTTTTGTTTTTACTTAAACTTTCTCTGATATTATCTCCCCTGGCTCCATAAGAATGTTTTACCTACCAAAGCCCCAAAACACTATCATATCATAAGTGTTCATAACCCAAATGTTTCAATTACGCCCAACATGCATTTTGTGCTCAAAGTCAATCTTTCATTGCATTTGAATCCATCTAGAGTCGAAGGCGTACTGGCTCCTTGAACCACAGTGCAGTGCGGACTCCCCCCGCCTCCAAACTGAACCACGTGTACGGGGTTAAAGCCTGGAGAAGCTGGGTCCAACAACAGAACCAACAGCCCACAAGATGTAAGACTTCGTTATCAACATCTAACCCAATGATTTGTTCCGTTTTAAACTGTTTTATTCTACACTAGTTGTATTTTGTGGTCTCTCCCCCTGCAGCCAACATGGTGGATGTTAAAGAGGACGTGCTTCAGTGTGACTCTGCTGAGCTCAGCTTCGCTCTGTCTCACTTCATCACTGATGTGAGACGGCCCAATGGAGAGACCTACAGCCCAGACAGCATCTTCTACCTCTGCCTGGGGATACAGCAGGTACACACACACACACACATGATATTGTTTCATTAGTTTCCATCTTGATTTCCGTATTTCTATAAGGCAGAAGTACAGAGAAGTTGGCATCGCAAGGGCTCCCATTATAAACGCCAATCAGAATTCTCCATTGGATTTTGGAATATTGAATAAAAACTAAGCTATGAGGCAAACACACGTTTATGATACTAACACATTTTTTTCAGCAGGATCATCTCCACATATTAACAAACCTTTTATAAAAGTTGAATCGTCAATGCAACAGCCAGAAGTAAATAAGGTAATGCTAAGCTATAAACGAACTACATGACGGTTAACTACATGACCCCCATCGCCTACTCCCCCTAAGCTAAAGGCAGCTAATGTTCGGCGTGATGACGTTTAATAGTTTAATTAAGCCATGTGTTAGCAACTGCAGTTTTTCTGACACATAGAAGCTTCAGACATTCACCAGTGGGGTATTAACTGTATTTTATGTCAGAGAACTATCTTATATTTAACCAAAGCTCTTATTTTAGGCATCTAACCAAATACACATGCTATGCTAAGTCATGCTTACTAATGCTAACTCATTTCCAGGTATTAGGACTTCCTGCAGCACCCATTGATTTCCCCTTCTTTTCTTCTTCTCTTTGGACAGTATCTGTTCTCAAAGGGCCGCATAGAGAACATCTTCACTGACGAGCTCTACAGTCAGTTTACCACCAAGATCAGCGGGATGCTGCAACTCTGGAAACCTAAACTACTAGTACCGAGTGGTAATATCATAAAGTCATAGTGGAGATATTCATCAAATCACACCACAGTTTAATCATGTCTATTTTCTGAAATAACCAGTCAATGTATTTTCATTTCTAAATGTCTTCTCTGTATAAAATGTTTTATGTCAGTTATAGATTCAGATTATACAACTTTAAAGCTGCACTAGTCAATATTTAAATATTGACGACTACATGGATGTGTAATTACAGAATACTTTGATAACAGGTTCGCCATATCCAATTTATAAGTTGATAACATGTAGTGTTTACAGCGTGTTCTACTGGCCAGAGGTGGCCAAAGAAAATATGAATGGTTTTAAATATAAGAAGATTCTCCCAACTCTTTTTTATGCTTTTAAAAAATAATTTTAAACACTCAACTATTTACATGTTTTAGTTCTGATTTAAGATATTTAAAGGTATATTAGGTGAAATGTACAAAAACCTAGAGAAATCTGTAATTTCCTCTCAAGGTGCGCTTCACTTGGTTTATTATAGAGTTATATATTTCTTTCAGTTTTAATCTAATACACATTTCAGAACTTGGTCATTTTAAATTCTATATTTTAACCATATTACAGATTGTATTCATCGAATGCCTGGATCAAGTTATCAGAGAAATATGCAGAGCTAAGCTTGGTAAAATCCTGCTGAACTGTAAACACCACTAAACTCCGTATTTGTTCATGTTTGTTTTGGACAAACCCCGCCCCCTCCACCGTCCTCCTCCAGGTGCTGCAGTCTCCTCCCGGGTGGTGGAGTCCTACCTGTGGGAGTGTAAGCAGCTGGGCGCCTACTCCCCCATCGTGCTGCTCAACACGCTGCTCTTCTTCTGCACCAAGAACTTCGGCTTCACCACTCTGGAGCAGCACCAGAGCGTCTCCTTCACCAACTTCACCCGACTCTCCAAACCCTGCAACAAAGCCGGAAAAGTCCTCTACCTCCGATACCAGCGGAGCAGCAAGGACCCCCGCCACACAGGTACACTAAAGTAGAGGTTTTTTCTTCTTTTTGTATAATTTTGGTTTTTCTGAATGAGTTGGGGTTTAATTGCATAACAATTCAAATGTCAACATGACACCAAAAATTCTCAAAAAGATAAAGAATAAATGGTTGTCATCCCACTCATACTGGTCAAACAAACAACCACCACCCACCCACAGTAGAAGTAGAGTTTTTTCTATCCTGCTGAAATTCTTAATCTGACCGTATGTGGTGTAAAATATCAGGTATCCGTAATTGTTAGTATGACTACCTGAGTTGTGGTACTTTCTTTGTTTCCAGAACGATATAGAAAAAGGCAGGGAGAGGAAGAGATGCTGGAGATGCTTGAAAATGTCGCCAACCCTCTACACTGTCCTGTCAGGCTTTACGAGTTCTACCTCTCCAGATGGTGAGACACACACACACGCGTACATACACACACACACACTGAAAACACATCTATTTAGATTTGTTTTGTATTAGCAACAACCCCATTTAACTGCTCTTTTAATCTTTATTATTCTTATTATTTATTTTTGATATTGTTATCTTTCTTTCTTTATTTTATCGTTTTATTAGCGACATCCCCTTTTAAAATGGTCTTTTATTGTTTTTTTCCTGTTTTTTATTATTATAATAATGATAAATTGTAATTATTGTATTTATTTAATGTATTTATCGTATTTAATCATTTGGTCTTATGTCTACCTTTATTTTACAGAGAGAGATGATTATTTATTTGATTTGACTTATTCCACCTTTTACTTCCCTGGTTCCCTTGCACTGTTGTGTTATATTGTAATGCTGCATGTATGATTTGTGTAATGTTGTTAAAGCACTCTGAGCTGCACCTGTGTATGAAAAGTGCTATACAAATAAAGCTTATTTTTATGATTGTTATTGTTATTATTTTTATGATGATCCTCTCTGCTCTCTGACAGCCCGGAGTCGGTGCAGACGAGAAGCGACGTGTTTTTCCTGCAGCCGGAGGAGGTTGTGCACACTCACAGGTCAGTGTGTGCTCCAACATTAAAGAAACACACGAGTGACACATGAGTCTGTCACTTTATCGCCAGGGCTTTCTACCCGCCATTGTATTCATACTGTTTATATTTGTACCCTAATATGATGTTATGGCTTTAGGGTCAAAATGATCTGCCACTATGTTTAACAGCAGAGAAAAGAGGTCCCCTATACTGTTTTTCAACAATAGATTATAGGTCTCAGATAAATACAAAACATGTCTCTAAAGTGTTTGGGGAGGCTGTGGCTCAGTGGATAGAGTGCTGGACTTCGAATCAGGGGGTATCAAGTTTGAGTCCCACTGCAGTCAGTATGTCGTTGTGTCCCTGAGCAAGACACTTCACCCCAAATTGCTCCTGTGGGGATTGTCCACAGTATTGAGTATGGAAGTCGCTTTGGATAAAAATTGTCTAACAAAAAATGACATGTAATGTAATGTTTGGCTCGAAATACCAAACAGATCATTGCAGCATCCCATAAACCCCTCTGTTTCAGCCCTGTTTCAAAAGTGCTGATTCTGTGTCTGTAGCTTTAAATGCTAATGAGCTGCTGCTGGCCACGCCCCTCTGAGAGATGATTGGTTAAAAAACACAATGGAGGTCTAGGAAGGGGTTCCAAGTGATAAGGTGTTACCTATTGGTGATTGGCTAATGGTTGCACCACCCAAAAACATTGTGACATCACAAAGTGGCTAAAATCTGATCAGCTCATTTTCAGACAGGTTTTTATATAAATGGATCAGGACAAAAAGAGAGGGAATCTTTTTGTCCTGAAACTTTCTGAATCTCTTTACACAGAGGGGACACATGTTGATGCATAAAAGACATGAAAAAGTGGATTTTGAATAATAGGGAACATATAAATAATATATATTACATTACATGTTACTTGTTAGACGCTTTTATCCAAAGCGACGTACATACTCAATACTGTGGGCAATCCCGCCGAGCAATTTGGGGTGAAGTGTCTTGCCCAGGGACACAACGACATGCTGACTGCAGTGGGGTTTGAACCTGTGACCCCCTGATCCCAACACCAAGGCTCTATCCACTGCGCCACACACCTCCCGTATATATAATATAATATAATAATATATAATATAATTCCATATAAATAACCCCTATGGACTAAGTCTATCCTTACAGAAAGCCCATGATGAGGTTGTTTATAAACGACTCTATAACATTACATTACATTACATTTAGCTGACGCTTTTATCCAAAGCGACTTACAATAAGTACATTCGACCAGGAAGACACAACCTTGAAGAAAACAGAATCATATAAGTACATCAGGTTTCATTGAGCCAAACATTTCAAGTGCTACTCAACTGGCTTTAGGTAAGCCAGTCCTTTATTAGTATAAAAGTGCTTCGTTATAGTTCTAACGCTCGAAGTGGAGTCGAAAGAGATGAGTTTTCAGTTTGCGCCGGAAGATGTACAAGCTATCTGCCGTCCTGATGTCAATGGGGAGCTCATTCCACCATCTTGGAGCCAGGACAGCAAACCCACGTGTTTTCGCCGATGGGAACTTGGGTCCCCCTCGCAGCGAGGCGCAACGAGTCGTTTGGCTGATGCAGAGCGTAGTGCACGCGCTGGGGTGTACGGTTTAACCATGTCCTGGATGTAGGAAGGGCCAGATCCATTCGCAGCATGGTAAGCAAGTACCAGTGTCTTGAAGTGGATTCTAGCAGTTACCGGAAGCCAGTGAAGGGAGCGGAGGAGCGGAGTGGTGTGGGAGAATTTAGGAAGGTTGAAGACCAGACGAGCCGCTGCATTCTGGATGAGCTGCAGAGGTCGGATGGCACATGCAGGTAGACCAGCCAGGAGGGAGTTGCAGTAGTCTAGGCGTGAGATGACGAGAGCCTGGACCAGAACCTGAGTCGCTTTCTGAGTCAGCTGGGGACGTATCTTCCTGATGTTGTAAAGCGTGTATCTGCAGCAACGGGTTGTAGCAGCGATGTTTGCAGTGAAGGACAGGTTGTTATCTAGGGTCACACCCAGATTCCTTGCAGTCTGAGTCGGGGAAACAACTGAGGTGCCGATGTTGATTGTTAGGTCAAGAGTGGGACAATCTTTTCCCGGGAGGAAGAGCAGCTCAGTCTTGTCAAGGTTGAGCTTGAGGTGGTGAGCAGACATCCACTGAGAGATGTCAGCTAGACAAGCAGAGATGCGTGCAACGACCTGGGTCTCTGAGCGGGGAAAGGACAGAATTAATTGGGTGTCGTCAGCGTAGCAGTGGTAAGAAAAACCATGCGGGCTAATGACTGATCCGAGCGAGTTTGTGTACAGGGAGAAGAGGAGGGGACCAAGAACAGAGCCCTGAGGGACCCCCGTAGTTAATTGACAAGGGTCGGACTCAGACCCTCTCCAAGTCTATAAAAGCTACAAAAAGCAACACTACAGCTTCTACTATCATTGCCTATGTATTTCTGGCAATATATGCATCAGGACATGCACCAAGTGCCAGTCACACAGTCAGTTTAGGGGAATTTTCTTATTTTTATGTAATGTCTATTTCTGACCCTGCAGTTCCCTGTGGTACAGCTGTCAGCCACTGGAGGGCGCCACTCTGCAGAGCATGCTGTCTCGCATCTTAGCCGTCAGAGAGGTGCACCAGGGGCACGGAGCAGCCTCGGCCCCCGCTGATGACGACGTTTTGCCGTGAGGGGGGGCTCTGCCTGTGATATTCTCCACTGACGTACAGGTTAAAGGGAATCACTGGTGACCCAGCCCCCTTTATTCAGACAAAGACTGACAGGTGTTTGAACTGGGCACACAGAAGAGAAAGACAATTAAGACACATTTGAAGAACATTTCATACGGGATCATTGTGTTTACTTTCCTCAGTTTTCATTCCCTCCCCACATATATGAGTTTACATACTTTGTCATAAGTCTGACAAAGGGATACATTGTTAACACTGTCTCCTTCTTTCATTGTGTCACAGTGATAATTAAGGCCATCATTAGTACATATGGCAGTTCATTTTACAGTTAAGGTCCATGCTGAGCCTGTCAGATCAGCAATAGAGTAGTGCAGGGATGACGTATTTTTGTAGGCCGACCCGGAAATAAACTGCACATGGGTTCCCTCGACAAAAAAGCAATGGGATCTCTCCATAGGATAGCTATTTTCCAAAATCCTATGGAGAAATCCCATTGACTCTGAGACGAGGGAACCGGAAGTGGCAAAATGCTAACTCACTTCCGGGTTTTAGGACTCGTCACTGCACCACTCTATACTAGACTGTGCGAGCAACAAACAGACAAG
This sequence comes from Gymnodraco acuticeps, assembly GCF_902827175.1. Classification (NCBI taxonomy): domain Eukaryota; kingdom Metazoa; phylum Chordata; class Actinopteri; order Perciformes; family Bathydraconidae; genus Gymnodraco; species Gymnodraco acuticeps. The sequence continues at coordinate 325,097 of NW_022992222.1, read as the reverse complement.
AGTGTATACGCTGAATCATCTCTTTATTACAGAGTTTAAAATTGATACTTTATCGTTATTGCCCCTACTTGCATTATAGTCTAGTTGCCAGCATAGTGAAACCCGTAAATGTAGTACCCTAGGTTTTATGATAGAAATGTAAAGTACGGGTCCCCAGCACATAGAAACAGCCGGATGCTAACTTGCATATGTTGGGAACACAGTAAGCATAAGTTTCTTTAATTTAGATATATGGCATTATAGCCTATGTAAACAATAGTTATAAAATGGCAGTTTTAACCAGAAAGTGACCATATTTGTACTCCCAGTTTCTATGTGCTGGGGACCCCTACTAAACATTTCTAACGTAACACTTTGGGGTACCTAACATTTCCGGGTTCACAACAGGACTAGCTGGCGACTAAAACATCATAGAAAGAAGAAAAATGACAGATCTTGGTACTGGTATTTAAGGATTGCATTTAAAGAGGCCCTATTCTGCTTTTGTGGGTTCCCCTTCCCGTAGTGTGTTATGTAGGTTTGTATGGTATGTAATGGTCTGCAAAGGCTAAAATCCCTGTGTTCCCAGAGGGAGTTTCTCTCCCACACACCCCCTCCTCCCCTCCTGGCTGAAACACCTCCATTGGACTTTACTTCCGTAACATAATGACACCAATATGTAACATTCACGCTTCTATTGGCTAACGCTCCAACACATAATGCGTGATAAGGGGGGTCTCTAAGTTGTTATCCAATCACAACAGAGCCCTCCAGCTAACCAATCAGAGCAGACAGAGCATGAAAAGAGTTGGCAGAATGAGAAAAATAAAGATATTTTTTAACATTAAAGCATGGAAACAGTAGAGGCACAATATACAAATATGAACCTAAAACCTGCAGAATATGTCCTCTTTAAATGTCTAATTTAATATGTTAGTAATCTGTATATCGGTGTCACCCTCCTTGTAATAAGAGAGGATACTCATAGTGCCTCTCATATTTGTACTATTTTATTATTATCTACTTATGTGATATTACTTTTTTTTTATTTGTCATCCCGTGTGGCCTTATTTCCTCTTTTTTTCCTCAATTATTTCCTCTGGAGATAAAGTAAAAAGTGGCTCATGACCCACATCCACTTTATTTCAGTGAATTTAATCAAAATAGTCCATGTAGGTATTTACAGACCACCTTGATTGATTTGGGATATTTCCAAATACAATTATTATAATGATAACTACAATGGGACCTATACTCTACTCCCCCAATATTATTTTCTCCTCTTTTTTTTGTTCTTCCATTCCATTTGTTCCATAATTTGAAAAATAAATAAATTGGATGAGCGGCAGACAAGTTATTTTTCTATCCCGCTGTATTATAACAAATTGTGTTAATGGTTTATGGTATTGTATGGCTTGTGTTGGCCATACTTACAATCAAAACAATATGACAATTTGCCAAGAGCGGTCCTTTTGTTTTTATTCATCTATCCATCTGAAATGGATGTCTGCTGCAGATAACAGCTGCAATAGAACTCTTATTTTGAAAAGATTCTGATCTTTGTTTTTTTAAATGGCATATATAGATGGAAACATGGACAAAATGTTCCCAAACCTGTCTTGTACTGAACATGAACACCTTTACATCTTGTAATGTCCATTTGATATCATAGACTTTTGGATCATAATTTGGATAATCACTAATTTCCAAAATAGTTTTAACCTTTTTTTAAATTTTCCTTTCATGAGTGGTTCAGAATTCTAGATTTTTAATACAAAATAGTTAATTTGTCCTTTTTTTTAATGGTCATAATGACTCGACTACCCACAATGCTATGTGGTAACACCATGTTTCTTGTAATGCTTTTTTGCCTCAACATTTGACTCATGTTTGATAACAAAGCTTTGTATTACATTGCCGCGGGGACTGATTATAAGATTCCAATCTAAGAGTTCTGTAAATGATATTTCTTAAACCACACACTGCTGAATATCACTGCTGCCGTCTGAAGCTCCGCGGGTCAGATTCTATCGTCATGCACAAAATGCTGTATTTCCATAAAGTGTTAAAAAATCATCGTATTCCCTTCTTTTCATTTAAAATCGGACGTTGAGAGTGTGTGTATGAAATATCAGTGTCTTACAATATTTTTTTAATTCTACTAATTTAATATTAGTAGAGACAATTTATGAAACCGACAAACAAACAAATATGTAGAAGTGGGAGGGCAGAAAGCATAGCTTATAAAGGAAATAGCCCTCCTGTTAGTCATCCAGTTTCAGGATGAAAAAATTATAAATAAATCAGTATATAAATACCCACACAAATAAACAAAATGATATCTACATACTAGACTTTTTTTTAAATTGGTGGTGGTCAGGAGGCAGGAGAGAACTCGTGTTCTTGGCACTGACTAGGACGACTTAATGGTTTCTCCTCCTCATCTCTCTGGACATCTGCAACCAGCTGCAGGGCGGACAGAAGGTGGCAAACAGACAGTCCCTACACATGGTGTCCTGCAGGAAATACAGTCAGGTGAAAAATAGGATTTACAGACTGCATAATTGATTCTGATAATTATTCATTTGGTTTACCTTTCTAAAGTAATTTTTTGAAAAGTAGGGATATCAAAACCCTGAAATAGCGACACTTTTCTTCCAGGACTGAGGTTTTTTTTTTTTCTTTTACCAAAGGTTCACAAAACCTTCAAAATGTTGCTTTCTAAACCCAAGCCATGATTTCCTCCCAACTCTAACAAAGAGTTTAATGTGTGGACCTTTATTGTGTCAGTAGCAGTACTCGAGTTGAGGGGGGATGAGGGGGGATGGCATCCCCCCTGAAATAAAAACGGTCAAAATCATCCCCCTTCTAAAACTGCCATCCCCCCTTTCCATCCCTTATGTAATTTTATCAATGAACGTGGCACTGGTATTACTGCTATTTCAACATTAATTGTGCGCATTTTGAGTAAAATACTGTGAGCGAGGGAGCACGCACACACGCAATGACATTTTTACCAAGTCACTGACGCTATACTATGCGAGTGCCCTAGAGGGCGCCAGAGCGCTGTGATGCGCCTGTTTGATCGATGCCAGAAGCGCAGGTAACGGTCATCACAATGGCCAAGCAACCAGGAGGACAACGCGATCTGAGGGACTTCATATTTAAAAATACTAAAAATAACATTTCAGGTAAGTCAAGAGTCAGTAATCTTAGTCATTACTCTAGTCACCAAAGGTGTAATCTATGGACATAAGCAACAATAACAACTTAGTTTGGAGTTTAGCTACGTTTTTCTCTCGTGTTAGCTAGCTGGTCAGACTCAAAACTGTTGATGAAATGATACCACCAGCACCAGAAGAGCTGAAACCCCTCCTTCAAGCAGTGAACACTCTGGTCATCTCCACAGCTGAGTGTGAACGTGGGTTTAGTCAGATGAACATTTTAACCACAACTAGAAGCTCCCTAGAGGTAAAAAGCACGTCAGCCTTGCTTTTCATCAAGTGTGTTAGCCCTCCACTGAACAAGTTCAGACCAGAGGTATATGTCAAGACTTGGCTTCAAAGCCATTGCTTAGCTAACAATCCGAAAGCAAGAGCCAGAAAAATTGAGACCAAAAAGCATGATTATGAACATCTTTGGAAACTTCTATGAGATGGGGGAGAGTGGAGTAGGCAGCCATTGACAACATTGGTCCTATTTTGTATTATCTGTATAATCTTTTAATATATTTTCATATTTCGTAAACAATTTCAATTTGCACTTAATGCCCTGTTCCTAAAAAATTTCATGAAGAATTTACATAATGATTTAATTAATTACGATACAAATGTAACCCTTTAGATACCAGTTTTGATCGTATACCAGTAACTGCTTTTTTGAAAAAATACACTATAATTCAATATTCTAAAAACTATTTTGACTTTATTATTAGTATAATCAGTTGATCCATCTGAATAATAAACGAGGGACTGTTAACCTACAAGATTTGTACCATATACTTCATTATAACCACATTTTTGTATTCCCTCCCCCCCCTTTAAATTAAAGTGAAAAAAATATTTTGCCCTAATTGTCCTCTGCATTTGACCCTAAATGTTATTCTACTCTAATTCTGAGGTGACTTGGTCAAGAGCAATGAAAGGAGTATCTGAACATCCATAACATGCATGTTGTTTTAGGAGTATAATAATTATCTTTATGCTGGTTGGTCTCCCACCCTCGGCGGGTTATCAGCACAAATGATGTCCCCATATGATAAAATCCACCATCCCCCCTGATTTTTTTTTACAACTTGAGTACTGGTCAGTAGGAATACAAAAAAACACACATTTTCCTAACCCTTAATGAAATTGTTGTTTGTTGAACTCTTGAAAATCTTGAATATCACTTTCATATTTTTGTCGAATCAGACACTCGTGATTGTTAACACTTTCTGGACATTTGCTTATTACAAGTTCAAATCATGCAACTTGACATATCTCCCTAAGTCTCAATGAAATAAAAAATGATAGTGGATCAACAGATATCGCAAATAAAACTCAAATATATATGCCATCTGACACCAACAAAAGAGAATCGTGTCTTACTTTGATGCCGTAGCACTCCCTCATGGAGACCCTCATGGACATGGTGGCGGGAGGGACACAACCAGACATGTCCAACAGGGGGAGACAGAGACACTGCCCATATTCCTTGTTTTTTTTAACAGGCGAAGCAGGGATAGCACCAGTAAGCACAACAACCTTTACCAGAAATAAACAAATACCAGATAAGCAACCGATAAACACACCTATTGTAAAAATGACAAATAGGCCTACCTGTAAGATCCCAGAGACAAAAAAAAACACACAAATATGCACACAATCATTTAAAGGTCCCATGTCATGCTTTTCTGGTTATTACCCGTCCCCTTGTGTGTCATGTAGGTTTTTCTGCATGTAAACGGTCTGCAGAGTCACAAACCCTCAAAGTACACCCTGTAGCGAGTACAACTCTAACACAGAAAAGACGTGTCCATGCTGCCCCAGAACGCCTCGTTGGAGATTTCTCTTTTTCTATTTTTTCCTTTTGGGTCCTATTGACATAACAAAGTCCAAATGGACCAATCCGCGGAGCTCCAACAAGGCGTGTAGGACAGAGTGAATACACATACTATACAGAGATGCTGTGTGAGAAACCAATGTGATTTTGGAACTTTGAACAATGTAAATCTATCTAGTAGACCTCAACAATGGAATTATGATCAGTAGAAATGGCCATGACATGGGACCTTTAAGATACTAATAAATAATTAGAGTAAGTCAATTACCTTTCCTTTCTTAAAAAAATATTTCAGGTTCACTTTTCTTACATTAGATTTGGCTGTGTATTTTTGCTGTTATTTCATAAAACATGGATGAGTATCTAACATTATTATTTTGAAGTATTGAGTTCAAATCGACACATAAGATTGGTAGGTTTGTTGCAAAAAATGACACATTAAATCAGTAAGGAAATGACTAAATGTACTGTAATCCTTTGTGTTTTTATGATGCAGCTAATATCAAAATATGAAAGATTAATGTATTGAAAACTACAGAATAAAAATGAACAACATCTTGCCCTTTGAGTAAGAAAACAATGCCCTTTTGTCACATAATCATAATCATGACTGTGCAGAAGAGATACAAATCAAATATAAACTATAGTTGTAACTTCTCTCATAAAGAAAAGAAGTGCAGATACTTACACTCAGGCACATTTTGAAAGCAGTCACAGATCCCTGATCCCCACTCATCAGAGTTCCCGGTGTCTATCACACGCTGAGGCTGGCTGATGATCATTTTGGAAGTCATGATGGCTTTCTAAAGGAGGAACCAGGACTTAGAGTTCATGTCAAAAAAATGTTTTATTGGTGCTTGTACAAAATACAGTCATATGCAAAGTGGTAACAAATAAATCATGGGTGCTGGCAATACCCTTGCTACAAGATTGAAACAAAAAAAACACACCACATACTTTACGTATTTCATAGTTTCAGTTAGAACGTTACAGCATTTTACAGTATAATAGAATTTGTTCAATAAGATATTGTAGAAGGACACCACTCCAGTGCTGCTCTGGTGGAGGGTTGTAAGCATGTGAGCGTTAGAAATATAATACTAAGCCGAGGACAAAGTATTGACATTTTTTAAGTATGACAGTCATTTATTTGGGTTTTTGTAGACACTGACACTGGATAACAGCCTGCCGATAGATCAGATATCACCAGTATTTGTCATCCCGGAGGGGAATTACAGACAATGTGCTGTGTCATCATTTGAGTGAGTTGTTAGAAAATAAAAGTCAGGTAATTTAAATTGTCCAAACAAAATGCTTTTGTTGTCAAGAAAACCTTTTCCACATTTCTAGAGTTTCTCTTTGATTTTCAATATATTTAGGGTCCAAAAATCCTCTGCCATTTTAATTCTCACATTCTTATATTTCTTTTTTGACAATAACAGTTACATCTTCAAGCCAACCAGATTAATGAAGAATACACACATCTATAAATTGTCAAAGGTTTCTTTCTGACCTATGGATATAAAGGTGGAATAATATTTCATGGCAAATTGCCTTAAAGCAAAGTTGGTGCTATCCATAAAAAAGCACACACACTCTAAATTAGAGAAAAATAAGATGACACCAATACAGACAGGTTACAAATAATAAAAGCACTATATATAAATATATAGAGTAGCTACTACTTATGCATTATCATGATAGTGCCGAGTTAATATCTTACCTGTGTATCCGTGTTTTGAGAGAGCTCTGAGTCGTACATCCTGCAGCCGGTGTCTGCACTGAAGTGCATATCTCTTTAAATATTCAGCTTTTAAACTCTTTTTTTAACATGGAACTCAATGGGAGGAGCCTTCAAATCCTCCTACCGGTCCTTTTGTACTTTTTGGTATCTTTGTAAAGATAAGCTAATTTAATCTGTCTTGAAAGACACACTTTGCTTTGCCCAGGAGTGCGACATCCTTTTCTTTTGTTCAAATCCTGTTTAGACAGAAACCGGATAAGACACCACGTTTTTGCAACAATTACCGTAAAGTAAATGCCATTAAAAAACCAGACTCCTTCCCACTTCCACAGATGGATGACTGTGTGGACCGTGTAGGCTCTGCTAAATATGTCACAAAGTTAGACCTCCTAAAGGGATATTGGTAAGCAAGTTGGACAAGGTCAGGTCTGCCCTGTGGCTGTCAAGGTACAGGACATTATAGATGTCCCAGCTCCCCAGACGCGCCGTGAGCTCCGTCGTTTTTTGGGGATGGCTTGTTAGGACGGGGTACAAAAATACTGGACTCAAATGCGACGACTCATATTTTAATGAGAAAAATAAAACAAAGTTTTAACAAAAAATCACTCTTGCGAGGACAAAACAAAACTTCTTGATTTCAAACAAACAAAACTCTCCTCTCTGGTTTTAACACTGGGTCTCTGGACATAGAAGCACACTGAAAAAAGACGAACTGGCACAAGACAAAGGGAGACAAGGACTATTTAAACATGAGGGAATTGGGAACAGGTGGAAACAATTAGGGGCGGGGCAGACGCTGACGATGGCGGAAAAACACCCAAAGTGAGGAAGTAACAGGACCTGAGAAGAAAGACAAGAGGTAAGTACAAAATAAAACAGGAAATGGGAAAACGAGACATGACATGAAACATGGGGACTAGAGATGACCGACACAAAATAGACAGACAAGACGTGAAGTAACAAGAAAACCTGACTCTACATAGAAACCTGACTAGGCTTGGAATTACATACCTGACTAAACATGAAATGACAGACATAAAACAAACACAACTAACACAATTGACGAGACACCACAGTACTCCCCACTCTAGGGACTGCTCCGGAAGTCCCAGACACTCCTGGATGATCCTGATAAAAGTCAGTGATCAAACTCCGATCTACAATGAAGCTTGCAGGGACCTGTAGAGGAAACTTCTGTGTAGCAATGCAGTGGGAGTCACCGACTCAGGAAGGAGACACGGGAAGAGCAGTAGCTTTGATGTCAAACACATGATGGTTTATTTGGAGTTAACGGCCGGAGGATTCACATCACAAGTCCAAGAGTCAGAGGTTCTGACTTCACGGTAGAGTTGCCACGTCAATTCTGAAGAACTCTACCCCAGACCCATGTATTTAGCTAGTTCAGAGAGCATCATCAACATGCTGCATAACAAGATAGAATGATAACACCTCTATCAGCTGACGCCAACAGGCAGGAACAGGGAGACAAAACACTGAGAGCACAGCAGCCAAGGTTACAGGTGCCTGTGCTCAGTCAGGACAGTTTGAACTGATACACTGGGTCAAAGTTATGGGCCTTGGAAAATATTCCACAACAGTTTCTTCCTTTTTATCAATTTTGATAATCTAAAACCCTTAGTCTAATAATATTTAGTTCAATACTTAAATCAATGGGAATCTTCAGATTTGAGTGTGGACTTACACAACATCAATTACATCAATAACAATCACATTAAGATTGAAACATTCAATCACAATGATTGATACAGCCAATCATAATAGGAAAAATCATCTCTCATCAGTGTTTGATCATCTTTTGTCAAAAGCATAATAATGAACACACATAAAACACAGGTGCACAATGGCTAAATATTTGTTTTTAAACTAATATATTTGATCATTTACCATTAGTTAATTTCATTCATCAAACTATAAAATCAAAACCAGCTTGCCGCTTTAAAGATTTACTTCAAGGCAATCACTAGTCAAAAGCATTTTAAAACTCAGGATCGTAAGAGATCCAGCTAAAAATTCACAGTCAGAGTATAGAATTCACAATGGTGATTTGATCAATCTGTAATCTGCAAAAGTGCAGTGTCCTCAATTTTAGGATTACTTTAACGTTTACTTAAATACGCTTTAGTCAAGAGTAAGGCACTTAGTGAAATCAATACATTCATTTTAGTCAAGTACATTGTTTAAAATCTGAAAAGGAAAAGTTAGGCAAATATTCAAAGACGTTTGTAAAAACCTGGAAAGGAAGGATTAAACATTTTTAAACCTTGAATTATTACATTTGTAAATGCTACCACTGATCTGTACCAAATTAAGTCTATCAAGTATTCCTATTAGCCATACTTACCTGAGCATCTACTTATGGTACTTGGAAAGGATTCTTCTGTGTTTATCTAAAGTTGAGAATATCAATTTCTTTAAATTATACTTCTCTAATTTGAGGATCAAATATGCTACATAATTGTTATATGAAATATTATAAATATTTGTTTTGGGCCAAAACTGAAATTAATCCAGTACTTGAAACATCATGGATAATACATTAAAGAGTAGTGTTGTTAAGCCTGATTGCTGGATTCAAATCCACTAGAGTGCATGTACCTATCCAGAGGGGAGCCAGAACTTGATAGAGCTTGTCGCCGCACAACCAAACGTAATCTTGTGGCGAGCTAAACCCCACATCATTGGGCCAGGCCAGTTGTATTGCTCACGGTTGCGTTGTCCCAGGCGAGCCGTCATCACGAGGTGGGAATGCTCCATGGGGTGTGCGTGTATTCCTTCGGTCGATTTTGTGACACGGACAGTCAGACTCCGCACACCGGTAACACAAACGAGGAACCAGAGAGCATATGGAACCGCTCAGCTGGCACTCGCTCGTGATACCTTGTGTGTAGTGTGTTTTGGTGTATGTAGTGCAAGTGTGGTGCAAGTTGGTGATTAGGACACATCACTTGTTGTCATCTACTTCTGTTGGTGATTAGGACACATCACTTGTTGTCATCTACTTTTGTTGGTGACTAGGACACATCACTTGTTGTCATCTACTTTTGTTGGTGACTAGGACACATCACTTGTTGTCATCTACTTTTGTTGGTGACTAGGACCTTGCAGTGGCTGGCGTGGACCCACGTAGCTCTCTCTCTGACCCTTGGCCTTCAGAGCTGTCCTACTGTAGTTATTGGGTTAACACTTGATAGGGATGTTTTCCTGAGTGCAGACAACTCAAGGTAATGGATTAGCACATTATCATTTAAATACAAAAATAGGATAGGCCCCTCAGAATTATTTGGGAGCCTTCCTGAGACATGCACATGCATAAATGTAAGGTTTGTGTTAGTCATTTAACATGCAAGAATCATAAACTCATCAGTCCAAAGCAGAGAAATGTTATTGTAATTTAAAGGTGAGCTAGTCCCTGCGGATATCACCCCTTCTCAATGATTTTAAATGTTATATTAATTCACCATTTACCGTTTGATAACATATTAGTTTATCAGAAATATTTTCCTCTTCCATAAAACAGGTTTGAGAAATAAATGTTCCAATATAAAATCAATTACTCAATATAATTGATTCTTCCCTCCCTTTTCTTACATATGTCTCATATGAAATAATAACTTAGGAGTCTATTTAAGCATGGTGTAATCTATTAATCGAGAAGACTCAGTATCACCTGTGTGCAGCTTACAAAAAAACCAATTGTGAGAAACATATATTATGCAGGAACTGTATACCTTTGTTAAAAAAACAAAGCATATCTGATTTGGGAGGAAAAGCTTCATCCCCCTTAACATCAACAATTTACAATTTGGATGAAGTGATTACTCATCCAAAGTGTGTGTGTGCTTGTCTGCCCAAGGTTTCAAACATTTGGGACAGCACAGCAGTGAGAATGTTATGAGAACCAATCTGTTGTTTATATTAAACTCGAAGGAAACTAGACTGGAACATTTTAAATAAATCAAAACACTTGCACATTAATTAAATACATTTCACATTTAGCTTGAGCTGGGTTCAATACTTTTCTTTATGGTATTTAAAATTGGGCTCGAGTAGAACCCCTGGATTTGGCTTGCAACACAAAGTGATACTGATCTCTGTAGGACTTGGAAGTGTTATGATTCAAAGTGCCTGTGAAAGAGAGGCCCTTGGAAAACAACACCTATTTTGTAACTGTAATTACTTATTTTAAAGAAATTGCAACATTATACTTTTAAAGAATTGCTCAATTAATTTAACACATTTATTATGCACACAATAAAAACTTCAACAAATATATTGATCCTGGCTTAACCAGCAACCTTTACTCTGTTGTTCATAAGCTCGGTTTCAGAAAACTTGTCAGTAGTTTAACAACTATTTTAATTTTAGTATTGTCTATGGAGACCAATTGGTTGATACTAGAAATAATTTGAAGCAGTTTAATAAAGAATGTTAAACTATTTTTAAAACTGTAATTGAACTTCAACTTATATTAATTACCTGATTCCAGTGGCCAGTTGGAACAGAATAATTAACACAGTTTCCATTTTGCTGCAACAGCGCAAAAGGTTTCAACAACAATTAGTATTATGTCTGAGTCTAGTTCTGTCTTATCTGCTTTGTTTCGGAATGTGTTCAATACATTACGTTTTTATTCATTATTACTATACAATACATAGATTAAGAATAAATGAAAAAAATAATACAACATTGACCTAAAACCAGATTTTGCAACCCTGATCTCCTCAGGCAGGTCTCTGAGGGTCTCGGGGCGCAGGACGGGGCATAGGGTTTATACAAGGTCACAAAGATATCTTAACATACCAGCAATACCATCTAAGAATGGATTATTAAAGCAATATAATCTTATTTTCTTCTTACACCTATAGCGCTCACCCTGAACAGTGTGCTTCTTGTTTACATTTTCCCCTGCACTCAGAGGCAGGACATAAAAACACTTTTTATTTTTCTCAGGTCATTTACTTTTGGTGAGATAACTACAGTTTAGTTCATTTTACCCTGGCTATGGACTGATTAATTATTAGTTGTTACAAAACATACACAAGACGGCGGGACAAACAAATATAGACCCCCCATACAAACAATCAGACAAACAAAACATGAACTCGTAATAAACACCAGCGCGACAGCAAAGCTCTTCAGCTCAATTTAGTCCGGATTTTAGAGATCTTAGAGGGGGTGGGGAATTAGTGGGGCGTCTTCTCACGCCTCACCCTTGTATACAAGTGATTTATCGGTGCCTGAAAGCCGTCCAAGAGCGGTAACTAGCTTATCCTCTTGCGACAACCACTAGGCTATTTGTTTCTAGTGGCGCTGTGCCCCCCCGATCGGAGCCCACAGACTTTTTCCCTGCCCTTTCTCTCCAAACAACAGCTCAGTTGACTGTAGTCCGCGACCAGCCTATATCTACTCGCCATCGAGTTCACCTCAAGGTGAAACACAGTTTGCCTATGCTTGCTTGCCACTACACACCTCTGATCAATTAGCCTATAATTGTATGTATGCACTCCTGACCGCCACCTGCTCCAGAGAGCCGTAGCGCATCGGGTGATGCACGCACTTCGCGCTGGCCCGTCTAACCATGAGAAAAGCGGTCCTAAACAACGAGTGCTTTTAGACCGTCCCGTTTGAAGGACGGTGGTGCCGTGAGTTAAAGCCTATACGCAATAAGCTGTGACTTTCTCCCTCTCAGCCTGCACTGCTCCAGCCCCACACACACACGGGGAGGTTTTACACACACACGCAAGGCTGCAGCTGGAGCCGTGTTTTTACAGAGAGGTGATAGCAGTAAATATCTCTGGCCGCTTATTTTCAACTGCTATGTTTGGCCGCTAAGACCCTCAAAATCCGGCGATTTGTCCAATACAAATCTTTTACATTGCTTTCAATTCACACAGAAGCTCCACTTCACTGATGCTCTTTCTTTAAGGTATCTCTAAACATGAGCTGTGTATGCCTGTATGGCACTTCCGTCCCGAGCAGCATACACAGAGGAAATAAGCCAGGACTGAGTCCCCAGACACTGATTCCCTGGGTTTATCATCCCCAAATGTTCATTAACCAAAAGGAAACGCAGCCGATCAGTTTCACAGGTAATTTTAGGATACCGTCAATCACAGATTCTGGTAAGGCAATGTCCAAATGTAGATTTGAAAATCACACTTACCAGTTCTGTAGATTTATTGGCATCCTGCCGACAACGCCAATTTGTAGAGGAAACTTCTGTGTAGCTATGCAGTGGGAGTCACCGACTCAGGAAGGAGACACGGGAAGAGCAGTAGCTTTGATGTCAAACACATGATGGTTTATTTGGAGTTAACGGCCGGAGGATTCACATCACAAGTCCAAGAGTCAGAGGTTCTGACTTCACGGTAGAGTTGCCACGTCAATTCTGAAGAACTCTACCCCAGACCCATGTATTTAGCTAGTTCAGAGAGCATCATCAACATGCTGCATAACAAGATAGAATGATAACACCTCTATCAGCTGATGCCAACAGGCAGGAACAGGGAGACAAAACACTGAGAGCACAGCAGCCAAGGTTACAGGTGCCTGTGCTCAGTCAGGACAGTTTGAACTGATACACTGGGTCAAAGTTATGGGCCTTGGAAAATATTTCCACAACAGGACCCATTGTCTTTCTTCGGGACCGTAACCATCCCAATCCACGAGGAATTGTTTCTCTCGACCACGGTTACGGACTCCAAGCAGTTTCTTAACAGTGTAGACAGGACCACCATCAACCATCCGGGGAGGCGGTGGGGGCTTAGAGGCGGGCACCAGAGGCTTAACCTCTTACAGGCTTGACCTTACCCACATGAAACGTCGGATGGACCTTGAGCGACCTGGGTAGACGTAAGCGCACAGACACTGGGTTAATCACCTTAGACACCTGGAAAGGCCCCACGAACCTTGGGGCTAGCTTTCTGGACATGACATGAAGGGGTAAGTCTTTGGTAGTCAGCCAAACGCTTTGTCCAGGCCTATAGGATGGAGCAGGTCTGCGATGCCGATCCACCACCTTCTTCATCTGGCTGGCACTGCGCAGGAGAGCACGACGAGCACCTGCCTAGATCCGGCGGCACCGACGGACCATGGCGTGTGCCGACGGGACCGTGACCTCACCTTCATTGGCAGGGAACAAGGGTGGCTGGTAACCATAAACACACTGGAAAGGAGTAAGTCTAGTAGCGGCGTTGGGCAGTGTGTTGTGAGCATACTCGACCCACACCAGGTGCTTGCTCCACGATGCCTGGTTCTGGGAAACGAGACACCGCAAACAGGTCTCCAGCTCCTGGTTGATGCGCTCTGATTGGCCATTGGACTGCGGGTGGTAACCCGAAGACAGGCTGACGGTGGCACCAAGGAGATGGCAGAACTCCTTCCAAAAACCTGAGATGAACTGGGGGCCTTGGTCCGATACGATGTCCCTGGGAAAACCATGAATGCGGAAAACTTCACGTAACATGACCTCTGCCATTTCTTTGGCAGAGGGGAGCTTGGGTAATGCAATGAAATGTGCCATCTTACTGAATCTGTCCACCACCGTGAGGACGGTGGTGTTTCCTTCGGACACGGGTAATCCAGTGACGAAGTCTATGGAGAGGTGTGACCATGGACGGTGTGGAACAGGAAGAGGCTGCAGCAGACCCATCTGAGCTTGTTTGGAGGTCTTGTTTCTAGCACAAATGGTGCAGGCTGCCACATACTCTGCCACCTGTTTCTTCATAGCCGGCCACCAGAAACATTGCTTTATCATAAAGAGTGTGCGTTTAACCCCCGGATGACAGGTGAGCAAAGACGTGTGAGCCCAGTGAATTACCTGTGAGCGAACTGAAACAGGTACAAACAACCTATTTTGCGGGCAACCACTAGGGGCCGGGCTCTCACCATGTGCTTGCTTCACCACAGATTCTATTTGCCATGAAACTGCCCCAACCACACAATGAAGTGGAAGGATGCTTTCAGGTTTTTTGGCAGCAGGTTCAGGATCGTACATGCGTGACAAAGCATCTGGTTTCACATTTTGAGAGCCTGGTCTGTATGACAAGGTGAAGTTAAAGCGACTAAAAAACAATGACCATCTAGCCTGGCGTGGGTTTAGTCTTTTGGATTTTCTAATGAATTCCAGGTTCTTGTGATCAGTCCATACTAGAAATGGTTGTTCCGCCCCCTCTAACCAATGACGCCAGTCTTCTAAGGCTATCTTTACTGCCAAAAATTCCTTGTTCCCCACATCGTAGTTCCTCTCTGCGTCTGTCAACTTACGTGACAAGAACGCACAAGGATGGAGCTTGTTGTCCTGAGCAGACCTTTGGGAGAGCACCGCTCCAACGCCTTCGTTCGAGGCATCCACCTCCACAATGAATTGTCTCTGCGGGTCAGGCACTGTGAGGATTGGAGCGGTTGTGAACAGCGTCTTGAGTCTTTGAAAAGCTTTCTCCGCCTCAGTGTTCCACTTAAACGCAACATGGGAAGAGGTTAGTGCGCAATGGCGCTAAAGTTTCTTATGAACCTTCTGTAGAAGTTGGCAAAACATTGTTGGATCTGTTTCCTGTTTGTGGGAGTTGGCCAATTTTCCACAGCACTAACCTTTACTGCAGGGCTATTCAATTACACATTCAGTTGGGCCAGATTTTATAACAAAAAAATTCAGCTGGGCCAGACATTCAGCGGCCTGTAAAAAGCAGGTAATGACACATTTTAAACCAACACATATTACTGCGATGAAAAACATGCCATTTTTATTCATTGTTCATCTAACAAAGGTAAGTCAAAAAGTGCATAAAAACACAACAAATTAGCATTAATTAAACAGAATCTGAAAAAAATGCACAGTTGTTGCATTACATTTGTTTGCTTCAGAAGTCAAATATTCATGTTTTTTTTTAACCAGGCATATCACAAAGTGCATTTAACTGAATACAATAATAGCAGTCTTAATAAATGTCCTCACATACAAAATAAAATTGGATACATATGACACACGCACATCAAAAAGTGCATTAACAAACAGTTAAAGAGCTCCAATGTAACACAAAGAGGTAGTACTGTAGCAATACTATTTTTTCACTTTTCAAGTAATAACAACAAAATCATGCGTTTTGATCACATTTGACCAGACACATTACAAAGTGCATTTAAATGAATACAAAAAGAACTGTCAAACCCTTCAGTGCACAAACCCATAACAAGGGATAAGGGTAACTAACCTGAATGAATACTACACTACACGTCTACTATAGTAAACTAGGTGCTTACTATCACCTCATGTGTGATTTGTCATCGCTGACTTTCTCGATGGGAGAAGTGACATTTTTAGTTTTGAACAAGAGCAGTGATTTTTGGCTCATAGGATGTCAATGCAATCCTAAGACATTGGTGAAGAGTGCTGTCAGTCAGGGAGCAGCGAGTGCTACTTTTTATTGAGTTAATGTGAAAAGCTTGATTCACATTTGTATGTTGATCCAAACATACTGAGCACACAGATCGCTACTTTCTGAACGTTAGGGATCTGCTGTTTTTTGACATCACTCCAAAACTTCGCTGGCCCGTCAGTGCGCTGCTCTTGTGCCATGGTTACGGATGACTGCATGTCAATAAGTTCCAGTGTACATTTCCCCTCGTCGATGCAGGGGACCACTTCCTTTGCTCTGGTTGATACGTCCCCCTCTATTGCAACAGTGAAGGGGTCTCTGACAAAGCCCATCACCTCTGTGGGCAGAGCAAGTCCATCCAATCGACCGGCAAAGTTATCTTTCAACCTCGCAATGAAATATGTCATCACATCCGTGATTTGTGCCGGGGATGTGATGTTTTGGGGAGCGTCGGAAAATGCAGCATCGGACCCGTACTCAAGTCGGTCGCGAAAAGGTCCAGCTTGACTTGGAATGCGCGCATCTGCTCCACAAGATCAAAGACCGTTTTGTCTCTGTTTACACTTCAGAGTTGAGAGAGACATGTTTTGGAGTTGCCATCATCACCGTTACTAGCAGCACCACGAGATGCACTTTCAAAAAACGTGCTGCGTTGTGGTTTAGTGGTTTCTATGCAACGCGGAGTGTTGCGTTCAGGGTCTGCACTAGTGTAGGAATTTGGCTACGGGAGGCTGGGCCACTCGGGAGTTGGTTCTGGGCCGCATCTGGCCCGCGGGCCGCCATTTGAATAGGCCTGCTTTACTGGATCCATCTGAACATGGTTTGCGGTGATGATATAACCCAGGAAGGAGACCGTCTTGGCATGAAACTCACATTTCTCAGCTTTGCAGTACAGTGGATTCTCCAACAGTTTCTGGAGTACTTGGCGGACATGTTGAATGTGAGTCTCCTCATCCGGTGAGAAAATTAAGATGTCGTCAAGGTAGACGAAGACAAACTTGTTGAGAAAGTCCCTCAACACATCATTGATCATACCCTGAAAGACACCTGGAGCATTGCATAAACCAAAAGGCATTACAAGATATTCATAGTGGCCACTCGGAGTGTTGAACCCTGTCTTCCACTCATCCCCCTCCCGAATTCTGACGAGATGATAGGCGTTTCTGAGGTCCAGTTTGGTGAATCCTGCAACAGTTCAAACGCTGAAGACATTAGTGGAAGGGGGTATTTATTCTTGACAGTTATTCCATTGAGTGGACTATAGTCTATGCATGGACGGAGAGAACCATCTTTCTTGCCCACAAAGAAAAAGCCTGCAGCCGCAGGTGATGACGACGGTCTAATGAGTCCAGACTTAAGGGAAGAGTCAATATACGTCTTCATGGCCCTCTTTCTGGTACAGAGATGGAGTAAAGCCGACCTCTAGGGATCGGAGCTCCAGGCAAAAGGTCAATAGGGCAGTCATAAGGTCGATGAGGTGGTAGCGAAGTAGCCTTAGTTTTGTCAAAAACCTCTTTTAAGTCCAGATAACATGTAGGCACTCTAGACAGGTCAGCATACTCTGACTTGATGTCAGTGGTAACTCTATTGGGTTTGTCTGTCTGATTAACAGACTGTCTGGAGTTCCCAGGGGAGGCTAAGCAGGTAACTTTACAATCAGGAGCCCAGTTCTTAATGTTTCCCGACCGCCAGTCAATATTCGGATTGTGTCTGAGGAGCCATGGAAGTCCCAAAACTATAGGGTGAAGTGCAGAGTCAAATAAGTGGAATCTTAATCTTTCTGTGTGAATGTCATCTATAGTTACGTGAACGGGTTCAGTTATATGGGTTACTCTGAATAACAGCTTGCCATCTAAGGCACTGGCATCTACAGGGGAAGTCAAAGGAACAGTTGTAATGCCCAGTCTTTTAGCAAGACCCCAGTCCATCAGACTTTCGTCCGCCCCTGAATCTACTAGTACCCCCTGAGTCATGGTGTGGTCACGTAACTGTAATTTTACCTTGGTCAATGATCGTGGAGGAAAGTCAGCTGCAGAAAATCGGCTCACCAGCGCCCTCCGTCGCGCCGATGAGCCTGTCCTTTTAACAGGCAGGAAGATGCAGCATGGCCATGTTGTCCACAGTAGAAGCAGCATCCTTCACGAAAACGGCGCCGTCGTTCCTCTGCTGTGATCCTGGCTCCGCCCAGCTGCATTGGTTCCTCGGATGATGTTGTCAGGGGTGTATTATTTACCCATGGGCGTTGTGGGGCAGGTGGGCGCACGCTGGTTCTTAACCTTTCACTGTTCCTTTCATTAAGTCTAATATCAATGCGTGTTGACATTGCAATGATTGAGTTAAGATCTGTTGGTAGCTCCAGGGGTGCTAATTGGTCCTTAATAGAATCCTTTAGGCCAGGGGTGCCCAACCAGTCGATCGCGATCGACCGGTCGATCGCGGGGAGATTCCCAGTCGATCGCGAGATGTGTCTAAAAATAGAACAACAATATTCTGTTTTATCGTTAATGTCCTATAACATAATCTTCCCGTGCCAGAATAATGCACTTGAACGCACCAAAGCTTTGTGATTGGCCGGCGTGACCCCATGTGTGGGGGCGTGGCTGGTGGGCAGTGGGCACTATTTCGCTGACGTTGTCCATGTTAACAGGAGTGACAGTCCGCACACACACAATTATGGCAGAAGCCTAAAAGCCCAAAATATATAATTTTCACCCCGAGTGGGAGGATGATTATTTTTGTATCTATTCCAATTCAAAGTCCATCTGTCTCATCTGCAATGCGAGCGTGGCTTTATCGAAGAAGGGTCATTTAGGAGCGGCATTTCAAAACAGTGCACAAACGCTACGAGACGGAATTCCCTCCTAATTCTGCCCTACGCTCCCAAAAGGGGAGGGGCCTGGGACAGCTAAATGCACAGCAGTCCATTTTCACCAGGCCCAACAACAAGAGCAAGGCTGCTACCAGAGCATCTTATCGAGTCAGTCACGTTCTTGCGTAACACATGAAGTCTTTCAGAGACGGCGAAGTTGTGAAAGAAGCATTCCTGGAGGCTGCCGACGCGCTTTTGGGGGACAGTAAATATAACAGTAGCATTTCAACAGGTTTTTGATATAATAAAAACTCAAGTTAGATACCGTTATTAATCAGCTGTAAGTTTTAGTTTGTTTGAACTTATTCATTATAATTATTGTACAAAATGGTATAAGAATGCAAACTTAAATTGATTATAGTCTATTATCAATTCAGGTTAAGAAACTAGTGTTGCTTGCATCCTATTTTCTTGTTATACTCTACTAAAATGCAACAAAAAAAGGGTTTGATTCTATTAATTGTGTCTTTTTTATTGCACTTTGGCAGCAGATTCCTGTGTAGCTTCAGATCTGAGTTGTCTTATTAGTAAGCCTAATTTATACTTTTGTAGCAACACTATTTTTATATAATGGCAAAGAAAGGGTTCAGAGTCTTTTCTTTTTTCCCTGTGTCATATGTGGCAGCACTGTTCAATGTTTCTTGAAAACATTACCCACTGTAGTATGTGACGTGTGAATAAACTCCAACTCCGTATCAACAACACTGTTGTGTAACTTCAGTTAAATACTTGTATGTGTGTAGATTAGAAAGAGGTAAAATAAAGGATCTGCAGTATTTTATGAAGTATTCATCGTACAAAGGTCAGTTTTATACAAGTAGAAGTGTACTATTTACCTGGTAGTAGGCTGTCAGTAATGGCTACGCCTCTCTATTTGGACTGGTAGATCTCGGCAGACTGGCAAATTTAAAAGTAGCTCTCAGTTCAAAAAAGGTTGGGCACCCCTGGTCTACACCATCATGAGGAGAAGTTCTCTGTCATACACCAGGCAGTGAGGGACCTGGCGGAGCAGCAACATGGACTCCAAGCCTCTGTCAACACCCAAATCAGCGACATGGCGGAGGCGGTGCATCGTGTGCTGGCACGCCTGGACGCCGGTGCCACTGCTCCGGCATTACCTGATGCTGCGGCTCATCCTCAACAGCTGGCAGCCCCTCAGCGGCACCGCTTCCTGGATCTCATGCTGTCCCGTTGCCTCGCTTGGCCCCTCCAGATAAGTTTTCCGGAGATTCCAATGACTGTAGATCCTTTCTGACTCAGTGTGATCTACACTTTAAGTTAATGCCCTACATATATAGCTCTGATTATGCTCAGATTGCATTTATCATTTCTCATCTGTCCGGCCGTGCGGCTGCATGGGCTACGGCGGAGTGGGAGAAAAATTCTGCAACTTGCAACTCTGTCTCTCAGTTCATCCACTCTTTTAAAAGAGTGTTTGCACATCACACACCAGCTGTAGAGAGCGCACAGAATATGACATACATTCAGCAAAATCAACGCCGAGTGGCGGATTATGCAATTGAGTTCCGCACTATGGCTATTGATTGCGATTGGAATGATTCAGCGTTAAGGGACATATTTCCAGTGCTTGAATTGGAATGAAAAAGGTGCCAGTACTCTAAAATCAGCAACTTTTTCAAGTCAATTTTATATATACAGCCCACAAACAAGAATTTGGCTACTATAATGCTGGTGGGTTTGTCTCTTTACTACTGTATATTTTAGAAAGGTTCACTGTACTTAACATTTGTTATGATAGGCAGCGGATATGGCTAAAGCTCAGTAAGGTCAATATTAACTGAAAATATAGCAATCAAAGTCTAGATCTTCTGCTGAAGACACATGAAGCAGAGACCTTTCAGGTGAGAGCCCCTCTGGTGGTGTTCAACATTAATGACAAGGAAACAAAGCTCTGGTCAGAAGCATTTTTTATAAAAAGCGTTAACAAAATTAAGTATTTCTGTACATTTTGAAAGCAATCTAACTTTCCAACTCAGAAAACGAAAAACGAAAAAGTGCCAAAAGTCTTCTCACATGGCTGAGCTGCTTTGCAATATACTTCACCACTGAAGAATACAAATATGTATAAAGTAAACTATGATGCAATCTAACTTTCCAACTCAGAAAAATGATAAAGAGCATGAACAAAGAACATGTAAAAAAACAAATGCAAAATTTGCACAATCTAAAATGAGAAACTGTAACTGTAAGTAACAAAGTCTGAGCCATGGTAAAGAGTTACATTGAACACCAAGCTGATCAGATAACTCCCTGGTTGGTCTGAAGTCCTTCTATCTCCAGGATCTGTACAAATCGGCACATTATGCCAAAAGTCTTCTCACTGGGTGAGCTGCTTTGCAATATACTTCACATTGTTAGAAAAGGCTCCAGAAGGCCTTGGGGACATCAGTATCAGGGGCTGGAGCTGGACAGGCTCTTTCATCAGCACTTCTCCTTCCCTTTGCCAGCCAGGACCTCACATACTGTTCCGGATTGAACTGTCCTAGTGATGGTCCATTACATTTAATGAAAACCAGGCTGGACAGTCGGCTGACAGAGAGAGCATTCCTTTTTGCAGTAAGGATATCGTTCATGCAGCTGAATGCCCACTCACACTCACTAGTGGAGACAGCGATGGTTCGGACTGCTTTCAGTAGAGGCTCCATGGCAGCAGGTGTACGGGATGCCCTGGTTTCCTTGTATTCGCGAAAGCCCTGAACAGTCTCTCTTCTGTCCACTTTCAGCACTTCGCACAAACGTAGCACCTCTACGTCCCCATACTGTACGTCTAACTCCTCTTCAGGCCAACTTCCAGGATGGATAACTTTCATGTCCTGGATTAGCTGATTGTCCCGGGCCTCCCGGCCATGTAATGGGATTTCTCTTGTGCTGACATGAGAGGAGGTTGTGGAAGTCATTCTGTGTCTCAGATTCTCTACCATACTGCGGAAAAACTGACCTGCATGAATCTGTACAAGCCTGCCATTCTCACGCAGGGCAACACCCTTGAAGGACTTCTCAGCTAGAGCTGTATGAACTGTAGTCATGTGTGGGCCAGGCATGGTGACCATGGATTCAAAAACTCGTATTTCTCGAGTTAAGAGCCTATCTGCTGTAGGCAGTGTCATCTCTCTTTTTTGGAGTTGCCGAGAGAGGTCGCTGAGCTCTGTGAGCGCATCGTACATCAGTCCCAGATTGCTGACAAACGTTGCAGATGTGAGCACATCATCCAGGCCCTTGTACTTTGCTCTGTCTCTGGAATCCCTGCTCGTGTCGTTTGCAGCATTTGTGAAGTGATCATGAAGCACTCGGTAGTTTTCCCAGACTGCTCTGACTCTCCTTTCACTTGAAGCCACCCAGCGGATGGACAAAACACGCCCTATCACCAGGAGACGCTGTCCGACTGCTTGCGCACACTGCGCTAACTGCCTCTGATTTTTGGGGGAGGCATGGAACAAGGAATAGAGTTTGTCAAAAAAGATCTGGAAATGATTGAGCCCTGAGACCTCCTTGACCACATCCCCAACTGCCAGCTCTAGATGATGATTGGAGCAGTGCCACACAAACAGGCTTGGGAATTTACTACACAACTGAGTAGCAACGCCTGTTCTCTTCCCTAGCATGACTGAAGCCCCATCACATGCAAAAGAAACGAAACACTGACCTAAAAAGTCCTCGTTAAAATCTCTTCCAAGACACTCCATTAACGCCTTTGTGATGTCATCAGCCGTTGTTCCATCCAACTCGATCAGCTCCCAAAAAAACGTTTCGGGCTCAGCATCAGCTAATGCTGAGCGTAGACACACAACAAGCACCGTTTTACCACTAATAGTGGTAGATTCATCGACCAAAACACAGAGTTTTCTTTGGTTTTCTGTAATGTCTTTTGCCATTTTTTTCTTCAGCTCATGAGCTATGTGGTCGATGATTTCGCCACAGGTTTTATTGGAGTGCAAAACCCTGCCCACGTTCAGCCCATTCAGTTTCTGTACATTCAAATCAATTGGCATGTCTGTGAATGGCCGGCTATGTTTGCCAATTTTATATGCCGTTCGAAAAACTCTGATAGTGGTGTCTAATTCAGATTTATGCATAGACTGCACTTGATGTTGAATAGTTTCACGTGAAGCAGATGTAAGGATGTCAGCAGCTTTTACATGGGCTTGTGATTCTTTATGTTCTTTGATTTTTTTTCTCAGGCTAGCTTGTTGTTTGCCCTTGTCAACACCGAAATGAGACACTGCACACTCACCCCATTCAGTTGACAGTTTCAGTCCTTGTCCAGTGTGTATTCCCAAAGATTTGACATCTCTGCATATCCGACATCCTAGCTTCTTATCTTTAAGAAGGAGCCATGCATTGGTCTTGCAAAAATATTGCACCTGGTCCGTTGTCCAGCAGTCAGGTGCATCGCTTTGCCCGGTGTTGGTGGTGGCAGTTGCGCCAGCAGCAGCTAACGTTAGAGGCTCTGGAGGAGGCGGCGGAGCTAGTGCTAATGCTAATGCACTAGAACTTGGAGCAGGAGGGTCAACCAAAGAAAGCTCCCCATCAGACACAATTTCCAACACAGGCACAGTATTCTCTGTATTTGAAGTTTCTTCCGGCGACAACCGCTGTCTTTTTGCACTTTTATTAATCCACTCTAACATTTTAGAAATGCTAATTTGTGACGTTACTTGCTTTCCTTCTTACGGAGGCGTGCCTGCTCTGTTCTATCACTCTACATAGCCACCCACTGGGTGGGAGTTGCACTGCATAAACACAACACACGTGCATCTAGGTATGTAAATTGTAAAGCATTAAAACATGGTTTTACTAACAGTTTTCAGTATGTTGTTACTTCGGCATTATTATTATTACTATTATTATTATTTTGAAACGTGTATTACTATTAAATCACGGTCAAATAGGTTAATTTTGACATAGTCGTTTCCACCACAGTATTTACATGGAGAAGATAAGCCCCGCCCCCTCTCCAGCACGTTCTGTTTGAATGACAGGAGTAAACAGCTGACAGCCGCTGTGAAACTCCAGCGGTTAGAGTGATGAGAATGTCCGTTCGGCACCTCATGACGCATCTACTGAGTACCGGGCGGCTGTATATATATATATGGATGTATAATAAGAACGGCGGGAGAGTGTTGAGTACTGGCACGGTGCATGAGTACCGGAGTACCGCCAGCATGCCGGTACTGAGCAAGAAGTGCCGGTACTCCATGAGTCAGAACCAGAAGTGCCGGTACTGCGTACCGGTGAGTACCGGCCCAATTCCAGCACTGCATATTTCGGAACGGACTATCAGAGAAAATTAAGGATCATTTATTGCTTATGGATCCTCCCACAGACTTAGAAAGTATGGTAGCGGCTGCTATTAAGATTGACAATCGCATCTGTGAGAGAGAAAGAAAGAAGACTGCCGTTTCGTCCAGCTGAACTAGAGGGTTCTCAACAGCTGTTCATCCTGTCCGGAGGACATCATTCGGCTCGTCACCTGCTTCAGAGGCCACAGCGCCCCCCATTGACTCGGAGGAGCCGATGCAGCTCGGCAGGGCCAGAATCTCACCGGAGGAACGACGTCGTCCCCTAGTGGAGGCAAGATGTTTCTACTGCGGTCAACAGGGTCATCAACAAGCCATGTGTCCAGTAAAAGAACAGGCTCGCCGGTGAAAGGGAAGACACTGGTGAGCCAATCTGACTTTTTTGACTTCCCTCCACGCACATTAACTCAAGTTATGCTATGTGAAGGTGTGACAGGGTTCAATTCGTCCATTTGATACATGGCTTAGTCGGTTGTTTAAGTTCCAAACAAACTTTATTTATATCAGCAACAAAAATATATACGAACCAGCATACCTTAAACAAACAAAATAAAAGACAAAAACAGGCCGTCCATCACTCATTCATAGTAAACGTGTTCTGGCTGTTGCCTTCTCTGCAACAAACCCCCGAACACGTCCCATCTGTTGCCTTCACTGCAACATTCTTCAGAGTGACACAGTCCAAAAAAACAAGGAACTAACACCGTCCCTTTTGACCCCATAGCCCCTCCCACAGGCTCACCTTCAACAGGTGACACAATCAACTCAAAACCACATTTCAACAAAAGAATCCGACCCAAACATAAACAGGTTAACCACCTCTTAACATAATCATTTCCCATAATTAAACAAACGTAAAATAAATAAGAAATTGCATGGTTCATTTGACGGAAGAGAGCAGGAAATGTTTGGTCTGTGTGTGTGTGTGTGTGTGTGTGTGTGTGTGTGTGTGTGTGTGTGTGTGTGTGTGTGTGTGTGTGTGTGTGTGTGTGTGTGTGTGTGTGTGTGTGTGTGTGTGTGTGTGTGTGTGTGTGTGTGTGTGTGTGTGTGTGTCGGCTGTCAGTGGCGGAGTCAGTCACTCTGTGAGCCGCTCTGTCACAGAAGGTAATCAGGTTATTGAACAGGGGGCACTTGTAGATTCTGGAGCCGATGAGAGTTTTTTGGATAAAGAGCTAGCTCTTAGGCTTAACCTGACGTTGACGCCATTACCTTCGCCGTTAAAAGCGAACGCGTTAGATGGGCGCCTACTATTCACAGTGACTCATTGCACCACACCTGTAAGAATGACAATCAATGACACTCATGTTGAGAACATAGTTTTTCATGTGTTTACATCAGCTCAACACCCGGAAAATCTCCACTTCTAAAGCAGACTGTCACAACGAACCTCTTTCTGACTATTTTTCTGATTACCCTGATTTATCAAAGGTCCCCACATGTTATCATGATCTAAAGGAAGTCTTTAGTAAAGCTAGGGCGAGTGCACTACCACCCCATCGGCTTTATGATTGTGCTATAGACTTGTTGCCAGGATCCACGATTCCCAAGGGCCGTCTGTACTCCCTGTCAGCTCCAGAAAAGGGGTCCATGAAGGATTACATCGACACCTCACTCAAGGCAGGACTCGTCCGACCGTCTTCCTCTCCTGCCGGAGCGGGCTTCTTCTTTGTGAAGAAAAAAGATGGTTCTCTCCGTCCCTGCATCGATTACAGTCCACTGAATGACATCACGGTAAAAAACAGATACCCCCTCCCTCTCATTGACTCTGCTTTTGACCTATTGCAGGATGCTAAAGTGTTCACAAAACTGGATTTACGCAACGCTTATCATCTGGTAAGAATAAGGGAGGGGGATGAGTGGAAAACTGGATTTAATACCCCAACAGGACATTACGAGTACCTCGTAATGCCTTTCGGGTTAACTAACGCCCCAGCAGTTTTCCAGGCGCTGGTCAATGATGTACTCAGGGAGTTTTTGAACGTGATTGTCTTTGTGTATTTGGATGACATTTTAATCTTCTCTCCTGATAAGGAGACTCATGTGCAACATGTCCACCAAGTACTACAGCGCCTACTGGATAATCACCTGTTCGTAAAAGCAGAGAAGTGTGAGTTCCATGCATCAACTGTCTCATTCCTGGGGTTCATCATTTCTCCTGGACAAATCCTGATGAACCCTGCAAAGGTCAGTGCAGTGGCAGACTGGGCCACCCCCACCAATAGGAAGAAGGTACAGCAGTTTTTGGGGTTTGCTAACTTCTACAGACGATTTATTAGGAACTTTAGCTCTGTTGCTGCTCCTGTTAGGATCTGTCTGTGTTGGTGTTTTTCTTGTCTTTTTCTATCTTTGGGTTTCCTGTTTTATTTTGTAAAGTGTTCACCCCCGTTTCCTGCCTGTTTGCTTTCTGTCTGTTTCCCTCCCTGATTACCCGATTGTGTTCACCTGGTGCCTCTGTGTTTTCTCCTCCCTCCTCACCTGTCTCGTGTTTATGTGATTAGTCCTGGGTGTATTTAAGTTCTGGGTTTTCTGTCTCTCTTTGTCGGGTTGTCTTGTGTAATGACCAGTTCATCGGTGAGTGTTCCGGTCTGTCTCTGTTTGTTGTATATTTGTAGCCTTGAAATAAAGGAGTTATTTTCGTTATATCTGCATTTGGGTCCTGATTCCTGCACACCGTAACATTACAACCCGACCAAGATATGCAGGGCCGGCCCTCGGCATAGGCAGTATAGGCGAATGCTAAGGGCGCATCAACCCATAGGGGGCGCCGGAAAAAAGAAAAAAAAAAAAGTTAGAAATTAAAAATAATTTTTTTTTTTTTTTTCATAATACACAATTTCCCGATTTTGGATCAACAAAGTACATCTTATTATCTTATACTAACAGAACTACGCGTACAGCGCCCATAAACTATGGCACACCCCCCCCCCCAAAATCAAGTTGAACTGCCCCAGTCCCAGTAAAAAGGTTTATGTGAAATTGTTCTTTTTTTTAAATAATGGTTTTAGTGTGCAATTATAGGTTTTAATTTAATTTGTATTTGTATTTGTATTCATTTAAAATAAATCAAACTCCCAAAAAACATACACAGCTTCTGTGTGCTTTTATTAACATTGGAATTTACATTGTAAGCGGGGGTGAGAGCTTTAGAGAGCTCTCTCCTGAAAGACTGAGAGGCTCTGATAACCTCAGCTCAGTGAGGTAAAGGCACACCTCTATATGATCATTATAGTTATAAAAAAATAAGAGAATAGATGAAAAACAGGTATAAAATACTGATAGTACAAAATAGTTGTTATTAATAAACAAGAATACAGTTTGAAAGGGGAGTGATTTGTAAAATATCCATAAAGAAAAAGAAAATCTGTTTACAGTTCTGTTTCATATGGGTGTTGAGAGATGTATCCATAGATCTCTTCATGTTGCTCTCAAAGTGCACCAGATTGATGCTTTTAACTTCAATATTTAAAAAAAAAGTCTTCCCGGGGGCATCTTTCTGTTTTGGTGGTCATGCCACTACCGGGGGGGGGGGGCGCCAGCTAAAATCTTGCCTAGGGCGGCAAATTGGTCAGGGCCGGCCCTGAAGATATGGGCCCAGCAGATCCTTTTGAGCAGGAGCTATTTTCCTTTGCTTTGGATGACTGCTCGTATCGATGGTTGGGAGCGTCCAGGATTCAGCAGCGAGAGGCTGTTCTGGCAGAGGCACGCCGGATTACTATGGAGAAGCCAGGCTGGTTAAATTCTTATCGGGCAGGATTTTGGATTTTCTCACGGTGTGTTATCCCCTGCCTGACAGCCCCAGGCCTCCCAACTCCCGTTTTGATACCACACGCATCGGTGTGGTCCGTCTGGCGTCAGCCCCTGCTTCTCACCAGTGTTTGCTACAGTCCGGGAGCCATTCGCTGGTACTCGTCTGGCCTTTGGAGGTCCACGGAGCCTCCAAACGGCTCCTAAAGGAAGGAGTCGCAAGGCCAGGTTGGCAGCACGAGCCCAAAGGGCCATGGTTCCAGAACCAGTTCAGCCTCCAGCAGCCATGGTTCCAGCCCCAGCTCTGGCCCCAGCTCTGGCCCCAGCTCTGGCCCCAGCTCTGGCCCCAGCTCTGGCCCCAGCTCTGGCCCCAGCTCTGGCCCCAGCTCTGGCCCCAGCTCTGGCCCCAGCTCTGGCCCCAGCTCTGGCCCCAGCTCTGGCCCCAGCTCTGGCCCAGCTCTGGCCCCAGCTCTGGCCCCAGCTCTGGCCCCAGCTCTGGCCCCAGCTCTGGCCCCAGCTCTGGCCCCAGCTCTGGCCCAGCTCTGGCCCCAGCTCTGGCCCCAGCTCTGGCCCCAGCTCTGGCCCCAGCTCTGGCCCCAGCTCTGGCCCCCAGCTCTGGCCCCAGCTCTGGCCCCAGCTCTGGCCCCAGCTCTGGCCCCAGCTCTGGCCCCAGCTCTGGCCCCAGCGGGCACAGTCCCATCTCAAGTTTCCTCTCGAGTCCCCTCTCCAGTTTCTTCTCAAGTCCCCTCTCCAGTTCCCTCCCGAGTCCCCTCTCCAGTTTCCTCTCAAGTTCCTTCTCAAGTCCCCTCTCCAGTTTCCTCTCAAGTCCTTCTCGAGTCCCCTCTCGAGTCACCTCTCAAGTCCCCCTCTCGAGTCACCTCTCGAGTTCCATCTCTAGTCTCTTCTCGAGTCACCTCTCGAGTTCCATCTCTAGTCCCTTCTCAAGTCCCTCCTCTAGTCACTTCTCTAGTCCCCTCTCTGGTCCCTTCCCGAGTCCCTCCTCTAGTCCCTTCTCTAGTCCCTACTCTAGTCAATTCCCTAGTCCCATCTCTAGTCCCTCCTCTAGTCCCCTCTCCAGTCCCCTCTCCAGTCCCCTCTCCAGTCCCCTCTCGAGTTCCCTCCTCTGGTCCCTCCTCTAGTCCCTCCTCTAGTCCCTCCTTTAGTCCCTCCTCTAGTCCCCTCTCTAGTCCCTCCTCGAGTCCCCTCTCTAGTTCCCCTCTCGAGTCCCCTCTCGAGTTCCCTTCTCTAGTCCTTTCCCTAGTCCCTCCTCAGGTCACTTCTCTAGTCCCATCTCCAGTTCCCTCTCGAGTTCCCTCTCGAGTGTCCTCTCCAGTTCCCTCTCGAGTCCCCTCTCCAGTTCCCTCTCGAGTTCCCTCCTTTAGTCCCTCCTCTCTCCTCTAGTCCCTCCTCTAGTCCCTCCTTTAGTCCCCACTCTAGTCGCTCCTCTAGTCCCCTCTCTAGTCCCTCTTCGAGTCCCCTCTCTAGTTCCCCTCGCGAGTCCCCTCTCGAGTTCCCTTCTCTAGTTCCTCCTCTAGTCCCTCCTCTAGTCCCTCCTCTAGTCTCTCCTCTAGTCCCCTCTCTAGTTCCCCTCTACTCTCGTTGGAGGTCCCGCCGTCTACTCTCCTGCCGGGGGTCCTGCCAACCCTTTGTCCTGTGCCGTTGGAGGTCCCGCCGACTACTCTCCTGCCGGGGGTCCTGCCAACCCTTTGTCCTGTGCCGTTGGAGGCCCCGCCGACTACTCTCCTGCCGGGGATCCTGCCAACCCTTTGTCCTGTCCCCTTGGAGGTCCCGCCGTCTACTCTCCTGCCGGGGGTCCTGCCAGCTCCTTGTCCTGTCTCGTTGGAGGTCCCACCGACTACTCTCCTGCCGGGGGTCCTGCCAAACCTTTGTCCTGTGCTGTTGGAGGCCCCGCCGACTACTCTCCTGCCGGGGGTCCTGCCAACCCTTTGTCCTGTCTCGTTGGAGGGCCCGCCGTCTACTCTCCTGCCGGGGGTCCTGCCAGCTCCTTGTCCTGTCTCGTTGGAGGGTCCCACCGACTACTCTCCTGCCGGGGGTCCTGCCAACCCTTTGTCCTGTGCTGTTGGAGGTCCCGCCGACTACTCTCCTGCCGGGGGTCCTGCCAACCCTTTGTCCTGTCTCGTTGGAGGTCCCGCCGTCTACTCTCCTGCCGGGGGTCCTGCCAATCCTATGTCCTGTGCCGTTGGAGGCCCCGCCGACTGCTCTCCTGCCGGGGATCCTGCAAATCCCGTGTCATGGTCCTCTTCCGTGGGGGATCCTGCCGAGGCCTGACCCACCAGCTCCGACACCGGGTCCTGCCCGGCCTCCGGCACTGTCCCGTCAGCGCCTTCCTGCCCGGCCTCCGGAGCTGTCTGGTCTTCGCCCTCGAGCCCGGCCCCCTGAGAGCCACGGTCTTCGCCCTCAAGCCCGGCCCCCTGAGAGCCGCGGTCTTCACCCTCGAGCCCGGCCCCCTGAGAGCCGCGGTCTTCGCCCTCGAGCCCGGCCCCCTGAGTGCCGCGGTCCTCGTCCTCGGGCCCGGTCCCCTGACTCTTCCTGCCGTTGCCTTCGCCCTCGGACCCGGCCCCCTGACTCTTCCTGCCGCTGCCTTCGCCCCTCCATGGTCCCCACCTTGGACTCTGTCTTGCCCCCGGGCCGTCCGCCCGAGTCCCCCTTTTTGGACTCTGCCTTGCCCCCGGGCCGTCCGCCCGAGACCCCTTCCTGGTCCTCTGCCTTGCCCCCGGGCCGTCCGCCCGACTTCCCCTTTTTGGACTCTGCCTTGCCCCCGGGCCGTCCGCCCGAGACCCCTTCCTGGTCCTCTGCCGTGCCCCTGGGCGGTCAGTTCAGTCCCGTCCTCCTGACCCCCTCCACCCACCCTGGTGGCTTAGTGATGCGTCCCTCCTCCGGACCCCCTCCATCCACCCTGCTTGAGGTTTTGGACTTTTTTTTGTTTTGGGACGTCTGGGATCCGTCCCTTGAGGGGGGGGTACTGTTAGGATCTGTCTGTGTTGGTGTTTTTCTTGTCTTTTTCTATCTTTGGGTTTCCTGTTTTATTTTGTAAAGTGTTCACCCCCGTTTCCTGCCTGTTTGCTTTCTGTCTGTTTCCCTCCCTGATTACCCGTGTTATTGTAAGTTACTGTAAACTTTGGAATAATGTAGTTCATCTACTATAATTAGTTTGTTTAATATCGAATCATATTAATTTGTTTTAAAGCACAATAAATAACAAAGAAGACCTTTGACCGGCACTTTTCTCATTTTGTCCGGAAGATTTAAACTTTAACGGACATGTTGACCGGCGAAAACATATTCTAACGGGAACTCTGGTGTGTGCGTGTGGGGAGTGTTGCAGTAGAACATTCCACTGTAGCGCCCCTGGTGCTCGCGCTTTTGTGCGTGCTATAGTGCCCGTAATAGTGTTCACTCACTGGAGTCCAGCACCTCAGCACCCCCTCTCAAAATACCTTCCCGCGCCTCTGAGGGGACGGGTAATAACCATAACCGGAAAAGCATGACATGGGACCTTTAACAGACTGTCTCAGCCTATTATTTTCTGTCTGATGGAGACTTCATACTGACTTCAACATGTTCCACATATTTTATACATTATTGTTGATGTATGGTTTTAGTCGAAAAGTTTGCAGTCAAAATATTCTGCTGCTTTCCTAAGCCTTTTTACTTTCTTTTCTCTTCCTAATACACATTCATTCACTACTACTTACATCTGATATGTAACTCCTTCAGCCTACTTTCAGCTGCAGAAACTATAGGTTACTTACGTAACCCCAGTTCTCAGAGTAACATGAAGTGAGATGTCTCACTATGGGATGCGCCTCAACGTGTATGCAAACAGAAGCATCAATCTCATTACGCCAATCCTGATTGGCTGGTGATCTTGACGTCTACGTCAGGGAATCCACCCACCCTTTAAGTAGCTTGCGCTACGTCGCAGCGTCATTCAAGAATAAGCACCTCTTCTTGCTTCGCCTTAGCAAGAAGGGCCGTCTGGTGAGACATCTCACTTCATGTTACTCTGAGAACTGGGGTTACGTAAGTAACCTATAGTTCTCATTCATAACACTCCGTTCGATGTCTCACTATGGGATATTGAAACTCCCGTATTGCTGGACATGCTTATCTCGAAAATCACCAAAACAACCAGAACTTAACAGGTAGAACCCTGTCTCAACACGGGGCCCAGCACTGCGCGGGCCACACTTGGAGCAGAGACATCTAGCCTGTAAAAGCGGACAAAAGTGAGCGGTGAGGACCAGCTCGCTGCTGCACAAATGTCTTGGATGGAAACACCCTTGAACAAAGCCCAGGATGTAGCCAGTCCACGAGTAGAATGAGCATGCAGGCCCGTTGGTGCCTGCAAACCCTGACTCGTATAAGCCAGAGCAATCGCTTCCACAATCCAATGGGAGAGCCGTTGCCTGGTAACGGCTTGCCCTTATGAGGGTTAGCCAAGGATACAAAGAGTTGGTCATTGCATCGAAACTCTTTTGACCTGTCCATATAGGTGCGTAAAGCACGGACTGGGCACAGTAAATTCGGCCGCTGTTCCTCAGAGGAACACAGTGGCGGAGGAAATGCCTCAATGTCAATGGGGGTACATGAGCCAACCACCTTTGGTACAAAGGCAGGGTTGGGCTTCAGCAACACTCTCGTTTGCCCGGGGGCAAACTGAGTGCATGAAGGATGTACAGAGAGCGCATGAATGTCACTGACTCGCTTGGCAGATGCCAGAGCCAGTAACAACACTGTCTTCAGTGACATGTGTTTCATGTCAGCTTCTTCCAGGGGTTCAAATGGAGGTCGAGTGAGCCCATCTAAAACCACTGCCAAGTCCCATAAGGGCACCAGTGGCCTGGAAACAGGGAGGAGCCTGCGAGCCCCTTTCATAAAACGGCAGACCAAGGGATGTTGGCTAGCCGTCTTTCCCTCAAAGCCAATAGCAGCCAGGTACACTTTGATCGTAGAGAAAGCTCTGTGTTTATCAATCAGGTATTGTAGAAATGATAGAATCACCCCGACAGGACATTGAAAAGAGATGTGTCCCTTTTGAAGGCACCACTCCTCAAATACCCTCCACTTACAGTCATAAGGAGGAAGCTCTTGCACTCTGAATAGTGTTTATCACCTTCTGAGGGAGTCCCACTGTATTCAGGTTATACCACTCACGGGCCAGGCCCATAGTGCCAAGCACTCTGGGTGTGGGTGAAAAATCGTCACCCCCGCCTGAGACAGTATGTCCCTGCGTAGCGGGAGCTGCCACGGCTGCCCGCACAGCAGCTGATATATCTCCGCCAGCCAGTACATTGCAGGTCAGTGTGGCGCTATTAGGATCAGTGTGTGGCGTTGTTCTCTCACTCTGGCCAGAGTTGGGGGTATCAGAGCCAGGGGTGGGAACGCGTACAGAAGGACCGGAGGCCAAACGTGCGCGAGCGCGTCCACCCTAACGGTGCGTTTAAATCGCGCATTGAAAAGAACAGCTGACATTGAGCATTTTCTTTTGATGCGAACAGATCCACCGCGGCCCGGCCGTAACACATCCACAGCTGACTCACAATTATTGGATGTAGAGTCCAGTCTGCATATAGTGGTGCACCTCTGGACAGCAGATCTGCCCCGAGGTTCATCACTCCTGGTACGTGCGTCGCTCTCAGAGAGAGGAGACGTCCGCAGCTCCATAAGATAAGTTTATGTGCCAGCATGTGTAACTGGAGAGAACGCAAACCCCCTTGGCGGTTTATATACGATATTGTGGTCATGTTGTCTGTCCTCACGAGGACATGATGTCCTCTGAGAAAAGGCAGAAAGCGTTTCAGGGTGAGGAACACCGCTAAAAGCTCCAGATAATTGATGTGTGACCGTTGGAGGTCTCTGCTCCAGAGACCCCTCACAGGTCGACCTTCGTATAGACCCCCCAGCCGTCAGACATGCGTCTGTGGTGACCACCTTCCGCGATAGGACAGCACCCATAGGCACGCCCCGTACTAAAGTCAGGTGCAGCCAGTAGCGCAGTGCCATTATGCATTTCATAGTGACCATCACTCTCCGCGCGCCATGACGCACGGGGTCCAGTCTGAGGGCAGCTACCCAGCGCTGAAACTCCTTCATGTGTAAGCGTCCCAGTCGTACCACCAGGATGGCTGACGCCATGAGCCCCAGTAACCGCAGACATGATCTGAAGAGAACATATTTGCGTGGCTGGAAATGAGCGAGGCAAGCCCTGAAGGCTTTCACTCTCTCTGCTGACAGGCGGGCTGTAAAGGGCACCGAATTCAGGCGTAGGCCCAGGAAAAGTACAGTCTGGGCTGGGGACAATATGCTCTTTTCTGTGTTTATTACGAAACCCAGGTCGAGCAGGTGTTTTACGAGGACATTCGTCTGCGTAATAGCCTCTTGCTCCGACTGTGCGAGAAGGAGCCAATCGTCCAGATAAGTTGCCAGGTGAATACCCTGTTGTCTTAACGGGGCTATCGCGGCTTCCGTACACCGTACAAACACTCGTGGGCTGAGAGACAGACCTGAAAGGCGAACCTCAGATATTTCCTGTGTGGATAATATACTGGGATGTGGAAATACGCGTCTTTCAAGTCGACTGAGGTGAACCAATCGTTTTGGCGCACGAGACGCAATAGAGATGTGTGAGTGAGCATTCTGAATTTGTATCTTTTGAGATATTTGTTCAGAGCCCTCAAATCTAGTATAGGCAGAATCCCGTTCCCTCCCCGTTTGGGAACGAGGAAATACTTGGAATAAAAGCCACTCTGACTCTGTTCGGAGGGTATTATAGATATAGCCTTCTTGTCTAATAGTGAGAGAATCTCTTGCTCCAGAATATGGGTCGACTCTCCCCGGGCTTGCGAATGTAGAATGCCCGAAAAGTGAGGGGGGGTGACATCGAATTGGAGTCTGTAACCCTGTGCTATTGTCTTGAAAACCCAAGCAGAATCTGTGAGCATCCTCCACTTTTCGCTTCTCAAAGCGAGTGGAGATGTCATATCCCTGTCGTCTGCCCTCTGTGTCTTTATTTGTTGTGTTATGGGGCCCTCTAGTTTCTGAACACGGTGGTACCCCAGGTTGACAACCCCGGTCGACACTGCGCATGCGCATGGCGGTGATGCCTTCACAGCCCCGTCCATCGTCCGCCTTCTGAGAGAGGTAGCAGCCACTCTTAGAAGGGGGGTAGACGTCAGACTGTTTATTGTTTTTGTTTTCATTTTTATTGACTGCGCCCTTGGCTTTAAGCCTGGAAACGACAGTGGAAAATGATTTATTAAGGAACAATAGTGATGACGTGTTTGTGACTTAACATTACATTACATGTTACTTGTTAGACGCTTTTATCCAAAGCGACTTACATACTCAATACTGTGGGCAATCCCCACAGGAGCAATTTGGGGTGAATTGTCTTGCCCAGGGACACAACGACATGCTGACAGCAGTGGAGTTTGAACCTGTGACCCCCTGATCCCAACACCAAGGCTCTATCCACTGCGCCACACGCCTCCACTTAAACGAGCAGCGGAGCTTGCTGTCTTTGATGTTAAGTCCATTTCCCTCATGGCGCGAACTTGAGGATGACGTTCTGACATCACTCGAGGCGGCGGGAAGATGGGGGCACTCATGGGAAACACATGAGCATCTAACACTGGAACGTGTTCTGGAGCTGGAGAACAGGGAACTTCCAGCTCTTTTATCGAGGAGAGGAGATGAGGCTGTCAGGCCATCCTTTTCTTCTTCCTGGTCTGGTGGCTGAAAGTCTGGACCGGCTGTGCCTGAGCGGCTGCTGCCGGAACCAGAGACTTTCTTGGCCAGCTCATCTTCGCCTCGTGTCTGGGCTGGAGACCCGGGGCGGGCTGTGGCCCCTGCTGTTTCGGGATCTTGAAACGGGCAGGACGTGAGGCATCCTGAGCGAAGGACTGCCGCGGGGCCGTTGAAGGCGGCGGCTGGACCCTTCGCGGAAGACAAAGCTGGAGAGCGTCATCCTCCTTCTTTTTGGATTCACACCGCTGCTGCATCGAAGCTAGAGCGGAGCCAAATATGCCCTCGGGAACAATAGGCATGTCCAAGACGTCCTATTTTTCCTGGTCTGGAAGGTTCGTCAGGGTAAGCCACCTGGCTCTCTCCTGTACCACCATTATCCCCAGTGCTTTGCCCGTGGCTTGGACTGCACAGCGCTGTACACGGAGGCAAATGTCCGTGATCGCTGTGATTTCGTCCCACACGCCAGTCGCGAAATATACTTGGGCGGCCGATAATATACCTGGGCGGCCCGCCCAAGTATAGTCTATGTGTGGGAAACCCTGACCACGGTGAGGTCAAGTTGGGAGCCCCAGCTTGACACAGCGTGGGGCTCCGCTCTCGCGGCTCTTGCCGCCACCGGGCCCCAGCCTGACACGGCGCGGGGCTCCGATTCCGCGGCTACCGCCGTTGTTGAGCCCCAGCCTGACACAGCGCGGGGCTCAATCTCCGCGGCGGTCGCTACCATGCCCCGATTGCCGGCCGGCGAATCAACGGACATGAAGGGGTCCCGTCCCAACAGGCTAGCTTGGCGCGCTAGCCGTCGGCGGAGGCTCTTGATGGTGAAGCGGGCACAATGCCCGCACGAACCGGGGGTTTCGATAGCTTCCTGGCTGTGTTCCAGCCCAAGGCAGGACGAGCAGACCTGGTGTGAGTCTGTGCCCGAGATCTTAAATCCGCAGCCGCAGAGCCGAGCCGCAGAGCCTCCGACTCCTCTGGTGTGAGGGAGAGAAGGGTCCATCCTCGTTTGCCGGGGTGTCGGCGCGAAACTAGCAACAGGTATGTTACTGTTTGAAGAAAAAAATCAAACCTTACCGTTATTCCGAAAGAAAAAACGGCCGGGCAGATTACAATATTAACTGGTGTGTTAATATTTGTTCAATTCTTCTGCAAAGCCAAAAAAAAAAGTAACCGGCAAGCGCCGTCGACCGAATGTTAGCTTGGGTTCAGTCTGTGGACCGTTAAGCTAGCCCGGCTACTGATATTCGAGATGTGCTCTGAAGCGAGAAGAGGTGTTTGAATGACGCTGCGACGTAGCGCAAGCTACTAAAGGGTGAGATGGGTCTGGATGCAGACCGCAGGCAGGGGGCGGTTCCTATAAGGGGAGGATCCTATA
Organism: Gymnodraco acuticeps; assembly: GCF_902827175.1. Taxonomy (NCBI): domain Eukaryota; kingdom Metazoa; phylum Chordata; class Actinopteri; order Perciformes; family Bathydraconidae; genus Gymnodraco; species Gymnodraco acuticeps. The sequence continues at coordinate 287,863 of NW_022992222.1, read as the reverse complement.
GGGTGCGTTTCCTAAAGGGTTATGAGCCACGTGTTTACTTGAGAGTTCCTAGTCACGTCTGTTCTGTCTGTTAATAATAATAATTTATTTGTTGTCGAGAGGGTAATGGCGTAGCTCGTTTTAATCATACTTATGTTTAAGTCCTGCATCCTCCACAACTGCACAGTGCTGCATGTTTTCCTATAAACAGACCAATGCTTAAGTTATGGAACGCTGCGGGGAAAAACTTGGATGATATTCAAAGATGACCAACAAAAGTTGTATAAGGCAGACAGTGTGTTTTTCTTTCTGAGTTCATGTTAAATATCAAAATTGATCTTTTGGTTGATGAAGTCAGAGATAATGAAATCTGGGCACATATTTTATGGTTGCTGAATTAGAACACCCAATAAAATGTTTATGTTTAATGAAGACTTTCCTCTTTGTATGTACTGTATATATTTTCCTTTGTACAATGTATTGGTATGTACTATACATTTCATGTTTAGTATTTGATGTAATGTTTCAAAAATAATAAATACGTTAATTAATTAATTAAGCTTACCACCAGACAACATGAACAAATTAATGATACACATCAGGACAGTAACTTCAACTTCAGTATTTTAGGTGTACAGAAACCTCTACTCATGTAGTTAAATGATATACAGCAATATCTTCCATAAAACGTAGTTGATTGATTTTAATAATAATTACTACCACTGCACAAACAGTAAAAAATGTTTAATGTATCCTATGTTATGATAAACTATCAAATTGACTCTGTATTCATTATGATCTGTCAATAGGTCAATTATTGTGTCTTCTCTGTGGGTTGTATACTCTTCATTCTTTATGCAAATTAATTATAATTATTATTTTTCAAAGTTCGTTTATGATTCATTCAAAGCAGTAAAATAAATGAGAAACAGAGCGTCGTATACCTTTAAGAAATACGTGGGGGGCGGGGCTCATAACCCTTTAGGAAACGCCCCCCCCCCCCCCCCCTATAGGATCCACCCCCTTTAGGATCCGCCTCCTTGCTGTGGTCTGCATACAGAGGCCCAGGGCCCTTCTCACTTCTCTTATTTTTCATTTCCTCGCTCCTCGGTCTCGGTCTCACCGGAAGTCGATTTGTCTGCGCCATCTTGAGTAGCGTCCTAATGGCCTTATTTTTGCTGGAGGACCGAGGATCGAGGAGCGAGGAGTGATAATGGAGGAGCGATAACCGAGGAACCATCAGACCATCCTCCGATGAAATCCTCAGACACTCGCCCAGCCCCTTATTGTATATCGCTCACTGATTGGACGATGCAGCGTATGCACTGATCTGATGCTTCTTGACATGAGAGCAGAGTGAAGAAAATACATGAACCTCACGGGAGTCACTCCTCAGTTTATACCGTGTTTTGTTTCAATTCATGTATCATTTAGTTACAAATATGTGATATATCTGAACAACAAAGTGGTCAAAAATCATTTTATTCATTTTTTGGAAATATTTTCATGATCGCTTTTTTCGTTTTACATTTTCATTTATTGTCATTTCCATTCAGTCAGTCATTCAGTGCTATTAAAATGTGAATGTGCTACATATCTACACATTCAAGTGTGCAATCCAATGAATGTTAATCTAACTGGGTTTTGATAGATAACATATCTCTTTTTCTTCTCTCAATTATTTTATTTCTATTGTGCACTCTAATCCTCCTAAACCACCAAGTGTGCCAATCCAGAACAGATACGCTCCGCTGACCGAGAACCGGAGATCTGATGACCTGGATAACCTGTCCTCTTCACGCAGCAGGGTAAGGACCAATAGCTACTCTAAAAGTAAAAGGCTAGAGGGAAAGCTAACGACTGGGCCTGAAACTCTGATTGTGGGTGACTCGGCTGTAAGAGATGTAAAAGGTCTGTGTAATAAGAACAACACCAAAGTACTCTGTTTTCCCAAGGATGTGGTCTCTGACTTGGCTGAGAAGATCCTGCATATTGGGGCTGAACATCCGATTGTGAAGAATGTGGTACTGCACATTGGAACAAATGATGTTGTGAAACAACAGTCAGAAGTGCTGAAAGAGGACTTTAAATGTTTGTTGGAAACTGCCAGCTCTCTAAATGCAGAGGTGTTCATCAGTGGCCCTCTACCGCCAGTCAGAAGAGGAGTGGAGAGATTCAGCAGATTGTTTGCACTGAACACCTGGCTTTCAACGGCCTGTACTGACCATTCTGTTCATTTTATTGACAATTTTAACTTTTTCTGGGATCGCAGACATCTTTTCAAGGCAAATGGAGTTTGCCTGAACAAGTCAGGAGTGAAATTGTTTATCTCTAACATATTCAACTGCCTGCGTCATCAATCTGTTCCCTCTGACAAGGACAAGTGGCAAGAGGAATCAAAACACGAGAAAGACACAACACATCACGCAGAAAACCCTGAAGAATTATCACTGCACCCGCCTGAGGAATGTTCTGATTATGGGAGACATATGAGACACATGGAGGAGTCTCCACTGCCCCCCCCCCCCCCCCTGTCAACGCCTTTGAGGATACTCCGTTCACCCTTTCACCCTCGCCCACCCTCCTGGAGATCGATGAACACACAAAGGAGATACAGAGGGTTGGCACCGATTCCTTCCTGGAGTTCAAAGACCAAACGAAGGCGATACGCAGGGCTGGCACCATGTCCTTTACCCCCGCTCCTCAACGACGCCCACCAAAATCACCGCGGAGACGCGCACCATCTCCCCCGTCCTCATCACCGCGCCTACGTCAACCACCTCCCCCCCCTGGCAGCATGTCCTCTACCCCCGCACCATCTAGCCCGTCTCCATCACCGTGCCTACGTCGACCACCTCCCCTCCCTTCGAGGGGGCTTCTGCAGTCTCCGAAGCCTGATAAGGATGTGTGTGTACAAAACACAACAAACTCTTACTGATATGTGATGGGTCCAGGCTCAAGGGCGTATGGCACTCTCAACTCTTTCCAGGACATGTCGGGGCCCTGCCTGCCAGTAGCTTTGCCGATATCTGTGTTGATAGGTAATAGATTAAGAGCGGTGAATCATAGAAACAGGAAGCGCTCAACGTTTGTGTGAGTGTATCTAATTTAGCAGTGATTCCATGTCAGCCACAGCTTGTTACAAAAAACATGACTGATAGTGTGTTTAACAAACTTAAACTAGCTTTATTAAATGTCAGGTCTTTGGCAGGAAAAACATTTTTAATCAATGATTTAATCACTGAGCACAATCTCGATTTTATGTTTTTAACAGAAACTTGGATTGAACAAAATAACAGTGCAGCTGTTCTTATCGAATCAACCCCTCCCAACTTTAGTTTTATGAGTCAGGAAAGAATGCATAAGAAAGGGGGTGGAGTTGCTATTCTGTTCAATGATTCCCTTCAATGCAGGAAGACATCGTATGGAAACTTTGATTCTTTTGAATATGTGGCCCTTCGGCTGAAATGCTCCTCTCGAGCTCTGTTCCTAAATATCTATAGACCACCCAAATACTGTGCAAGCTTTTTTGATGACTTTACTGAACTGCTGTCTATAGTGTGTATTGACTTTGACCGTCTAGTCATTGTTGGTGATTTTAACATCCATGTTGACAACCCCCAGGACAGAGGGGCTAAAGAACTGTTTTGTGTTCTTGATAGCTATGGACTGACTCAGCATGTGACGGAGCCCACGCACAATAAGGGGCACACTCTGGACTTAATTATCTCAAAGGGTCTGAATATCTCTAAGGTTGTGGTGACTGATGTTGCACTCTCTGACCATTCCTGTGTTTTCTTTGAGAGCTCTATTTCTGTTCACAAAAATGTTCAAAAAGAGGTAACCACAAAGCGATATTTAACTGAAAATACTAGGGAAATGTTTACTCAGAATTTCTCTTCCACACTTGCCCCTGCCAACATCTCAGTAAATGAGATAGTAGATCATTTTAATTAAAAAATTAAAAATGTTATAGATGCCATTGCTCCAACTAAGGTAAAGGAAGTGTCTGGCAAGAAAATATCTCCATGGAGAAAGGCCATGACCGTGAAAACAGAAAAAAGAGAATGTCGAAAAGCTGAACGCAGGTGGCGAAAAACAAATCTCCAGGTTCACTTTGAAATCTATAAAGAGAGACTTGGCCTTTATAATTTGGAATTGAAAAACGCACGACAATCGTTCTTCTCTGACATCATTACCAAAAACAAAAACAACGCACGTGCCTTGTTTGCTACCGTCGACAGACTAACTAACCCCCCAGTGTCAGTAGCCTCTGAATTTCTATCCACCAGGGCGTGCAATGATTTTGCCTCCTTTTTCACTGACAAAATTCAGAAAATCAGACAAGCAGTCAGTGCCTCTGCATCAGGAACAGCAAATGTGTTGTCCCTATCTCCACTTAACATCAATTCAGACATCATGACACAATTCCATCAGATTAATGATAAAAACCTAGAGGACATTATTCAACTTCTGAAATCCTCCTCTTGCTGCCTTGATATTATTCCAACAGGATTTTTCAAAGATGTTTTGCCTTGCATGGCCTCAGATCTACTTCATATAGTAAACAAATCTCTTCACTCAGGTATTTTTCCACAGGCCCTGAAAACTGCAGTCATTAAACCGCTCTTAAAAAAGAATAATCTAGATGCTTCAGTAATGAACAATTACAGGCCCATATCAAACCTCCCATTTCTAGGTAAAATCATTGAAAAAGTTGTTTTTCAACAGTTGAGTAATTTCTTGCATTTAAATGACTGTTTTGATGTGTTCCAGTCAGGCTTTCGTCCAAACCACAGCACTGAGACTGCTCTTGTAAAGGTCTTTAATGACATCCACTTAAACACAGACAGTGGCAGAACTTCAGTGTTAGTATTATTAGATCTCAGTGCTGCGTTTGACACTGTTGACCACAGCATATTACTAGACCGACTGGAAAACTGGGTGGGACTTTCGGAAACAGTTCTGAATTGGTTTGAATCCTACTTAAAGGACAGAAACAACTTTGTTTCTATAGGTAAATACACATCTGAGTTGACAAATATGACATGTGGGGTTCCTCAAGGCTCCATCTTGGGGCCTCTTCTCTTTAACATCTACATGCTACCACTGGCTCAGATAATGAAGAACAACAAAATAAGTTACCATAGCTATGCAGATGACACACAAATTTAAGTAACAATTTCACCAGGAGACTATGCTCCAATTCAAACACTGAGTAAGTGCATTGAACAAATCAATGACTGGATGTGTCAGAACTTTCTCCAATTAAACAAAGATAAAACTGAGGTAATGGTTTTTGGAGCCAAGGCAGAACGTATAAAAGTTAGCGCTGAGCTTCAGTCTGCAATGTTCAAAACAACAGATAAAGCCAGAAATCTAGGTGTAGTCATGGACTCTGACCTGAGTTTCAACAGTCACATTAAAACTGTTACTAAATCAGCCTACTATCACCTAAAGAATATATCTAGGATTAAAAGACTAATGTCACAGCAGGATTTGGAAAAACTTGTCCATGCTTTTATCTTCAGTAGACTCGACTACTACAATGGTGTCTTCACAGGTCTCACTAAAAAATCTATTAGGAAGCTGCAGCTAATTCAGAACGCTGCTGCTCGAGTCCTCACTGACACTAAGAAAGTGGATCACATCACTCCAGTTCTGAAGTCTTTACACTGGCTTCCTGTGTGTCAAAGAATAGATTTCAAAATACTGCTGCTGGTTTATAAAGCACTGAATGGTTTAGGCCCAAAATACATTTCTGACCTCCTGCTAAATTATGAACCATCCAGATCTCTCAGGTCTTCAGGGACTGGTCAGCTTTCTGTCCCCAGAGTCAGAACTAAACATGGTAAAGCAGCGTTCAGTTATTATGCTCCAAATATCTGGAACAAACTCCCAGAAACCTGCAGGTCCGCTGCAACTCTTACTACTTTTAAATCCAGGCTGAAGACTTTTCTTTTCTTTTTGTCGCTGCTTTTAATTGAACTATTCATATCTTAGACTGCACTGTAACTTTTATCCATGTACTTTTTTCTTTTAATGTTTAATTGACAGCACTGTAACTTTTATCCATGTATTTTTTCTTTTAATGTTTATTTTATTAGCTTTTCTTTTTAATGACTGATTTTAAATGCCATTTTCTTAATCTCTTTCATTTTTTGTAAAGCACTTTGAATTGCCTTGTGTTGAAAAGTGCTATATAAATAAACTTGCCTTGCCTTGCCTTGCCTTGCCTTGCCTAATCAATATTAATCAAACTATTGTTCGTTTATACATTTATATGTATATGCGTTTATCTTTTTTGAGAATGAGTTCTTATTTTATTTTATTTATTGGGGTCTGCAACAGATGATACAAATGTTTGTCTCAGGCTGCTTCTCAGGGCGACTATTTTCATTTCCTCGCTCTTCGGTCCTCGGTCTCACCGGAAGTTGATTTGCCTGCGCCATCTTACCGTCCCATGGCTCTTATTTCTGCCGGAGGATCGAGGAGCGAGGAGCAATAATGGAGGAGCGATAATCGAGGAACCACCAGACCATCCTCCGATGAAATCCTCAGATACTCGCCCCGCCCCCTTACTGTGTATCGCTCACTGATTGGACGATGCAGTGCATGCACTGATCTCATGCTTCTTGACATGAGAGCCGTTTCCCAGCGGAGTGAAGAAAATACATGAACCTCACGGGAGTCACTCCTCAGTTTATACCGTGTTTTGTTTCAATTCCTGTTTCATTTAGTGTGATATATCTGAACAACAGAGTGGTCAAAAATCATTTTATTCATTTGTTGGAAACATTTTCATGACCGCTTTTTTCGTTTTACATTTTCATTTATTGTCATTTCCATTCAGTCAGTCATTAAGTGCTATTAAAATGTTAATGTGCTACATATCCAAACAAACAAACAAACAAACAAAGTGTGCAATCCAATGAATGTTAATCTGACTGGGTTTTGATAGATAACATATCTCTTTCTTCTCTCAATTATTTTATTTCTATTGTGCACTCTAATCAATATTAATCAAACTATTGTTCATTTATACATTTTAAGAATGGCATTTATCTTTTTTGAGAATGAGTTCTTATTTTATTTTATTTATTTGGGTCTACAACAGATGATACAAATGTTTGTGTCAGTAAATGTGCACTAACAGAGGCGGGGGTGTTTGTGAAAATAACGGGGACAGAGCTGGCTGCTGCCAGACGATCAGCTGTGCAGCGTCATCACAAACGGACGTCGCTTCACGTGACGCTCCGGAGGAAAGGACGTCCCATTGCTCTTAAAACTCATTTCCCTGCTTCTCGTGGTTTCCTTGCGTCCCTCCATGCTTCCCTGGTGGGAGGGACTAAACGCAGGGAAACGACGCAAGTGAGGGAAGCAAGGATTTAATTTAATCGACCTGAGAAGCAGCCTCAGTAAATGTGTGGCGGGGGTGTTTGTGAAAACAACGGGGCCAGAGCAGGCCAGAGCTACTAGGCTTGTTTGAGACGCGTTGCGGCTCGCCTTGAAAGTAGACGAGAATAGCCGATCGCAGCCGGGGGAGGTCTCAAAAAGCTCGCCTGAAGTCGGACAGTTCGGGGTCCTTCTCACTTCGGTTAAATGGATTCCTTGCGTCCCTCACTTGCGTCGTTTCCCTGTGACTAGTCCCTCCCACCAGGGAAGCATGGAGAGACGCAAGGAAACCACGAGAAGCAGGGAAATGAGTTTTAAGAGCAATGGGACGTCCTTTCCTCCGGAGCGTCACGTGAAGCGACGTCCGTTTGATGACGCCGCACAGCTGATCGTCTGACAGCAGCTCTGTCCCCGTTATTTCCACACACCCCCGCATCTGTTAGTACACATTTACTGACACAAACATATGTATCATCTGTTGTAGACCCCAGTAAATAAAATCAAATAAGAACTCATTCTCAAAAAAGATAAACGCCATTCTTAAAATGTATAAACGAACATTAGTTGGATTAATATTGATTAGAGTCGACATCCGGTTTTGCTATGAGTGGTTGCATTTTCGAGAGCTCCCGCTTTGGAGGTTATTCCTCACGATTTTTTACATATTTCATCCTCCTGACAATATGGATTATGGACTCCTACCTCAACTCATCAATGAGGCAACATCACTTAGAGAAGGAGAGTAATGAAAGCGGGGATAAAATGAACCACAATGACTTTTACCTTCTCAACGGCTGGGAAAGGAAACACCTCGCTTTTGGAAGTGCAAGCATTCATGCATTATTAACTGCAAACCCGACGCGAAAGTACTTACCCCCGTCAGGCAAACTAGACCGAAGAAGTATGATCGTCTTGGTCTTATTGTTAGCGGGAGACATCCATCTGAATCCGGGCCCGGTGCAGACAAGAAGCCAGTCCTGCAGGCTCGAGGAGCTAGCATCACAACTAGCATCACAACTAGCATCTCTTCCGCTGCAGCAACAACTACGCGACGACAACAGAGACCGTGGAGACAGCGGAGACCGAGGAATTAACGGAGACTTCGACATTCCCCCGGGAACGCCTCGGCAGACAGACACGCATGAGGCAGTGACGAGAGGAAGAGAACCGAGATCCGAGGGAACAAATATCCGCCATGTTGTTGGCCACCCTGCTAGCATATCAACGGCTAAAGCTACAACGGAGCCTCCCTCCCCCCCAGGAACATGAATGGAGGTGGTGTCTGCATGTACATACATAAAGACACCAATTTCAAAAACCGTACTGACCTGCATCATGAAAATATTGAATCTGTGTGGGTTGAAATTATTTTTGACAATGCTAAATCTGTAATAGTCGGGACAATCTATAGACCACCGGAACAGTGACTTTTATGATACATTAGATGGGTGTTTGGCTGATGTGGGGGATGTAGAGACAATTATTATTGGAGACTGGAACACGGATATGCAACGTAAAGACACGTCCGTCTTCAAGTCCTTCAGTAGGATTTGTGATCTGCACGGCTTCAGCCAGATAATCACCCAACCCACCCGGGTATGTGAAACAACACAAACTACCATTGATCTCATTCTGACCTCTGACAAGTCCAGGATCTCCAGTAAAGGGGTTATAGCATGCGGATTAAGTGATCATTATATGATATTCTGTACCCGCAAAAAGCTAAAACAAAGGGCCGGCTGTCACAAAACAGTCATATCTAGAGACCTCAAAAACTACTCTAGCGAGGCCTTTAACCGAGAACTGGAGAGCCTGGACTGGTCAGATGAGCTCAGTGGTACACAAGTTGAAGAAACATGGCTTGGTTTCAAAAACAAATTCTCTGCAATACTCAATGATTTGGCCCCCCTAAGAACAACCAGGGTAAAAAAATCGCGCTGAGCCGTGGATGCACTCCGGCATACTGACCGCCATGAAAACCAGAGACAAAAAATGTTCTGAGTTTCATAAAAGTCAGTCAATGCTTTCCAAAAGCACGAGCAGTGAACTCCAGGCCCACGTGACTGAACTAAAAATTGAAAGAAACAAACTAAGAAATGACGTAAGCTCCATGATCAAAACTGCCAAAAAGAATTTCATCAATGTCAAAACTGAGGAAAACTAAAATAAACCCTGTGAACTTTGGAAATTACTCAATAACCAGCTTGGCTGCAGTAAAAAACTCAAAACGAGATTTTCTAACTTAAACATAAAGACAGATAACAGGCACAGACAATCTGGATGTGGCCAAGTACTTGAACATTTTTTTCACAAACATAGCCACAACTCCTGTAAATAAATTGCCCTCCCACTCAGGGCTTTTTGGAGTAGATCACATCATGACCTACTACAAAAACCTAGGGGTACGCAAAGATGATTTCAGTCTAGCAAGGGTAACAACAGCAGAGGTACTCATTAAACTGAGCGCCCTCCAACCTAACAAGGCCACTGGCCACGACAATATCCCCTCCAAATTCCTCAGAGACACAGCAACCGCAATTTCACCAGTCATAGCTCACATAATTAACCTCTCCATAAAACAGAGAAAAGTACCCAAAGACTTCAAAATTGCAAGAGTAACCCCCCTGCACAAAAAGGGCAGCAAATTGGACCCAGGCAACTACCGCCCTGTTTCTATACTTACCTCCATCTCGAAAGTCATGGAAAAAATAGTATATGAACAGGTCGAAAAGTACCTCGCGGAAAAGAAACTAATCTATGAATTTCAATCTGGCTTTAGAACATCCCACTCCACATGCCTTCTTTATTTGAGCGATCACATCAAACAAGAGGTGGACGAGGGCAAATACTGCGGCATGGTGATGCTGGACCTACAAAAGGCTTTCGACACTGTCAATCACCCCATTCTGATTGACAAGCTAAAAGCAATTGGTTTTGATAGACTATCGGTGAGCTGGATGCAATCCTACCTGGAGGGGAGAGAACAGATGGTGGAGGTAAACAGTACTCTGTCCCCCCCCCCCCCCCCCCCCCTCCCAGTGAGCTGTGGTGTTCCACAAGGAAGCATATTAGGTCCGTTACTGTTCCTAATTTATGTAAATGACATGTCATCAGCATGTGACTGCAACTTGTTCCTGTTCGCGGACAACTCAGCCCTGCTGGTCTCTGACAGGAGCAGATTGCAGGTTGAAAAAACCCTCAGCTCCGAGCTCGGCAGAATCTGCACCTGGCTCGCCGATAATAAATTATCATTTGTAGTGGACATTTTTATTATATCCTTATATGCTTAAACCAACTGCTTCTCAACACATTGTAAAACACCTATATCATTTCCTGAGATGTGCTGTTTTCTTCTTATACTCCACTGTGGGTTTATTCCCAAGCACTTCAAGGCCACACTTCAAGGCCACAGAGCTGATTTGGCTACTAGGTTGAGACTCACACAAAGTCACACAAGAACCGTTATACTATCTACAGCTCAAGGACAGGTGTCTAATAACAATATGACCGTGTGAAGACAGATTTCTGAACTTCCCACTCTTTCTTGTATATAAGCTTTGCTATTTTTCCATCTCTACGCACACTCGCGCAGACTATTCTATACTCTGTGAGACCTGTGTCTATTTTTATTGTATCTTGTGTATTTGAAGCTTCAAATAAATAACCAGAAAGACAACTCTGTCTGATTCACCATTTATTTGTTTTGATCACTCTGACTTGTACTCTCCACAGTGTTGGGTCTCAAATTTCCATAACAATTGGCGTTGTCGGCAGGATCTCTGCAAGTTCGATTGGGGACACCTACGGACGCTGGTGGTCGCTAGCTCCAGGATCCTCGGATCCTCCTCTACCTCGACAGAAACCGTACGGGACGAGAGGACCAGCGCCGGGGGTGGAACCGATTGACTTCACGAGATCCAACAAACTCAAAAAGCTTTCAATACTCGGTGAGATGTACAGTGTCTAAATTGTTTAAAGTTAAACGTAATTAAACTCCATGACATTTATGAGAGGGACTGCTCGAAAGTAGGATATTTGGGATATCCATCGTAGCCTGGGTTTACGATCAGTCTTTGTGTGATTTGTACTGTGAAACAAATATCACATCATCGACGGATGAAAAAATAGTGTTTTGGTAACACGGGCTGTTTTGGTAACACTTAAAGACTTTGTTTTGGGAGCAAAGCAGGTGTTTTGGTAACACTTAAAGACTTTGTTTTGGGAGCAAAGCAGGTAGGGGGCTTGTACACCCTCCTGAGGGTCCGATTGTGGATGTCATGCGAGCAAAACCATGGTGAAAACAGTCTGTCTAAATTAAATATCTGGACGGAAATGTTCGGATTTCCAAAGGGAGGTTTTTGAGTAAATAAAAAATCAAGAACCTAAAGAATAAATTACAAGAACATGAAGATGGAATGAAGGGTAAAAATAAAGTTAAAGTAAAAGACTTATAGAAAACTGGACACTCACAGAAAGTGTTTATAATACTGGGGAGTAAAAGAAGGCAGTTGGCCTTGGGCATTAAAGAAAATATTAAGGTTGAAGATGAATGTGAAGAAAAGAAGGAAAATAAATTATTTCCATAATCATGTAAACCCCAGACATCTCTGTGTCCTTCCATTGCAGGCCTGAATGACCTCTCCTCGACTGGGTATCCTTTCCCTCCCCCGGGGTACAACCCTGGCAATCCGGCTGGCCCACCTCAACCGCCACTACAAGCCCCAGCCATGCAGTCAACAGACTCCCCGTAAGCTCGTCCACCCCCATCAGCCCCAAGTAGAGGGGGACAACAGCGGGATAAACAAACCCGATGCCCAAGCAGGTGTTTGGGGGACACACCTCAGATAATGCCTTTCTCAACGGACTCACAGACACAGCGCAAGCTACGCAGAATGCTGGCCGCTCACAATACCGAGGGAGAGGCAGAAGAGGTTTTCCGAGGCAGAAGACGAGAAGCAAAACCTTCATTTGACGAAAGATGTTTCAAGTGTGGCAGTGTTGAACATTGGATTATGGGACTGCTCACAGAACACTGGCAGTGGAGGCAAGCAAGGACGGGGCCATTCACAATCAGGCTGACCTACACCAGATGGGGAGGAAGGGGCCCGATCGAGCGAGACGGAAATTCAGCCAGCAGCATCGAACCAGGGAAGCGACACACACACACACATCATGCTATTGAGTAATTGGAAAATGTAGAAGACATGTCTGTGGTTAAAGAGGGTACATATTTGAAATATGACAGTGAAACAGCATTTAAGAAATGTCCCACACTAACTTTAGCTATCATGGGTGTTGATGTTCCATTTTTTGGTTGATTCTGGGACTACACATTCTGTGGTAAAAAGGGCAGATTTGCCTGATTGCAAATTTAGTGGTTGATTTATTCACTCAATAGGAGCGACTGGGGTAACTGTAAAGGAGAAGTTTTTTGTATCACTTCAGAGTAAAGATAACGGTGATGATAGTCATCCATTTGCCACATCAGTCAAAAACAGTTTCCTTTTATCATCTGTCTGCCCAATAAATTTACTGGGCAGAGATCTGATTCTCCGGTTCAGCTTAGACCTCATTTTTCCACAAATGAGGGTCTTAAAGTCCGGCAGCCATCTCCTACGATTGTTCAAAAACTGGCATTTGATGATAAAGAACTGGTGAATGTGTATCAAATGGCTGCTGATATATCCTGATTCTCAGGCGTTATTGCGTTTGACTGATCAACGTGTTTTTCCACCTGCTGTGTTCATGGAGGCTTCTCATTTGCATTGTACCGCTAACGTTGTTGCTGATCCGTGTAAATGCTATGATGAGAGTTTTTCTGTTAGAATGTGTGAATGATGAGCTCATGTTTAAAACTATGTATTGGAGTTGGCTGCGCAGCGCTGGTTCCTGTTGCACTCACACCCACACAACACAAACTTTGTCAAATCCCAGGGGCGGTTCACACATTTCACTAGCCAGGGGCCCCACTGATAGATAGAGGGATTTGGGTCCAATCGTTAAAGATTGGGAGTCAGTCACTGATTGGGCACCTACACACACAGAATATGTCATGTATTCTATGTCACGTGACGTGTATAAGATGAAAATGTGCACGAACGTAGCCGTTCTGCGCACATTGCTGTTGGTTAAGGAGGATGACGTTGGTGATGCCCTTTTTCCACCTTTACGGGTAATTATCATATCTCTGAGCTTCCTGCCGCGCTTTTCAGATGTGCCATACTCACTCTGGGCAGCTCACAGATATGACGTAGGTTTAATGTCCACGTTCCGTCCAAATCAACCCCCGTACCCATTGAAACGTGAAGCTGTTGATGGCATTAGGCCAGTGTTTACCTCTCTGCTTAAACAAGGGGTCATTATTCCGTGTAACGATTCCGGTACGCACTCCAGTGTTTCCTGTCAAAAAGATCAGAGACAAAACCTCCTGACGAGTGGAGATTTGTCCAGGATTTACGAGCTGTAAATGCAGCTGTGCATGCACGCTCGTCCCAACTCCTTATCTGATTATTTCCCAAGTTCCAGCCTCTGCGACATTTTTGTTACTGTCACAGATCTCAAATGCATTTTTCAGTGTTCCTGTACACAAAGACAGTCAATTTTGTTCACATTTGAATATAATGGTAAACCTTACACATTCACACGTTTGTGTCAAGGCTACTGTGTACAACCAGGCATTGTGTACAAGGTTGGCCTCTCTCCAAGTTTCTAAAGGCACCGCTCTCATACAAGGCCAGTTTGATGACCTAATGATTTGCGCACCCACAGCAGAACAGTGTGGAGCTGATACCATTTCCTTGTTAAAATACCTCGCAGCCGAAGGCCAGAAGGCCAGTTTGTCAAAACTCCAATATGTACAAAGAACAGTTACATTTTTGAGTCATGTCATTTCAGGAGAGTGGAAAACGCTTTCAGATAAGCGTATTGCATCATTGGCTGCTCTGCCAAAACCTGTCACTAAGCGACAGATGATGTCATTCTTGCGTATGTGTTCATAACACACGGCTGTTGTTATGCTTGCATGTGATGTTACATTAGTCCGTTCTCTGCTTGTAATTATGCCGAAACAAGTTTAATATTCTGAAAGCCAATACTTTGTTTATTCGAAAACAGATGAAAACAAACTGTCTTTTATACAAAATGGAAGTATTATACAAGTAAAACTACATGTTGCTTTAATCCCATGTAATTGTAGAATGAACACAGTCTTCCTTTGTATAAGTCAGGTGTCTTGAGTAGTCAAAATTACCTACAAATCATTGTACACATTTGTAAATATTATTTTCCACTTGTTACCATTGTGAGGCTATTTTTATGCAGCTCTGCGTGATTTTGTAGCTACAATTCAGACTAATACACTACCAGAGGTGGAATAAGTACTCAGATATTGTACTTGAGTAAAAGTATAAGTACTCAGATCTTGTACTTGAGTAAAAGTAGAAGTACCAGAGTGTTACAGTAAAAGTCCTGCATTCAAAATGTTCCTCAAGTAAAAGTAGAAAAGTATTCTCATCAAAATATAGTTAAAGACAGTAAAAGTATTCATTGTGCAGATTGGTCCATTTCAGAATAATATATATGATGTGTTTTATAATGATTGATCATGAAAGTGTTCTCAAAGCTGGTAAAGGTGCAGCTAGTTTGAATGACTTTGTATACTGCAGGGTAGCTTGTGGATTTACTCCAGGTGGAACTAAAGTCTGATTATATCACTTGATTATATTTCACATCATTCATCCACATCTGTGAAGTAACTAAAGGTATTAAATACATGTAGTGGAGGAAAAGTACACCATGTACCTCTGACTTATGTTCACTGCCAACCTAAAAGTACCTAAAAGAATAGTAATCAATAATGTATTGAAAAGTTTTTTGGCTGATTGTTTTTATATCGGCTCAGCCAGGTTATATGGGAGGCCCAGTCTACGTACACTCTAAAAACAAATGCTTGGCTTAACAAAGAAAGTCAAGGCAATAGGTTGCATCGATGGTTATTGAGTTAAGACAACTTCTAATGACATTTTGTTAAAGCAACAAAGTTATTTGAGAAAGGGGAGAAGGCTTTTCCTCTACAATCAGAGGTGTTTTCAATTACCACTCACTTAATAATTGGTAGCATAAACACAAGTTTTAAGTTGATTACTCCAAACGTTCCAACTTGTTTTACCGTATGATTTAAATGTAATCTTAAGTTGTGTATACTTAATTACCACATGTTGAACATGAACACATGTTTTTAAGTTGACAGCCATCTGTAAATTAAGTTGCTCCAAATAATATTGTATTCAATAGGGTTTTTCTCTTAGCTTTTCCATGTTTTGCCTTTAAAGAAAGAAATTAATTGATTCCACAACAAAAATATTAGGCAATTCACTTTTTATTTTTGAACTGCAGTTGTTTATTTCAACACATGATGTTTCAATCAGGAGAGTTTGAATTTCAAGTTGTATTTGAATGACAAAAGATGACACTCACCTTAAAATGTCCTTTGTATATTTCTATTTGTCTTAACTGTGGGAACTTGTCCAGGCATCTTAAGTGGGAGTGGACTTGAAATCCTTAACTCAAGGTGTAGAACAATTAAGTTATCAAGCCAATTGCATTACTTACTTCAACTTGAATTTAGTTTGAAGTCAATTAACGCAGAAATCAGAGTTCAAATGACAATATTAAGTTGATGTAATTACCAACATTATTACATCAACACAACTTATAAATTAATGTTGCAACTTAAAATGTTTATCTAAATCAATTAACTCACATTTTTATCTTGCAACCAGTGCATTTAATTAAGTGGAGGTGAAAGGTCGCCTGAATTCGTTTTTAGATGTACAGATCACTCATTTTGAAATATTAAACTTAGTTTTCTTTTCTTTAATTGTTCATCCTCGTGTAGAATGCTATCACGAAACACACATTTGGTTGTTTATAGCATAAAGAACATCTGAGTTAATGTGAGGTAGGGAAATAATCATTTGAGTATGTGCATATAAATATGTAATTTACAACAGCTGTAAGATGCTTGAAAATTCTTGAAAATGCTTGAAAAGTGCTTGAATTTGACTTTGGAAAAGGTGTAAGAACCCTCTTATGCCTTTGCCTGAAGACGGTGACGAACACGACTGTGTTGCCGAACTTCTCATGGTGTGCACACCTAGACTGGACTTAAAAGACGTTCCTCTGACCAACGCTGACCTCATTTTGTATGTTGATGGGTCTGCCTTTCGCGACCAAGGGGACACTAATCGGGTGGGTTTTTCTGTTGTTTCAGATTCTGCTGTACTCCGTTCCGGACCAATCCCATGTCACCTCTCAGCACAAGCAGCAGAGCACTAACTGAAGCCTGCACATTTGCAGAAGGCAAAACCGTGACTATTTACACTGACTCACGCTATGCTTTTGGGGTAGTACACGATTTTGGGGCTATTTGGAAGTGTAGACAATTTCTGAAATCTGATGGCAAACCAGTACTTAACCATGTACTGGTTGCAGGCTTACTAGACGCCATTCTGGTCCCATCTGAGGTTGCAGTCTGTAAATGTGCCGCACACGCAAGCAGTACAGACCCAGTTTCCCTAAGAAATTGGGTCCGCTAATTTACCTGCTGACTCAGCCGCAAAGGCAGCTGCTCTGATTCCTCTCGCACCTCACGCACAATCATTTGTTAAAATCCCTGTCTCTTCCTTCACTGACAAAATGTCGTCACTGACTTCCATGCAGCAG
The DNA here is from genome assembly GCF_902827175.1 of Gymnodraco acuticeps. NCBI lineage: Eukaryota > Metazoa > Chordata > Actinopteri > Perciformes > Bathydraconidae > Gymnodraco > Gymnodraco acuticeps. The sequence goes on along the minus strand of NW_022992222.1, from coordinate 270,766 downwards.
CTAGCTACACCAGTTGAGAAGGCTCAGTGGAAGGCTGCTGGGGCTGCTTTTGACCCAACCTCCAGCATCTGGGTTGGTCCAAATTCCAATCCATGTCTCCCAAGACATTTCTTCCCTCATCTTGCTAAGTTGACACATGGGTTGGATCATGTGTCAAAAGGGGGGATGTTAGAGTCTATCAATCAGGAGTGGTTCACAAGGGGGTTCACAGTAACAGCTCAAAAGCACTGTGAAGCATGCCTAATTTGCATTATGCAAAATTCTGGTAGACCAGTAAAGGTTACAGGACCCGGAGCACATCCACCTCCCACCAGGCCCTTTGAGCACCTAATGCTGGATTTCATTGAGCTTAGCCCATCAGAGGGTAAGAAGCACTGTCTGGTGGTGGTTGACATGTGGTCCAAATGGGTTGAAGCTTTCCCAGTAAAAGCACAGACAGCAAATGCTGTGGCAAAAGCACTACTGAGGGAAATCATTACTAGATGGGGACTACCAGACAAAATTTCTAGCGACAAAGGTTCACATTTTGCTAATGTGGCCATTACGCAGATAGGAGAATACATATATAGACATTTTTATTGATTGGGATAAACCCCTTGAGATGCACCATCTCGTTTTCAAGGGGGTCCCGACAATAGCAACAACTTACAGACATACATAAACAAAAAGACAAAATGTAAAACATGACACACAAGACAAACCACATACAGTCTGTTAAGTAAATTTCAAGCAATGCATACAATCATTACAATTTGAGACAGTCAAGCAAATCAGTTTCATCAATATCAGTTTCATTAATAACAAGTGCAGACCAGTTGAAAGTGAGATGATAATGCATGTTTAAATAAACCCAATGATGCAAGAGATCTAATGGCAGCAGGTAAAGTATTCCAGTCAGTTGGGGCTTTGAACATGAACGCTCTTCTGCCAATCAATTTTTTTGCAGAGAGGACAGAGAAATAAATCTGAACAGAATGTCTAACTTGATGATTTGGTGAGTAAGGTACAAAATACTGCTTTAAATAAGGGGGATAGTTAAGATAAATGCATTTAAATATCAGCTGAAGCCAATGCGTGTGTCTTCTTACATTTAAAGAAGGCCATTTAAGTTGGTTATACATTGTGCAGTGATGTGTACGAAAAGGACAACCAAGAACAAATCTGCATAGTCTGTTGTAGGCTATGTTGAGTGGAGCAAGATCTGATTTATGTGCATTTTGGTAGACAACATCACAATAGTCCATAATCGGAAGAATAAGTTGAGAAGCAATTCTCTTTCGGACACTGAGCGTAAAACAATTGCGAGAGCGGTGTAAAACACAGATTCCGTAATTGACTTTTTGTATTATATGCTTTATATGTAGTTTAAATGAAAGTTCAGAGTCTAGCCATACACTAATATATTTAAAGCTATCAACTCTATGCAGAGAAGTGCCATCCTTACATGTTATTACTACATTAGGTTTGGATTTGAGCTTCTGCCTGGTACCAAAGACCATGGTATACGATTTTGATTTGTTAAGCAGTAGTTTATTGTGTGATAGCCAGTCCTGTAAGATATTAAAATCCGATTGAAGAGAGATCTGAATTTGTGAAAAATCTGATTTGGATGTATATATAACAGTGTCATCAGCATAAAGGTGAGTACAACAATTAATGAGACAAGAAGATAAATCATTTATGTAAATAGAGAACAGAAGTGGACCCAGAGTTGATCCTTGGGGTACACCCTTTTGTTGGATCAACAGGTCAGACTGTTTTCCATTAACAACCACTGTGACGACCCCTGCCTTGTTATCTCTGGGGTGTGTATGTTCCTTTAAGGTTTTCCCTTTGGTCAATCAGCTGGGATTGAGGACACCTGGCGGCTGGAGCTAGCCGGATAAAGGACCGGGCCGGATCTCGCTCTCGCTCTCTCTCTGGCAGGAGGACGCAACATGAAGAGCAGTCACGTTGTTTCGCCTGTTTGTGTCCTTCAGCAGCAGCCAAATAAGCTCTTTTTCTATTTCACGCCCTCGTTTCTGTCGCGCGTTTGTTGTGGCTGAGAGCCAAGCCATGACAGCTGGGGGCTCCTCCACTTGTTTTTATCTGTGATACAGCAACGGATAGGTGAGATTTGTGTTGGGAGTTGGTGCGCGTGTATGAAGTTTGTTGGGAGCGCGTTTGCAGTGCGGCCGGTTTCTTTGTTTCGGCTCGTTGTGGGAAGGACATTAGATTTCAGATTGTTGTTTGGGGGACTGATTTGATTACTTCGTGATGCTTTGATTTGTTTGGTATTATATTTCGGGAGAGTGGTTGCTTCTAGTTGTTCTTAGCCGTGGTCAGCTGTTTGTTTTTGTTTTTTTCCTTTCTCTCTTGGTTGGTGCGTTGCATGTGGAGCAGTGCGGAACGGTGCAAAAGTGCGGAAGTGGTTGAAGCCTTGGCTTGGGAGCATGGCCGTGGTCTCAGTAGTGTTGCTAGTTTGCTAGTCGCTTTGCTGGATTAGCGGTCTCCAGTGCATAAATACCCACCACAAGTAACTGCATGAAGACTAGGGAGGAGATTAGTCAGTGGGATGGTGAGTTAGTGGGGAAACTCCAATCAAAAAATTAGTGTTCCACTTTGGACGCATAATAAACGTGGTGGTATCTGTCCGGTTGGTTTTGGTTTTTGTTCTCTTCTTTCGGTTTAAAGGTCCGGTGTTGTGTTCCGGTGAGGGGTCGGTGTAAATTAAGATAGCTGACGTAGAGGCATTTATTGAAGCTCCGTCTCAGGAGTCTCTTGCCACTTTCTCAAGAGAGCAGCTGCTCTTAATTGCTGAGCATTTCTCTGTGTCTATTGTCGGTGATAGAAGGGTGGAAGACAACATAAAAGACTCTATAGTGTCGACATTAAGTGAGACAGGAGTGTTTGCTGCAAAGGAAGAGGGGTTTTTGTTAAAACCTCTTTTTCAGGCTAGTTCACTGTCCTTTGAGCAGCAGAAGTAGATGTTATTGTTGCAGCTGGGTCATGACAAAATGAGGTATGCGATGGAGTTTGAAAAGGAAATTGCAGTGGAGCGGATGCGGCAGGAGACTGAGAGAGCCAAACTGGATATGGAAGGACAACGTCTTTCTATGGTCAGAGATGGTGCGGTGTTGGGTGAGTGGCACGGTGAACAGGTGCCCAGGTCTCCTCATCGGTTCGAAACTAACAACTTGCGCTTGTTACCGCAATTTAATGAAAGTGATCCTGACACTTTTTTTTTGCTTTTTGATCGTGTAGCTAGGGCTAGAGATTGGCCTGATGCGGACTGCGCTCTGATGCTTCAGTGTGTTCTCACAGGGAGAGCGCAGTCAGCATATTCCTCCTTATGTCTTGAGGATAGCTCTAGCTATAGTAAAATAAAATTGGCGGTGCTTAGAGCATATGAACTGGTGCCAGAGGCCTATCGACAGCGTTTTAGGTCCTTTGAGCAAAAACAAGATCAAACATATGTGGAGATGGCGAGGGATTTGTCATTTCATTTTAAGAGTTGGTTAACTGCTCTTGACGTCATTACTTTTGACGATTTGTGTGAGCTCATGACTTTGGAACAGTTCAAAAATATTCTTCCAGACAAGATTGCTACTTACATAACAGAACACAGGGTCACTTCTGCAGCTGAAGCTGCTGTGGCAGCTGATGAGTTTGTGTTGCTTCATAAGAGCAGGTTCGGAGGGCGCTCTGGGGCCCTGGCTGTTTTTGAGGGAAGTAGAAAGGTTGGTTCATTTGGGATGGAGCCAAGGAACTTGGGTTTGGTCAAATCTGAGGGGGATAATAATGATATTTGCCACTACTGTCGCGAAAAAGGCCATTGGAAGGCAGACTGTCCTGCGCTTAGAGCAAAATCTGAGGGAGGAAGATATTTTGGTGGGCCTGTTGCGTTGGCTGCTCCTGTGGAAAGCAGCGGTGTTGCCGATGTGCTTACATCCCACTTAGGTGGATCTGAGGTTTTGGCATCTTATGCTCCATTTATACGAGACGGCTTGGTGTCATTGGTAGGTAGTAATGTCAGAGTTCCAATCAAAATCTTGCGAGACACAGGGGCTTTTGACTCCTATATTCAGTGCTGGAATTGGGCCGGTACTCACCGGTACGCAGTACCGGCACTTCTGGTTCTGACTCATGGAGTACCGGCACTTCTTGCTCAGTACCGGCATGCTGGCGGTACTCCGGTACTCATGCACCGTGCCAGTACTCAACACTCTCCCGCCGTTCTTATTATACATCCATATATATATATACAGCCGCCCGGTACTCAGTAGATGCGTCATGAGGTGCCGAACGGACATTCTCATCACTCTAACCGCTGGAGTTTCACAGCGGCTGTCAGCTGTTTACTCCTGTCATTCAAACAGAACGTGCTGGAGAGGGGGCGGGGCTTATCTTCTCCATGTAAATACTGTGGTGGAAACGACTATGTCAAAATTAACCTATTTGACCGTGATTTAATAGTAATACACGTTTCAAAATAATAATAATAGTAATAATAATAATGCCGAAGTAACAACATACTGAAAACTGTTAGTAAAACCATGTTTTAATGCTTTACAATTTACATACCTAGATGCACGTGTGTTGTGTTTATGCAGTGCAACTCCCACCCAGTGGGTGGCTATGTAGAGTGATAGAACAGAGCAGGCACGCCCCCGTAAGAAGGAAAGCAAGTAACGTCACAAATTAGCATTTCTAAAATGTTAGAGTGGATTAATAAAAGTGCAAAAAGACAGCGGTTGTCGCCGGAAGAAACTTCAAATACAGAGAATACTGTGCCTGTGTTGGAAATTGTGTCTGATGGGGAGCTTTCTTTGGTTGACCCTCCTGCTCCAAGTTCTAGTGCATTAGCATTAGCACTAGCTCCGCCGCCTCCTCCAGAGCCTCTAACGTTAGCTGCTGCTGGCGCAACTGCCACCACCAACACCGGGCAAAGCGATGCACCTGACTGCTGGACAACGGACCAGGTGCAATATTTTTGCAAGACCAATGCATGGCTCCTTCTTAAAGATAAGAAGCTAGGATGTCGGATATGCAGAGATGTCAAATCTTTGGGAATACACACTGGACAAGGACTGAAACTGTCAACTGAATGGGGTGAGTGTGCAGTGTCTCATTTCGGTGTTGACAAGGGCAAACAACAAGCTAGCCTGAGAAAAAAAATCAAAGAACATAAAGAATCACAAGCCCATGTAAAAGCTGCTGACATCCTTACATCTGTTTCACATGAAACTATTCAACATCAAGTGCAGTCTATGCATAAATCTGAATTAGACACCACTATCAGAGTTTTTCGAACGGCATATAAAATTGGCAAACATAGCCGGCCATTCACAGACATGCCAATTGATTTGAATGTACAGAAACTGAATGGGCTGAACGTGGGCAGGGTTTTGCACTCCAATAAAACCTGTGGCGAAATCATCGACCACATAGCTCATGAGCTGAAGAAAAAAATGGCAAAAGACATTACAGAAAACCAAAGAAAACTGTGTTTTGGTCGATGAATCTACCACTATTAGTGGTAAAACGGTGCTTGTTGTGTGTCTACGCTCAGCATTAGCTGATGCTGAGCCCGAAACGTTTTTTTGGGAGCTGATCGAGTTGGATGGAACAACGGCTGATGACATCACAAAGGCGTTAATGGAGTGTCTTGGAAGAGATTTTAACGAGGACTTTTTAGGTCAGTGTTTCGTTTCTTTTGCATGTGATGGGGCTTCAGTCATGCTAGGGAAGAGAACAGGCGTTGCTACTCAGTTGTGTAGTAAATTCCCAAGCCTGTTTGTGTGGCACTGCTCCAATCATCATCTAGAGCTGGCAGTTGGGGATGTGGTCAAGGAGGTCTCAGGGCTCAATCATTTCCAGATCTTTTTTGACAAACTCTATTCCTTGTTCCATGCCTCCCCCAAAAATCAGAGGCAGTTAGCGCAGTGTGCGCAAGCAGTCGGACAGCGTCTCCTGGTGATAGGGCGTGTTTTGTCCATCCGCTGGGTGGCTTCAAGTGAAAGGAGAGTCAGAGCAGTCTGGGAAAACTACCGAGTGCTTCATGATCACTTCACAAATGCTGCAAACGACACGAGCAGGGATTCCAGAGACAGAGCAAAGTACAAGGGCCTGGATGATGTGCTCACATCTGCAACGTTTGTCAGCAATCTGGGACTGATGTACGATGCGCTCACAGAGCTCAGCGACCTCTCTCGGCAACTCCAAAAAAGAGAGATGACACTGCCTACAGCAGATAGGCTCTTAACTCGAGAAATACGAGTTTTTGAATCCATGGTCACCATGCCTGGCCCACACATGACTACAGTTCATACAGCTCTAGCTGAGAAGTCCTTCAAGGGTGTTGCCCTGCGTGAGAATGGCAGGCTTGTACAGATTCATGCAGGTCAGTTTTTCCGCAGTATGGTAGAGAATCTGAGACACAGAATGACTTCCACAACCTCCTCTCATGTCAGCACAAGAGAAATCCCATTACATGGCCGGGAGGCCCGGGACAATCAGCTAATCCAGGACATGAAAGTTATCCATCCTGGAAGTTGGCCTGAAGAGGAGTTAGACGTACAGTATGGGGACGTAGAGGTGCTACGTTTGTGCGAAGTGCTGAAAGTGGACAGAAGAGAGACTGTTCAGGGCTTTCGCGAATACAAGGAAACCAGGGCATCCCGTACACCTGCTGCCATGGAGCCTCTACTGAAAGCAGTCCGAACCATCGCTGTCTCCACTAGTGAGTGTGAGCGGGCATTCAGCTGCATGAACGATATCCTTACTGCAAAAAAGGAATGCTCTCTCTGTCAGCCGACTGTCCAGCCTGGTTTTCATTAAATGTAATGGACCATCACTAGGACAGTTCAATCCGGAACAGTATGTGAGGTCCTGGCTGGCAAAGGGAAGGAGAAGTGCTGATGAAAGAGCCTGTCCAGCTCCAGCCCCTGATACTGATGTCCCCAAGGCCTTCTGGAGCCTTTTCTAACAATGTGAAGTATATTGCAAAGCAGCTCACCCAGTGAGAAGACTTTTGGCATAATGTGCCGATTTGTACAGATCCTGGAGATAGAAGGACTTCAGACCAACCAGGGAGTTATCTGATCAGCTTGGTGTTCAATGTAACTCTTTACCATGGCTCAGACTTTGTTACTTGCAGTTACAGTTTCTCATTTTAGATTGTGCAAATTTTGCATTTGTTTTTACATGTTCTTTGTTCATGCTCTTTATCATTTTTCTGAGTTGGAAAGTTAGATTGCATCATAGTTTACTTTATACATATTTGTATTCTTCAGTGGTGAAGTATATTGCAAAGCAGCTCAGCCATGTGAGAAGACTTTTGGCACTTTTTCGTTTTTCGTTTTCTGAGTTGGAAAGTTAGATTGCATTCAAAATGTACAGAAATACTTCATTTTGTTAAAGCTTTTTATAAAAAATGCTTCTGACCAGAGCTTTGTTTCCTTGTCATTAATGTTGAACACCAACAGAGGGGCTCTCACCTGAAAGGTCTCTGCTTCATGTGTCTTCAGCAGAAGATCTAGACTTTGATTGCTATATTTTCAGTTAATATTGACCTTACTGAGCTTTAGCCATATCCGCTGCCTATCATAACAAATGTTAAGTACGGTGAACCTTTCTAAAATATACAGTAGTAAAGAGACAAACCCACCAGCATTATAGTAGCCAAATTCTTGTTTGTGGGCTGTATATATAAAATTGACTTGAAAAAGTTGCTGATTTTAGAGTACTGGCACCTTTTTCATTCCAATTCAAGCACTGCCTATATTGTTGACTCTGTTTTGCCTCTGTCTTATGAAAGTGACACTGGTGACACCCTTCTGAGTTGGGGACTGGGATTAAAAGTTCTTCCTATTCATAGGATGTATATTGACTGTGGTCTTGTTAAGGGTGAGGTGGCTGTTGGTGTATGTCCAGCTTTGCCAATCGAGGGGATACAGTTCATCCTGGGCAACGGTTTGGCAGGTAGCAGAGTCTGGACTGATGTTCCCCCTGTGCTTTTAGTGACTGGCGGTCCGATTGAGTCAAGGTCTGAGGAGAGCTCTACAGTGTTGGCAGACGTCACGCCCTCTGGTGTGATCACTCATGCTATGGACAAAAACATGTTTAGAAAACAGAAGACCAAGCATTGTCCCACTAGTCAAAGTGGTCGTGGCGGCGGTGGCGTTGATGGTGGTCGTGGTGGCGGCAGCATTGATGGTGGTCGTGGCGGTGGCAACAGGGGTCGAGGAAGAGGCAAGGAAATGTCCTCCTATCGGTGTGGAGACCAAGGACACATGGCTCGTGACTGTGGGCATGCCAACGACCGGAAGTGCTATTCCTGCGGTGGGCTTGGTCACATCCAGAGACGTTGCAGTAGGGTGAAATGTTACAGGTGTGGCGACATTGGCCACGTGGCGGTGCATTGCAGTAAAGCCAGTGAAACTAACTGCTACAACTGAGGAAGCATGGGCCGTGACGGTAATGTATTGTCTGTCATACTGTTTAATAGATCGTTCTCGCTCTGCCCATCCTTTTAAAGTGTGCTTCTCAGGTTGCTTACCTGTGTTGCTAAAGATGTGGCTGGGTGTGGGAGGAGCGGCTGGCAGTGTGAGGGTTGTATGTTGCAATTGTTGGTTTTGTTGGAAGTGGGGTGCCATATGTCTGGTATTTTTGTTGTTCATTACTGGTGTTTTTTTTGTTTTGTCAGGGTTGGTGTGCCGGTGGTCCTGGGGACACCGACTTTAAGGGGGGGGCGGGTGTGACAACCCCTGCCTTGTTATCTCTGGGGTGTATATGTTCCTTTAAGGTTTTCCCTTTGGTCAATCAGCTGGGATTGAGGACACCTGGCGGCTGGAGCTAGCCGGATAAAGGACCGGGCCGGATCTCGCTCTCGCTCTCGCTCTCTCTCTGGCAGGAGGACGCAACGTGAAGAGCAGTCACGACCAGCTGACCTTTTGTTTCGCCTGTTTGTGTCCTTCAGCAGCAGCCAAATAAACTCTTTTTTTCTATTTCACGCCCTCGTTTCTGTCGCGCGTTTGTTGTGGCTGAGAGCCATGACACCACACATTGCTTTCTACTGTGAAGGTACGAGTTAAACCATAACACTGTATTATTAGAAAGGCCAATGCCGTGAAGTTTATCCAAGAGCAAATATCGATCAACGAAATCAAAGGCTTTTGTCAAGTCAATAAAAATGGCACCTGTGAGTTCACCATCATCTGCAGCAGAGTACAAGTCATTCGTAAATTTAAGTAGGGCAGTTGTTGTGGAGTGATTAGGCCTGAAACCAGATTGAACCGGAGATAAAATATTATAAGTATTGAGATAATGTGACAGTTGATTATAAATTATTTTCTCCAAAACTTTGGAAATAGAACAGATTATAGAGATTGGTCTATAATTATTTGTATCAAGTAAATCACCACCTTTATGCAGTGGAATGATGCGTGCACATTTCCAAATAGTCGGCAACTCACAGGTGGACAAAGACAGGTTGAACAAATCAGCAAGTGGAACATGAGAATATGGGACGCTAGTTTTATGAACCTGTTTTCTATACCATCAAGTCCTGCACTGCCATCCACTTTTAATTCAGTGATAGCATTATGAACTTCGTGTGGTAGAATTTTCTTAAAAGAAAAAGAACTGTTGCAGTATGAGTTACTATTAGAAATACCAGTCGTCAAATAGGAGTCAGATAGTAGTGTGGAACATACATTAGCGAAATGCTGATTAAATATTTGGGCAATGGATAATGGGTCATGAATTATTGTATCAGCAGTTCTTATTTTATTAATAGAATGTTTACCTGATTTATTTAAAATAGATTTAATTTTAGTCCAAAATTGCTTGGGATTCTTAAAGTCCGATGTGAGAGATTCTTTATAGTAGTTGGATTTAGCATTTCGGGTTTTGGTTTTACTCAGATTTCGGAGATGCCTGTATACTTCCCAATCGGCTATAGTTCTAGAATGACGATATATTGACCATGCTTTATCCCTTTCCCTAAAGAGACTGATGAGTTCAGAATTGATCCAAGGGAGATGTTGACCTTTGACCTTAACCGTTCTCACAGGTGCATGTTTGTTCATGACATCAGTGAGCTCTTTATGCAGAAAATCCCAAGCATCTTGTACAAAAGGTATTAGTTGAAATCTGTCCCAATTAAGGGCAACAACATCATTAATAAATAAATCAACATTCAATTTTTTATATTGTCTGATTTTGACTAGTTTTGGAGGTAGTTTAATTAATTTGATTAATACATGGGCATGGACATCAGAAATCATTGTGCTTATCATCCACAGAGTGGGGGTGGGGTGGAAAGAGAGAACGGCACAATAAAAAACAAGCTAGCAAAATGCTGTGCAGACACAGGTCTGTCATGGACACAAGCTCTGCCCATTGTGCTGATGTACATGCGGATGCGGGAACGAACACGGAGCCAACTCAGCCCATTTGAAATCCTTTTTGGGGCTCCTCCACAGATTGGACTCAAGGCTCCAGGATGTCCTCTTCCCTCCACAACTTTGTGTGAGGATGCTATGTTGTCATATTGTGTTAACCTGCCATCATAGGCGGCGCGTGAGGCTCAGGTTTGGGAAGGCTAAATAACTTTTTTTTTTCATCTTACGCTGCCCGCCTCCGGCGTCTATAGAAAAGAGATCAACTCAGTGAAAGCACCGCCTGCTGACCGATCAGAGCTCAGTGTGCGGAGTTTAAATCTATCAAGTCATATTACAGGAAAAAGGAAATGCAGTTTAAACTGCCGTATGCAGAGAAGACGCCGACGTGTCGCACTTATCATTCATATCACACTGACATCACATCATCAATCAGATCATCGATATCACAATATTTCCTTATCTGAGTCAGCTTCTCGAGCCGTATCTGGCCGTGCAACACTTAGTTACATTGTCACATATACTGTATGCAGACGTATTATTTTAAGCAACACATTAAGTTGACGAAACACTCAACTCAAATGTAATAAAGTCAGATCCCCTCGTGTTTTAGATGGGGCAGTATCATAAAACTGTTGTACGCTTTCAAACACTCGGTAGTTTATTTTTTAACGAGTTCTGTATTCTCCTTGCAGGTGCAACTATGTGGCTTGTATCCTAGATTATATGTTTAAGTCATCATGGATGTTTAAAGTTCATATTTGTCTAATATTAGTTTACTTTTCATTAATGAAGTATGACACTGCGCTGTCAGTACACTTGTCCCTGTTTGTGATTGGTCAAATGTAGCTAACCCCGCCCCTTTCACGTGAACGCGTTCTCAGCTGGAGAGAGAAACCCTGGCTTGATTTACTGAGTTGATAACCAGCGCCGTAGGACCGTTTAGCGAGATCGCATTTGTTAGGGTTAGTTAAGATAACTCAAGCATATCCAGGGTCTGTTGAACTGGCTTCGTAGTACAGGGCACAGGTGGCTGCATAGCAGCGCTAATGTCAAAGACATTATATTTTTATTTTACCAGGATGCAGTTACACAAATATTTGGGAAGGCTTAGCCTTCCCTAGCCTACAGCACCCGCCGCCCCTGCCTGCCATCCACTTTAGCGACTGCCACTGGTCCACTTCACCATCTCCAACTTCGTGCTGGTCAAGGATTTCCGGAGAAAGAGCTGGAAATCCAATCGTTGGCAAGGTCCCTACCAGGTGCTTCTCGTCACCCCGACAGCGGTCAAGGTCGCCGAGAGAGCCACGTGGGTCCACGCCAGCCACTGCAAGGTCGTAGTCACAGGAAAGGAGAAACGGAAGAAGCAGACGACAACACGTGACATGTCCTAGTCACCAACGGAAGACGACAACAAGTGACGTGTCCTAGTCACCAACGGAAGACGACAACAAGTGACGTGTCCTAGTCACCAACGGAAGACGACAACAAGTGACGTGTCCAAGTCACCAACGGAAGACGACAACAAGTGACGTGTCCAAGTCACCACCAGCACCACACTTGCACTACATACACCAAAACACACTACACACAAGGTGTCACGAGCGAGTGCCAGCTGAGCGGTTCCATATGCCTCTGGTTCCTCGTTTGTGTTACCGGTGTGCGGAGTCTGACTGTCCATGTCATAAAATCGACCGAGGGAATACACACACACCCCATGGAGCATTTCCCCCTCGTGATGAGGGCTCGCCTGGAAAGGCAACAATGCAACCGTGAGCAATGTGGATACTACTGGAGAGCCTGGACAATCATAAAATGGTTCCTCTGCATACTTGCCATGATAGTTGTGTTAGGACTAGTCCTATATTTTATGTATCCATGGTCAGCACACAGCATGTCAGCCAACATCGAGGTATCTAAGAGGTACATGGGGAAAGCAGGGCGAAAAGCAGGGCGAACCACATGGGCAGAGGGGCTGGTCAAGACAGGGATTGGTAACATTACTCTAAGAGATGGGGAAGATAGCACAGTGCAGTTAGACCCGTGCGACTACATGCATTGCCCCGACCCTAAGAAACTGGGGTGGGCAGACGTCTACATATGCTATGTCGAGAGTGACAGTCACACCGCCACTCACTGCTCGGGGGGCTGGACTTTTGTTTTATGGACCACCGCGTACACCGATTGGGGTTATACCCTATGGGACGACAAAACAAACATCAAAGAGAGATTGGCTATCTCCAAGGTTTGATTGATTGATTGAAAAGTGTATTAACAGCTTGTATATTGGGTACAGTACAGTACAGCACAGCTCAAAAACATACAATTGTTAAGGGGATGCAGACCAGAGAAAGACTTTCGTCTTGTTTACATCAGGGTCCCCCATTTCCAATTCATCATATAATTTAAGACATATAAGACATATTTGACATACAGATGGCTTATTTACAATTTACATACAGGTGGTTTTTTTACATACAGATTGCTTATTTACAATTTTCATTTTAGATTTCGTTCTAATACATCCTAACCGGACATTTAAGACATACCAAGTCTACAGATATACAGTTAGTAACAGAGTCTAAAATGCGAGTATATACATATATGGGGGGGGAAGCTGTCCATTGTACGACAGGTTGAGATTTGTACCATTACCGGGGCCAGTTTTGCAATGCTCTCCCCCGAAGGTGCTCTTTAAGAGAGGTTTTGAAGGTAAGTATAGTTTGACTTTCCTTTACAGTTGTGGGAAGAGCGTTCCACCTTGATGTGGCATAATTGCGAAACGTGTATTCCCCCTTTTTTGTGCCAAATCTGGGTTTCACATGATTTGTGGAGCTCCCTCTGGTGTTATGATTATGGTATTACTTGACCTTTGGGAAGAATTTTGACATGTACATGGGTACCATAGAGGTGTAGTGGATCTTGTAGACCAGGCCCATTGCAAGTAGCTGTACTCTGTCGTCTACTCTAAGCCATCCTAGGTTGTCAAAGTGGGCAGAGGTGAGGTGGGTTCTAGATGAAAGGTCAAGCAGTAGTCTGACCAGTTTATTTTGCGATGTTTGAAGTTTTATTTTTAGCGCCTTGGAGGTGCTATGGTACCATGACGTGCAAGCATAGTCATAGTACCCTTGAATGAGTGCTCCTGCCAGAGGTCAATTCTTCCAGGCTGCCCAGATATCAGACAAGGGTTATTATGTTGTCTGTATGTATGTATCCGGCGCCGACCCGTGTGGCACATTTTACATAGACATCGCGCCCAAAACTCAGACCCCCGAAAAGGGTAAGCAGCCTTTGACGCAACTGTTGACATCCATAGGTACATCTACATTTCTAAAACGTAACCTATACATAGGCAATAACGACCATAGCAACATTGATGTGGTTCAGACCAGTAATGGGATCACCGGTAACGTCTGGTGGCACACCCTGAGATCATTCTTGCAGGCCGCAGGACAAAATGGGTCATGTTATGCATGCACCCTTTTCCCCCAGGACTCATCAATGTCCGTGCCAGTTCGTCCGCGCTCTCTGACCCAGGTTGAACACCTCTGCGCGTTTATGGCTCTGACAAGGCCCATCAAGGGTGAAGACCGTGTAACCGAGTGGCGTTATGCCAGGCCGCTTCCCCCACCATGCAGTAATCGGTCTAACTCCCTTCTGCGTGCATCTACGTTTGATACCACACACGCAAAGTACCAACCCGTCAGCCATGTGCACCCCAGCCATTTGAGAGGGATGAAACACAGCCTCTGCATCCAGAGAGTATACCACAAAACGTCTCTTACACCACCTTATTTTTTCCTAGGCACTACTACTGGTTGTACTCGTATCCTACGGAACACGTGCAGTTACGGTGCTTACAATATCTCGTATTGTCGCATAGTCGGTGTCCCTGGAAGAATCCTTTCTAACGTAGCATTCCCTGATGTTAACCATATTTCCCTCCAACTGGCCTGGCCCAGTGATGCTGGGTTTAGCGCGCCACAAGATTACGTTTGGTTGTGCGGCGACAAGCTCTATCAAGTTCTGGCTCCCCTCTGGATAGGTACATGCACTCTAGTGGATTTTAATCCAGCAGTCACTGTCCTCACGTCCTTAATGTACACGACACATCATTACCCAGAGTTCCAACACCACGACCACCACAAGGTAAAAAGAGATCTGACGTCCGCTGGAGCTAAATTCATTGGCGGCCTGTTCCCATGGTGGGGTACAGTAAACAATGCCCATAACATAGATACCTTACACGTTCGGCGAGAGAACCTCACTTACGAGACGACGCAAGGCTTCCAGGCATTGCCCCCATTCATAATAGCCTCTAGGAACATGCTCATGCAGCACCAATTTGCTCTTGACCTTTTTGTTCGCCTCAAAGGGTGGCCTGTGTCATGTGATCGGTGACTCCTGTTGCACTTACATTCCCGACGCCACCAAGAACATCACTGACACCGTGCTGCATCTTAACAACCTGTTAGCCGACATGAAAGCGGATGACATATCCAACGCAGGTGGCTGGGACTGGTGGTCCTGGCTTACATCGGGCGGGTGGGAAGCATGGATAGTTACAACCCTGACGATCATTTTCGGCCTATTAATCAGTTGTACCTGTTTGATTATCCCAATACTGAAGAAGTGCGTTTCCAGCATGGTATCCTCAGCTTTCGTTCAGTATGCTGCCATTTCATTACACGACAATCCTTTGCGCCACAGTGAGATAGACCAGCTAGAATCAGAACAGTCTGGTTTCGACACTGCAAAATAATCCATGTGAATCGAGTACCCTCCTCTTATGCTTACATTATATTGGAGTCTGTCCTCCACAAAAACAGCCAGTTTTCTATGATATATTTGTGATGTGTTTACTTAAACCAGCGATGGAGTGTATTCATTGATGTGTTATATCAGTCTATCCTGTCATTATTATTTTTTATTGATCAAGTATGATCAAAAGGGGAGAATGTAGTGGAAATTTTTATTATATCCTTATATGCTTAAACCAAATGCTTCTCAACACATTGTAAAACACCTATATTATTTCCTGAGATGTGCTGTTTTCTTCTTATACTCCACTGTGGGTTTATTCCCAAGCACTTCAAGGCCACACTTCAAGGCCACAGAGCTGATTTGGCTACTAGGTTGAGACTCACACAAAGTCACACAAGAACCGTTATACTATCTACAGCTCAAGGACAGGTGTCTAATAACAATATGACCGTGTGAAGACAGATTTCTGAACTTCCCACTCTTTCTTGTATATAAGCTTTGCTATTTTTCCATCTCTGCGCACACTCGTGCAGACTATTCTATACTCTGTGAGACCTGTGTCTATTTTTATTGTATCTTATGTATTTGAAGCTTCAAATAAATAACCAGAAAGACAACTCTGTCTGATTCACCATTTATTTGTTTTGATCACTCTGACTTGTACTCTCCACAGTGTTGGGTCTCAAATTTCCATAACAGTTGCAGTGGGTGACATTATTGTCACAAGTAAGAAGGAAATTACATACCTAGGATCTATTCTTGAGGCAAACCTCTCCTGTGACAAAATGGCATCCAATGTAATAAAAAAAGTCAATCAAAGAACTAGATTCCTATACCGGATCTCCTCTCTGGTAAACAAAACCACCCTGAAAACTCTGGCAGGAGCACTCATTCAAGGGTACTATGACTATGCTTGCACGTCATGGTACCATAGCACCTCCAAGGCGCTAAAAATAAAACTTCAAACATCGCAAAATAAACTGGTCAGACTACTGCTTGACCTTTCATCTAGAACCCACCTCACCTCTGCCCACTTTGACAACCTAGGATGGCTTAGAGTAGACGACAGAGTACAGCTACTTGCAATGGGCCTGGTCTACAAGATCCACTACACCTCTATATATGTGTGGGGGTATAAATTCATCCGCTAAAACAGCTGCTTTAGCCAGTGAAGTGACCTTTTGTTCATTTAAGAATATCACCATCCTTTCAGGCAAAGAATTCTTAAAATCTTCCAAGAGAAGTAACTGACGAAGACTCTCAAAATGATCCTTCACTTCATTAGCCGCACACCATTTATCAAAGAGAATGCCCTTCTCTCGCGCAAACTCAACAAATGTCTGCGTAGCAGACTTTTTATGGTGTCTGAACTTTTGTCTGTAGGCCTCCGGCACAAGCTCATAAGCACGCAATATCGACTCTTTAAGCACTTCGTACTGCAAGCTTTCTTCCAAAGAAAGTGAAGATACCACTTCCTGAGCCTTACCTACTAATTTGCACTGAAGTAGGATTGGCCACATGTCTTTAGGCCAGACTAGTGCGGTAGCAATTCTCTCAAAAGCACAAAAATATGAGTCAACCTCTGACTCTCTAAAAGTTGGCACTAAAGCAATATTTTTACTAACATCAAAACTTTTTGTATGAGAGACTGTATGCGAAGGTATTGACCCCTCAAATGTCTGTTCTGAAGAGATTCTCAGGGCATCAACTTCAAGCCGCTTTAACGTGATTTCTTTCTCAGCTTCTAACTTGCGAATCTGTAGTTTGTGTTCATAGTCCGCTCTACGCACCATTTCCTTCTCCTGGAACTCCAGCTGAAGACGGGCAAGACAAACTTTTAGTTTGGCATTACTACTTGCACCTAAGCTACCCGGAGAGAAAGCCTCAAACCTAGGAAGCGTTGCAGGAGGAGCTTCAGGACTAAACTTGTCAACTCTAGGTGTAGCTAATACTTTTTCCCTATCATCTTCAATAGACTCTTCAGCCCTAGGCTGAGTTGACATGCTAGGGATTACAAGAATCTTTAACTCCTCTAGTTTTTGCAGGATTTTCTCTCTTATCTCTTTTTTTACTTTATACTTGTCTACTGAAATGTTAAAGTGAGCTGCAATACATAACATGTCATCTTTGCGACAGGAATACAATTTATCAACACTTGGACTTTCAATAAAGTCCTGTAAGTCAAAACCCATTTTTCAGCCAATGTACAACACCTACAATGACTTCTCAATTATTGGTTGTTTTTAGCTCAGGAAAATAGATATCCCGGACGAGTCCCCATTGTTACGTCCCCACTAAGGTCTAGGGGACCTGGAGACAATAACATACAACCAATAATTAATGAGGGAGTCAGCGTAACAGTTTACAAAAGGTTTATTTTGTAAACCCAGAACCGAACAGACATATAACTGAAACCTTAGTTGGTGAGGAGGAGGAGGAGTCAAAGGATTGCGCCAAACAAAAGAAACAAGCATAACAAAACCAGGCCTATCTCTACATCTATCCTTTGAAACCAAAACTCAAACTAAAACCCTCACTAACTAACTACAAAGACTTTGACAAAACAATATACAGGGGTGGAAACAATCCGCTAACCTAGTGTGTCTAAACATTAGTTAGCTACGTGGTGAGAAATGTACAGGGTACCCCAGACTTACCTAACTCCTCCACCTCTCAACACACACACTTTCAAAAAGGTCGGACAATACAAAGTGAATTAGTTGCTAAACACTGCAGGCTCCTTCATCAGCAACAGGCCCAGAGTGAGAGAGCGAGAAGACTTCCTGGGTGCCTCCTTTATGGTCGGCCCTGGCTGCTGATAGGCCAGCTGAGGGGGAGAGGATCCAATCAGACTCAGGTGCACAGGCAGATGCCGATCAGCTGCTGATTAGCTGTGCAGAAGACAGGGAGAAAAGAGAAACACAGGAGGGAAGGAAAACCACACCAGTACAGCCTGCCTGGCACGTAACAGGTACCCATGTACATGTCAAAATTATTCCCAAAGGTAAGGAATACCATGATCATAACACCAGAGGGAGCTCCACAAATCATGTGAAACCCAGATTTGGCACAAAAAAGGGGGAATACACGTTTCGCAATTATGCCACATCAAGGTGGAACGCTCTTCCCACAACTGTAAAGGAAAGTCAAACTATACTTACCTTCAAAACCTCTCTTAAAGAGCACCTTCGGGGGAGAGCATTGCAAAACTGGCCCCGGTAATGGTACAAATCTCAACCTGTCGTTCAATGGACAGCTTCCCCCTCCCATCTATGTATATACTCGCATTTTAGACTCTGTTACTAACTGTATATCTGTAGACTTGGTATGTCTTAAATGTCCGGTTAGGATGTATTCGAACGAAATCTAAAATAAAAATTGTAAATAAGCAATCTGTATGTAAAAAACCACCTGTATGTAAATTGTAAATAAGCCATCTGTATGTCAAATATGTCTTATATGTCTTAAATGATATGATGAATTGGAAATAGGGGACCCTGATGTAAACAAGACGAAAGTCTTTCTCTGGTCTGCATCCCCTTAACAATTGTATGTTTTGAGCTGTACTGCACTGTACCCAATATACAAGCTGTTAATAAACTTTTCAATCAATCAATCAATCAGAGTGCACAATAGAAATAAAATAATTGAGAGAAGAAAAAGATATATGTTATCTATCAAAACCCAGTTAGATTAACATTCATTGGATTGCATACTTTGTTTGTTTGTGTGGATATGTAGCACATTAACATTTTAAATAGCACTTAATGACTGACTGAATGGAAATGACAATAAATGAAAATGTAAAGCGAAAAAAGCGATCATGAAAATGTTTCCAATAAATGAATAAAATGATTTTTGACCACTTTGTTGTTCAGATATGTGATGTGTAACTAAATTAAACATTCATTGAAACAAAACACGGTATAAACTGAGGAGTAACTCCCGTGAGGTTCATGTATTTTCTTCACTCCGCTGGGAAACTG
Source organism: Gymnodraco acuticeps (assembly GCF_902827175.1). Lineage (NCBI taxonomy): Eukaryota > Metazoa > Chordata > Actinopteri > Perciformes > Bathydraconidae > Gymnodraco > Gymnodraco acuticeps. Next base: position 251,634 of record NW_022992222.1, on the reverse strand, counting down.
CTCTCAAGAAGCATCAGATCAGTGCATGCGCTGCATCGTCCAATCAGTGAGCGATACACAATAAGGGGGCGGGGCGAGTGTCTGAGGATTTCATCGAAGGATGGTCTGGTGGTACCTCGATAATAGCTCCTCCATTATCGCTCCTCGGTCCTCCGGCAGAAATAAGGCCATTGGGACGCTACTCAAGATGGCGCAGACAAATCAACTTCCGGTGAGACCGAGACCGAGGAGTGAGGAAATGAAAAATAAGAGAAGTGAGAAGGGCCCTTTTAGTCCATGCTCGGAGTCGGCTTCGTCTTCTTCTTCTTCTCTCGGTTTTTTGGCGGATTGCAAACAACTTTAAGGTGCATACCGCCACCTCCGGAGTCGGCTTGACTCGGTTTGCATTTATAAAGAGTGCACACGTCATGTGTTTAATCGTTAATGTCAGATATGTACTAAGTAAATACATTTGTTCCTGCTCAAGATTAGATTCAACTTTATTGTTATTGCACATATTACAGGTACTGAGACAACGAAATGCAGTTTAGCTTCTAACCAGGAGTGCGACAAGCAGTAAAGTGAAAAGTAATGTACAAAATCTACAGAATAAAATATAGAATGAATTGAATGATGAATAAACAGGGTATGAATACACTAGATATACACAGCAGCCTGTGAGTATGAACAGTGTGTATGAATATGCTAAGATATATAAAGTATGAAAACGGTAAGCAGTGCAAGTATAGTATAAAATATATAGATATTCATTTCATGATGATAAACATTGTGGAACGATAATGAAAAATGTGAACGGAAGGGGCGACGTAAAACTGACACAAAACAACAACAAACTTTTGCCGAGCCAATTGAAGAGTTTCATCAGCAGCACGTGGTAAAAACCACCAATGAGCGCTCAGCTCGAGATACCAGCGAGTCGTTTCCCATCAAGCATTTCGCTTCCGCAGCCCGTGGAGAGGAACTGCGCCGACTCGCTGCGCCTCGCTCTTAAGGCTGCGGGCGTCTTTGTCCCGCGAGATTTCAACGTCTCATGTAGGCGAGCCTCCAGAGCAAGTCGGACAAAATGACTAACCATCATGCAACGCACTAGCAAGACGTTGATCGCAATTGCGCAGGTCTGCGCAGGTCTCGCTTGTCTCAAACAAGCCTGCTGTCAGACGAACAGCTGTGCGGCGTCATCACAAACGGACGTCGCTTCACGTGATGCTCTGGAGGAAAGTATGTCAAGTATGTCAAATATGTCTTATATGTCTTAAATGATATGATGAATTGGAAATGGGGGACCCTGATGTAAACAAGACGAAAGTCTTTCTCTGGTCTGCATCCCCTTAACAATTGTATGTTTTGAGCTGTACTGTACTGTACCCAATATACAAGCTGTTAATAAACTTTTCAATCAATCAATCAATCAAAGGACGTCCCATTGCTCTTAAAACTCATTTCCCTGCTTCTCGTGGTTTCCTTGCGTCCCTCTATGCTTCCCTGGTGGGAGGGACTAGTCACAGGGAAACGACGCAAGTGAGGGACTCAAGGATTTAATTTAACCGACCTGAGACGGGGCCAGACCAGTGCTGGAATTGGGCCGGTACTCACCGGTACGCAGTACCGGCACTTCTGGTTCTGACTCATGGAGTACCGGCACTTCTTGCTCAGTACCGGCATGCTGGCGGTACTCCGGTACTCATGCACCGTGCCAGTACTCAACACTCTCCCGCCGTTCTTATTATACATCCATATATATATATACAGCCGCCCGGTACTCAGTAGATGCGTCATGAGGTGCCGAACGGACATTCTCATCACTCTAACCGCTGGAGTTTCACAGCGGCTGTCAGCTGTTTACTCCTGTCATTCAAACAGAACGTGCTGGAGAGGGGGCGGGGCTTATCTTCTCCATGTAAATACTGTGGTGGAAACGACTATGTCAAAATTAACCTATTTGACCGTGATTTAATAGTAATACACGTTTCAAAATAATAATAATAGTAATAATAATAATGCCGAAGTAACAACATACTGAAAACTGTTAGTAAAACCATGTTTTAATGCTTTACAATTTACATACCTAGATGCACGTGTGTTGTGTTTATGCAGTGCAACTCCCACCCAGTGGGTGGCTATGTAGAGTGATAGAACAGAGCAGGCACGCCCCCGTAAGAAGGAAAGCAAGTAACGTCACAAATTAGCATTTCTAAAATGTTAGAGTGGATTAATAAAAGTGCAAAAAGACAGCGGTTGTCGCCGGAAGAAACTTCAAATACAGAGAATACTGTGCCTGTGTTGGAAATTGTGTCTGATGGGGAGCTTTCTTTGGTTGACCCTCCTGCTCCAAGTTCTAGTGCATTAGCATTAGCACTAGCTCCGCCGCCTCCTCCAGAGCCTCTAACGTTAGCTGCTGCTGGCGCAACTGCCACCACCAACACCGGGCAAAGCGATGCACCTGACTGCTGGACAACGGACCAGGTGCAATATTTTTGCAAGACCAATGCATGGCTCCTTCTTAAAGATAAGAAGCTAGGATGTCGGATATGCAGAGATGTCAAATCTTTGGGAATACACACTGGACAAGGACTGAAACTGTCAACTGAATGGGGTGAGTGTGCAGTGTCTCATTTCGGTGTTGACAAGGGCAAACAACAAGCTAGCCTGAGAAAAAAAATCAAAGAACATAAAGAATCACAAGCCCATGTAAAAGCTGCTGACATCCTTACATCTGTTTCACATGAAACTATTCAACATCAAGTGCAGTCTATGCATAAATCTGAATTAGACACCACTATCAGAGTTTTTCGAACGGCATATAAAATTGGCAAACATAGCCGGCCATTCACAGACATGCCAATTGATTTGAATGTACAGAAACTGAATGGGCTGAACGTGGGCAGGGTTTTGCACTCCAATAAAACCTGTGGCGAAATCATCGACCACATAGCTCATGAGCTGAAGAAAAAAATGGCAAAAGACATTACAGAAAACCAAAGAAAACTGTGTTTTGGTCGATGAATCTACCACTATTAGTGGTAAAACGGTGCTTGTTGTGTGTCTACGCTCAGCATTAGCTGATGCTGAGCCCGAAACGTTTTTTTGGGAGCTGATCGAGTTGGATGGAACAACGGCTGATGACATCACAAAGGCGTTAATGGAGTGTCTTGGAAGAGATTTTAACGAGGACTTTTTAGGTCAGTGTTTCGTTTCTTTTGCATGTGATGGGGCTTCAGTCATGCTAGGGAAGAGAACAGGCGTTGCTACTCAGTTGTGTAGTAAATTCCCAAGCCTGTTTGTGTGGCACTGCTCCAATCATCATCTAGAGCTGGCAGTTGGGGATGTGGTCAAGGAGGTCTCAGGGCTCAATCATTTCCAGATCTTTTTTGACAAACTCTATTCCTTGTTCCATGCCTCCCCCAAAAATCAGAGGCAGTTAGCGCAGTGTGCGCAAGCAGTCGGACAGCGTCTCCTGGTGATAGGGCGTGTTTTGTCCATCCGCTGGGTGGCTTCAAGTGAAAGGAGAGTCAGAGCAGTCTGGGAAAACTACCGAGTGCTTCATGATCACTTCACAAATGCTGCAAACGACACGAGCAGGGATTCCAGAGACAGAGCAAAGTACAAGGGCCTGGATGATGTGCTCACATCTGCAACGTTTGTCAGCAATCTGGGACTGATGTACGATGCGCTCACAGAGCTCAGCGACCTCTCTCGGCAACTCCAAAAAAGAGAGATGACACTGCCTACAGCAGATAGGCTCTTAACTCGAGAAATACGAGTTTTTGAATCCATGGTCACCATGCCTGGCCCACACATGACTACAGTTCATACAGCTCTAGCTGAGAAGTCCTTCAAGGGTGTTGCCCTGCGTGAGAATGGCAGGCTTGTACAGATTCATGCAGGTCAGTTTTTCCGCAGTATGGTAGAGAATCTGAGACACAGAATGACTTCCACAACCTCCTCTCATGTCAGCACAAGAGAAATCCCATTACATGGCCGGGAGGCCCGGGACAATCAGCTAATCCAGGACATGAAAGTTATCCATCCTGGAAGTTGGCCTGAAGAGGAGTTAGACGTACAGTATGGGGACGTAGAGGTGCTACGTTTGTGCGAAGTGCTGAAAGTGGACAGAAGAGAGACTGTTCAGGGCTTTCGCGAATACAAGGAAACCAGGGCATCCCGTACACCTGCTGCCATGGAGCCTCTACTGAAAGCAGTCCGAACCATCGCTGTCTCCACTAGTGAGTGTGAGCGGGCATTCAGCTGCATGAACGATATCCTTACTGCAAAAAGGAATGCTCTCTCTGTCAGCCGACTGTCCAGCCTGGTTTTCATTAAATGTAATGGACCATCACTAGGACAGTTCAATCCGGAACAGTATGTGAGGTCCTGGCTGGCAAAGGGAAGGAGAAGTGCTGATGAAAGAGCCTGTCCAGCTCCAGCCCCTGATACTGATGTCCCCAAGGCCTTCTGGAGCCTTTTCTAACAATGTGAAGTATATTGCAAAGCAGCTCACCCAGTGAGAAGACTTTTGGCATAATGTGCCGATTTGTACAGATCCTGGAGATAGAAGGACTTCAGACCAACCAGGGAGTTATCTGATCAGCTTGGTGTTCAATGTAACTCTTTACCATGGCTCAGACTTTGTTACTTGCAGTTACAGTTTCTCATTTTAGATTGTGCAAATTTTGCATTTGTTTTTACATGTTCTTTGTTCATGCTCTTTATCATTTTTCTGAGTTGGAAAGTTAGATTGCATCATAGTTTACTTTATACATATTTGTATTCTTCAGTGGTGAAGTATATTGCAAAGCAGCTCAGCCATGTGAGAAGACTTTTGGCACTTTTTCGTTTTTCGTTTTCTGAGTTGGAAAGTTAGATTGCATTCAAAATGTACAGAAATACTTCATTTTGTTAAAGCTTTTTATAAAAAATGCTTCTGACCAGAGCTTTGTTTCCTTGTCATTAATGTTGAACACCAACAGAGGGGCTCTCACCTGAAAGGTCTCTGCTTCATGTGTCTTCAGCAGAAGATCTAGACTTTGATTGCTATATTTTCAGTTAATATTGACCTTACTGAGCTTTAGCCATATCCGCTGCCTATCATAACAAATGTTAAGTACGGTGAACCTTTCTAAAATATACAGTAGTAAAGAGACAAACCCACCAGCATTATAGTAGCCAAATTCTTGTTTGTGGGCTGTATATATAAAATTGACTTGAAAAAGTTGCTGATTTTAGAGTACTGGCACCTTTTTCATTCCAATTCAAGCACTGGGCGTATCCCATAGTGAGACATCGAACGGAGTGTTATGAATGAGAACTATTAAACTATTACATTATTCAGCTATTTCAGGACATTGAGGCTATACATGTTGTTTATACCTTTTTTTAAACCTTTTATTTTCAACATTAAGCTTCTTCACTATTGTTCCTACTCTTCCAGTTTAACATTTCACTTTCAAGTTTTCAACAGTCATTGCAATGCATTTGAGCTGTAACAATTTGATTCAAATCATTTCACTTTTCTGCATTTCTCCGCTAAGTTCAGCAACACACTTACTTGGTTTTTGTAGCTAAAAGCAGCTACCATTCAGCTCATAACATATTCAGCTTTTTCTGCATTTTCAGCCACAAATGTTCACAGTTTACAGCATTCGCACGCATTTTCTAGTCATATACGGACTCTCCGCTTTGCGTTTGGTGTATTTTACAACTTATAGGGCCTAATGATAACGGCTATTGAAGTTTATGTCCTAGCAATTTAATCGGGGCGGCTGTGGCTAAGTGGATAGAGTAAGTTCGAGTCCCACTAGAGTCAGCATGTCGTTGTGTCCCTGGGCAAGACACTTCACCCCAAATTGCTCCTGTGGGGATAGTGTCGCTTTGGATAAAAGCGTCTAACAAATGACATGTAATTACTAGGGCTGTCAGTCGATTAAAATATTTAATCGCGATTAATCGCATGATTGTCCATAGTTAATCGCGATTAATCGCAAATTATTCACACATTTTTGATCTGTTTTAAATGTACCTTAGAGGAATATTTTTCAAGTTTTTAATACTCTTATCAACATATGAGTGGACAAATATGCTTTATGCTAATGTTTATTATCATTTGAACAATGACAAATATTCTCATGAATATTAAACACAACAACTTCTGAACATTACAAATATTCGCCCCAATTCAACCTGGAACCTAATACAATAAAAATGGTGTGTGTGTGTGTGTGTGTGTGTGTGTGTGTGTGAGTGAGAGATGGATCGTTGGAGCTATGTGCAACTCAAGGCATATGCTCGAACGGGAGCTGCCTGGACGCTGCAATCATGTTGCACTATCCGTGCTGAGTGTGCTGACTTCTCGTACAATGTCCCACTGTCTGGCTTCCTGCATAAAGTCAAGTGCTCGGCGCAGTTGTCGGCGAAATGTCGCTCCTCTGTTTTCATTTAAGCAGCTCCTTATATCTGTTAGCGCAGCTAGCTAGCACCAGATGCTAACAACAACAATGCACGTAAGGTCTCTCTCTCGCTCACTCGAGCCACACATACACACCCTCCCGGTCCTCCAGATGGCCTGTCGGTGAGCGTGGAAGTGTGGTCTGCCACAAGCGGGCGGCAGGAGCGGGGCTGTCAGCATCAGCTTGTAGATGGTATTTTAAACTCGATGCGCTCTGAAACTACGGGGCGGCCGAGGAAAAAAAATACACATGCGTTAATCGCGTTAAAATAATTAGTGGCGTTAATTTTTGTTGCGTTAACGCGTTAACTTGACAGCCCTAGTAATTACCATTATAAATATATTGAGAAACGGTCTCACTATTTAAACATGCCACGTGATTATTTAGTTTCTCAACACGACTAACAGGATATTTGTTGTCCTGAGTGGCAGAAATGGGCTTCCATACAGGTTATATTAAGCTAATAAATAAGAGCACTACATAATTTCAGTGAATAAAACATTGGTCATAGTTCAGTTCAGCCAAAAGTAACAACTCAATGTAGCATCAAATCATAATTATTTTATTCAAATCCATCTTCACATTTTATGTTATTACATCCAAGTACACGCACACTAAGAATATTTGAACAATGAATGAAACGATTTATAGCTTTCAGTGTAAGCTGTTTAGCAAAAATAATTAAGCACCATATCGAACAGCATTAGTTAAGTTCAGCGATAAGTGTTTTGAACTGTTCAGTTACGTTCTATTTTATAACAAATAAACCATGAAAAACAGAAGACACAAGACAAGATAAAAACATTCATATCCAAAGCAGGAAGGAAGAAAAAAAAATCAGGAAAAAACAGTAACAATTTATGAAAAAAGGAAAGATGGACAAGAACTGCTATCACTGGGCGACATTCAGAGGAATTACTGTGGGATTCTTTAAAACTGTAGTTGTATTGATTAAAAGCCAATTGTCAATAATTCTACAATGATGCGTTTCTAGCATACGGTCCGAGCCCCCAACTAACTGTTGCATAGGGAGAGACAACGTTGGGCTGAGCGTCTAGGCCAGCTCCTCTTCGCCTTCAAACTCGCCCTCCTCCTCAGTGGTGGCGTCCTGGTACTGCTGGTACTCAGACACCAGGTCGTTCATGTTGCTCTCAGCCTCTGTGAACTCCATCTCATCCATGCCCTCGCCGGTGTACCTGAAACAAGGAAATATTACTTAAATGCATATAACTTTCACTCTTTCCTGACATTTATTGTCCAAACAATTAATCTTGAAATATGTAAACCCTCTATCACTCACCAGTGGAGGAAGGCCTTGCGGCGGAACATGGCGGTGAACTGCTCTGAGATGCGCTTGAACAGCTCCTGGATGGCCGTGCTGTTGCCGATGAAGGTGGCGGCCATCTTGAGGCCCCGTGGAGGAATGTCGCAGACGGCAGTCTTCACGTTGTTCGGGATCCACTCCACGAAGTAGCTGCTGTTCTTGTTCTGCACATTCAGCATCTGCTCGTCCACTTCCTTCATGGACATGGGGCCTCTGAAGATGGCGGCGACTGTGAGGTAGCGGCCGTGGCGCGGGTCGCAGGCTGCCATCATGTTCTTGGAGTCGAACATCTGCTGGGTGAGCTCAGGAACCGTCAACGACCTGCAGGAAGAACGACCATCAGTAAGTGTTAATTTAAATGGTGTCAATCCATTCAAAAAAGTAATTGCCTTAAATCGCGGTTAAAATACTAGCATATACATGTATTTTAGGGGGGTATAAAACTAAAACATATGTGGTGTTGTAATAAAGAAAAAGCATGACAAAAGGGTGAGAGTGTTATACATGTAGCCTGTGCCAGTTAGTCCTTTCACTCTCATTCCATTCATAGCCAAACATCCTCGCTGGAATTACGGAAGGAAATTTAGGTCAAACTTGAGTTGAGTTAACTTGCAAAAATGTCCGTTAATTGTATTTTAAAAAATATGACCATTTCAAATTGTGGGTCCATTTGCTGTTGACACATTGTAAAAGCCCCCGCAGCGGGACAAATGAAGGATATGTGATCATTACAGCTATTCAATATTTTAGTTTTATTTGCTGAAACAAGAAAACCCTTGCGAAATTGAACCAGAGTACAATGTAAAAATTATGTAATGACAGTAAAAATACAGCTTGAGGGTCCGACAGTCTCTCTACCTGTACTGCTGGCTGCCTCGGCTGGTCAGGGGGGCGAAGCCGGGCATGAAGAAGTGCAGTCTGGGGAAGGGCACCATGTTGACGGCCAGTTTCCTCAGATCAGCATTGAGCTGGCCGGGGAAGCGCAGACAGGTGGTCACCCCGCTCATGGTGGCTGAGACGAGGTGGTTGAGGTCTCCGTAGGATGGCGTGGTGAGCTTCAGTGTGCGGAAGCAGATGTCATACAGCGCCTCATTATCAATGCAGAAGGTCTCATCTGTGTTCTCCACCAGCTGGTGGACCGAGAGGGTGGCGTTGTACGGCTCCACCACTGTGTCTGAAACCTGGAGTGAGAGGAGGAAGAGGGAGCAGCATTAAAGCAGAAGTAAGATGAGGTAAATAGTTAATGTATATCGGTGTATTATAAGCACCTTAGGCGAAGGCACCACGCTGAAAGTGTTCATGATGCGGTCTGGAAACTCCTCTCGGATTTTGCTGATCATCAGCGTGCCCATGCCTGAACCGGTCCCTCCACCCAGGGAGTGTGTGAGCTGGAAGCCCTGCAGGCAGTCGCAGCCCTCCGCCTCCTTCCTCACGACATCCAGGACCGAGTCCACCAGCTCGGCTCCCTCAGTGTAGTGACCCTTAGCCCAGTTATTACCAGCTCCGCTCTGGCCTGTGTCACATGCAAACACACAACTCTATAACATGTGGCGACACATCCTAAATCTACAAAAAATTATGGCTTCGTTATAATTGCAAACACAATTTAATGTCAGTGAGCAGTGCATACACAAGGCAGCAATACAAGAAAGGAATGATAGTTCTAAAGTTATACTCTCTTTCCACTCATTCATCAAAATCCAACTTTATCAACCCAAGCAAAAACTTGCAAAAAATTGTTTAACATCCTTACCAAAGACAAAGTTGTCTGGTCTAAAGATCTGGCCAAAGGGACCGGACCTCACCGAGTCCATGGTGCCGGGCTCCAAGTCCACCAGCACTGCCCGGGGGACATACTTTCCACCTGGTGATCCAAACACAAAGAAACAAATTATTCCGTATTGTTTTATTTAAGTTAAAGGGGACCTATTATGCAAAATGCACTTTTTGATGTCTTTTATACATAAAGATGTGTCCCCGGTGTGTCAGGGAACTCACGCAGCGTCAGAAAATAAAACCCTCTCTCTTTTCCTCCGTGCCCAAATCTCTAAAAACGGGGGTACAACGGAGCGGATCCAGATTTGCGTCCGATATAACGTAATATCGGAAATGTAGGCTGGCTTTACACCCACGGCCCTATCAGAAACGCTGCTATCAGAAACAATGCCCGACTGTTTTGGACGTAATATGGTCAGTGTTTACATTAGCATCGCTAACACTCAGAGCTTACCTGTACTGCACAGAGCATGTGTGTGAAGAAGCTGGAAATAAAAAGGAACTCACCTTGTGGTATAACCGGCAAGAGAGAAAGCCTTTGAGCTCCATACTGTTTCAGAAATAATCCTTGATAATCCATGATATGGCGTTTCATCACAGCAGTATTTCGTTTAGACAGTAGCTGCATCGTGAGCTCAGCCCCCTCCTTTTTTTTAAAGCTTTATAGCAGGGGTGGGGAACCTCCGGCCTCCGGGCCGTATACGGCCCGCGAGACAATTTGGTACGGCCCTCTAGGTAATTTATAAACACACGCAAAAAAGAAAAAAATTTAAGAAATCTAGACCGCAAAAAAATTAAACAAGCGAGTGCCTGTTTTTCCTGGCCAAGGTCATGTTGTTGCTGAACACAACACAAGCCTAACGTGTCATCACGTGGTATATGTCTCGACTGACAGGGGTGCAGTTCTGACGGAGAGCACCAGAACGCCGCTCCAGCACTTCAGAAATTGCAGTACCGATAAGGAGCCGTACACATGCCGCAGTTTCTGCGTGTCTGTGTCTTTAGTTGAAAGCCCAGTGGCGATCTGTTCATCTGTCATTCTGATCATACAGTCAATAGCTTTGTTGTTATTAGCATCTGGTTAGCTAGCTATGCTAACGAATATAAGAAGCTTTTTCTACAACCAATGAGGTAAAGGCACATCTTTATATGATCATTATAGTTATAAAAAAAATAAGAGAATAAAGTAAACAGGTATAAAATACTATATGACAGTAAAAAAAAGTTGTTATTAATAAAGAAGAATACAGTTTGAAAGGAGAGTGATTTGTCAAATATTCATAAAGAAAAATAAATCTGCTTCCAGTTCTGTTTCATATGGGTGTTGAGAGATGTATCCATAGATCTCCTAATTGTGATCTCAAAGTGCACCAGATTGATGCTTTTAACTTCAACATTTAAAAAAAAAACCTTCCCGGGGGAGCATGCCCCCCGGACCCCTCTAGAGGAGGTTAGGTCCCCCCCCCCACTTAAATCATGTTCACATGGATAGGAAACTAAATACATTTGCACACATCTTGTGTCCATATCTTTCTGTTTTGGTGGTCACGCCACACCGTGCACGTGCATGCATGCGCGAGTCATGGTGAGATATCTGGATTAAGAGGTTGCTTTTTCTTTGCACAGCATGAATGAAAGGTGAAATGAGTGGGCTGTGATTTTAGTTTTTTTAAGCAGAGGTCAATCATTTGTACGGCCCTCTGAGGATATTGTAAAAATTGAAATGGCCCTTGAGAGGAAAAAGGTTCCCCACCCCTGCTTTATAGAGTCTACTAAGTCCATGGGACCTTATTTCGGAAAAATTATGTATTGAAGTCAATGGAGAGAGAAAACGTATCTTTCGATCCCGTTTTAATTGTGCCACGAATTACACATATGATGTTTGTCAATCTTAAAAAATCATTTCCATGTCAAAAAAGTCACAGTTTGTCGTAAAACTGTTGAAATATAAGACTATGAAAAAATACGCAACTAGAAAGACTACAAATCCCAGAGTTGCGTAAGTGATGTCATAACTGATGTCACAATTGTTTTCCTCCGCTAAATATAAGAGATAGCTAAGATAACTTTAACAAGATGCTTGTGTGCTTAGTACCAGGTTGTTATCATACCAGCAATGGGTCTTGCTCGTTCTTTCGCTTCCCGTCTGATGAAAGGACCAGGAGTGGCTGGCTGGATCAAGTTAGCTACCTAGCTAGTAGCAAGGACGTTAGTTAGCATTACAGTCTTAGCCTTGTCATTTTTATTAGCCTTAACATGAAGTAACATCAAGTAACCCAAAATGTTAAACAGTAAGAGTAGTAGTCATATTTCGTGAACCCTTTGAAGAGTACTGTCACACACTGATCATTCTATAATACACCATTTAAGCCCGGGGGAGAAATGCTAACGTTACATTAGCACCGGCGATCTTTTCTACTTCATGCTATCTGCACAAATGGTTGACATTAAACATTAAAAAGACCAGGCAGTTCAGAGAGAATCAAAGGAAGGCAGGCAGGCAGCTTTGCATGACATTCTTCTGGACGTGTTTCATTGTGTTTATAGTGAGGGTAGTCAATCACTTTTTTGACAAGACAGTAGTGACGGCCATCTTGGTGACGTGTGTTGTTGTGAGAGTCTGCGAGACCAGAGATGTAGTTCATTGAGCGTTTCACACAAAAAAAATTGTTACTTCACAGTTTTACGACACATTTTTATTTTTTTGACTTGCAAAATTATCTTTTCAATTGACAAACATCATATGTATAATTCGTGGCACAATTCAATCGGGATCGAAAGATAATCTCTCTCTCCATTGACTTCAATACATAATTTTTACGAAATAAGGTCCCATGGAGCTCCCCCGGAAAGGGAGGGACTTCGCCACATCAGCAATTTTGAAACAGGAAGTGAAATAGAGGGATATGAGGCATGGCTAGAATGGGTGATCTGTTTGGTATTTTGAGCAAAACACTTCATAGACATGTTTTTTTATATATTTGTAAGCTATATATCTGAGACCTATGCTATAGCATCAAAATAGCATGATAGGTTAGGGGTGGGCGATATGACGATATATATCGTCGTGACGATATTAGGTCTCCACGATATGCTTTTTCAGAGATATCGTATCTATCGTGATAAAAAAAAACAAAAAAACTTGAAAAATAAATAAATAATAATAAACTGATGTGAAAGACATGCTCTAAAGCTGTCTAGTCAGGATTCAGACAGTATTGCACTTAATTTATTGTCTTGGTTGATTCTGTTGGCTTATATTTTATTTTATTTGCGTGCACATGAAACGCTAACCATTCCAATTGAGTCTGTCATTTGAACGCCGATCAAGCCTGAAGCCACAGAGACGGACACGATCCCCTGTCCGGCTAGGGCAGGGGTCTGCAACCTTTTTGACCAAAAGAGCCATTTTGCTCCTTTTTCCAAAACATTTTTTTGTCTGGAGCCACAAAACATATTTCATAGTTTTTATTGTTATATCAGACAAAAACAGTTTTTTTGCATTTATTAGGCTATTTATTACATGATATAAAACTGTTAACCTCTAATAAGAAACAAATAACTCTTATAAGGAGAATTAAAAATAATACACAGGCCTACTTTAAAATAAATTAAACACAGCACTTGGGAGTCCTCTGCACATTTGAAGGAAAAAAATATATGATTAAAATGGGCCCACTTTGAAATAAATAAAACATATAGCTGCACCCTAAAAAGAGTTAAAGGTAGGGTAGGTAAGAATGGAGAAACCAGCTCGAGTGCGCTAGAATTTGAAAGTACACAACCGGAAAAAATATGCCTCTTCCTTCAGACTTTCTTACAGAGTCCCTCCTCCAACACACACGAACGTGCACATGACCAATGAGGGCACGAGATAAGTTTGTGCACAGATGGAAGGCTGACAAGGCAGTTAGGCCATCCAGTTATTTTAGCCGGGCCGGCTCAGATGATTGGTCGTGCTTTTTACAGCGCTACGGGTTCCAGAGATTCATTTTTGTATGTATTTATTGTCAAAGCATTTAATATATTCATTGCTATCGGGACGTTAAGAGCATTCCATGGAATATAACAAAAAGTGTTTTCTGAAATAAATTACATACCCCATTGAATTATGACGGAAGATCGTCAGCTGTCTTCCTCTCCCGTGTTGTTCCTCGATACGTAAAGGCTGCACCACCGTTGACAACTTCTCTCTACATATCAAACATACCGGTAAACCAGCATCGTTTGCTGTGAAAGCATATAACTCTGTCCACACAGAATTAAATCCTGTGTTCCTCCGGTACTTTTCTTTGATTTATCCATAGTTCGCTCATCGAGCCGGAGGTCAGGTTATTCGCCTCCAAGAAAAGGCACTCGCGCGGGACCGTAGCTGGATGTGACGCATATTTTAGTTGACCTAATTAAAACCGTTTTGTTTTTTATTTATGTGTCACAGTATCACCTCAAAATACAAGATGCGAAACATTTTCAACCATGCAACAAAATATAAATAGTCCTACAAATACTTTTATTTTCTTCTTATTTTTGTCTAAGCTCAAGGGAGCCAGAGCAGAGGGCTTAAAGGGCCGCATGCGGCCCGTGGGTTGCCGACCCCTGGGCTAGGGTTAGGGTTAGCCAACACACTCTCACTCCATAATCGTCCAGGAGCGACGTTTGGTCAGTGTCCGTGGCGTGCAGTTGTGACGCTCCTAGGCTCCTTCAGCTTCATAAATAGCTTTCAACTGATTGCAATGTATTCCCTCTGCGGCGGGATTTGACGCTCATGGAAGCACGGCATTCGTTTGTGTCGGCTGCCCTTAAAGGCAATGTGAGCGTCCATTCTCATTGGATAACGGATAATTGTACACCCGGAAGTAAGTATTCCCCTTACTGTCGATTGATTTTACAGTGATATCTGCACTACTCATCGACTAAAAAACACCAGATTATCCTTGTTAATTACACAACATTGATTGGTTTAAATTGTGTGCAATGCTTTTGTATTTTTCCCCTTCGATTCGGAGAAACAAATATTTTTTCGGAGTAAAGGATGGCAGAAGACACTACCCAGAATCCCCAGCTATCGTTTGGACTACACCATGTGCTCTGTTTGACAAACCCCGTGATAGTCCTCAAGCTCTGTGATTGGAGAGTGTGCTCCGAGGGTTACGCAGAGCCTCGAACAGCACTTGAAATGGGATGGAACCACGGCAGACTGTCCAAAACTGGATTTGAACGGCTGGGGGAGCGGGAGGGGAAGAGGCTCTCCGTGCGCGGCGCAGGGGGCTATGACAGCGGACGGAGAGCCTCTTCCCCTCCCGCTCCCCCAGCCTCACCTACCGATTTTAATTTCACCATATATCAAGCCCGATCGATTTCACAATGTCAGCGCACCTCTGCTTTCGTGTTGGTAGTTCAGTCCGAGTTGTTTGACACGCTAGTGCTATAGTGCTACCTCAGAAAGTTCATTTTTATACTGAGAAACTGTGCCTTGAAGCCATATCAAAATGTTGAATTGTTCATTCAGGGATTCATTTCAGAAATAAAACCAGCTTGAAATGCTATTTTGGTCTGTTACTCCTTTTTGTTTTAGTTTCTGTTACCTTGTAGGTGCTTGAAAAATAACCATAATAACCGACATGAAAAAATATCGTGATATATATCGTCTATCGTGATACTGCTTGAAAAATATCGTGATAATATATTTTTCAATATCGCCCACCCCTATGATAGGTGACCTTTAAGCATTATTTGTAATTTTTTTTTTTTTTTTTTTATAATCGGTTGCATTATGACTCAAGCAAACCCCTGTTCGTCTTCATGTTAAGTTTAATAACATACTTTGCCTATGAAATCATGAGCATAAACAGCAAAAAGCACATTGTAAGCTAAATTATATCATTTAAAAGAAATGTGTAGGCATGTTAATACAGTCCAGTGTTCTTACAGCAGACGGTTACACCTAATAACAGAATAAAAACAAAGTTACTCGCTAATTCTTGTATATTATAATACGTTAAAGCTGCATTAATATTTTGAGGTTTTGTTGACTTGTTGCCGTATCCTGGAAACGGCGGAGCCAGGGCCGGCTTTAGCCAATTTGATGCCCTAGGCGAGATTTTTGCTAATAAAACATATATTGCTCAGATTTAGAAATATTTAATACCGACGTACATCAGCCGTCATTGTTTACGGCGTGCAGAGCAGCTTTTTATCCTCGCGCCAAAATATTACGAGAGTAATGAGAGTGAGAGTGCTGGAGGAGAGGTTTGAGTCATATTTCCCTCCTATGAATGAAGACTTTGATTGGCTGCGGGATCCGTTTAATCCTCTCATTAATATCAGCCACTAGTTTAAACAGCAGAGCTCAGGATGCACTCGCAGATCTATGAAACTGAAGCACGGTGAACTACTTCTGGATATCTTTTGGCTGCTTGTGGGACACAAGTATCCATCCCTCTCAGAGAGTTTTATCAACGTGCTTTTACCGTTTCCAACCTCCTACTTGTGCGAGCTGGCGGTTTACTCACTTGCATATCATGTCAAAAACAAGACCCGCCCCCGGCTGTCAGTGGAGCAGGACCTCCGCGTTGCACTGTCCACTATCCCCCCACGCATAAAGAGACTCTGCTCCCAAAAGCAGGCACATGTGTTGCACTAACATGTGCCTATCATAGTTTTGCTGTTTAAACTGATTAGTCTGTTATAATTAGGGATGCTCCGATCGATCGGTCACCGATCGAGATCGGCCGATACTCACTCTCTACCGATCGATCGGGGCTCTCTAAACATGCCGATCGCGAGAGCCGATCGCATGACGTAAAATACATGACACTTTTCTCTGTGCGCGGCAAAACAAGCTCGTCAAAATGGCTTCACCGGTCTAGCATTATTTTAAGGTGTCCGAAAAAGACAGTAAAATAGCGGTATGCAACGTGTGTGTGTGAAGCAGAAATCCTGCAGCTCCGCCCGCTGTGACGGACCGGTAAGCGGAGCGAAACACACAAGAGTTAGACCTAACACACTTAGCTATTTTATCTACCTCTGGAACAAGCTAAACTAGTTATAAATATATTTATTCTTCACTGTCGGGTCACTCATTACTGGATCAGTGAGCTGCATGAGATACTGACAGGCTGTCAGGAGAGGAGAGAGAGGGGGGGGGGAGAGAGAGGGAGAGAGGAAAAGAGAGCGCTTCCGCTCATTTCGCCGTGTTATTATCCAAAGTTAATGTAAACTTGAATAATGTGCATCATTTGAATGTAATAAAAAGTTGATTGTTGTTTGTGGAAGCTCCAGTGAATGAGCCCCATTAACTGAGTTTTAAATATCACTTTAAATGGAAGATTTAAAGTGATGCATCCCTAGTTATAATTATTATTAATTTTAAGTTATCATAGGCCTACCTCTTTTGAAATCCAAATGTAAAATAATAACTCAAAGGAGTCGTTTTTAGTATTTGCTACATTTCTACACAAACAAACAAAGTCTGCAATCCAATGAATGTTAATCTAACTGGGTTTTGATAGATAACATATCTCTTTTTCTTCTCTGAATTATTTTATGTCTATTGTGCACTCAAATCAATATTAATCTAACTATTGTTCGTTTATACATTTTAAGAATTAAGTTTATCTTTTTTGAGAATGAGTTCTTATTTTATTTAATGTATTTGGGTCTACAACAGATGATACAAATGTTTATGTCGGTATATGTGTACTAACAGAGGCGGGGGTGTGTGTGATAACAACGGGGACAGAGCTGGCTGCTGTCAGATGATTAGCTGTGCGGAGTCATCACAAACGGACGTCGCTTCACGTGACGCTCCGGAGGAAAGGACGTCCCATTGCTCTTAAAACTAATTTCCCTGCTTCTTGTGGTTTCCTTGCGTCCCTCCATGCTTCCCTGGTGGGAGGGACCAAACCAAGCGGCAAACTCTGGGGCAGAGCCGGGACGCCAATAAGGAAGTGCCACAAACTGCAGTTCATCTATTGGCCGATAGGCAATGACTGCAGAAAGGAGGAATTTCCATAGACCCCCATGTTAAAATGCCCAACTTTACAGCAGAAATAAACATGTTTCTACCCCTGGATGCAATAAAAATTATTCGGGATATAGTTAGATTCCACCTAAATGATTATTAGTTGTTGAGTGAATTGTTTTATAACGCAACCCTTTTATTTATATTAGGGCTTAACGTTTTTGCCTAAATTAGGGCGTGGTCACTTTGATGGACAGGTACGTAACTCACTGTCAGCTAACAGCAACTTGTCCACTCTGCTAGGCTACAACGTTAGCTAGTTGTAGTGACTGTACTTGACCCTTTAGCCGTGTTCGTGGTGATTGTGCCTTTTAGGGAATGTTGTTACAAATACCAGACAATTAAAATGTCGTGCTGTGCAGTTAAATGTACCAACAGAACTTCCAAGAAGTCTACTCTCAGCTTTTTTTGTTGAGTAAAATGATATTATACATGTTAGCAGGTGTTTGTGTGCTTGTTATATATCTTATAAGCCAGCTAAGGACGTAACCCTTTATACATATATATGTATATATATATATATATATATAGTTTAGTTTATGATTCAGCCTTGGGTAAGACTTTCATAGTCTATGGCTATGACGCCCATAATGCTAAACGGGAGCAAATGTTAAAAGGGGACCCAATTATCCCAGTGGTGGTCGCCGGAGCTAACGGAGCCGCAGGGAGCTAGCTAGCCCCCTGCGGCTCCGTCAGCGGAATCCGGTGTTATAACTGGAGATCAAGGAATGCAGCGAAACGCGGACTTGGTTCGCCTGCAGCCCGCTGTAGTATTAGCTAAAGAAATGATGTTGAACAAGGCTTATTAAGTGAGCATGAGTATGTGAGGATGTGAGCATGTTAGCCTAGCTTGGCAGCTTCAGCTAGATCGGGAGCTTGGAGCCCCGCCTTGTGCTTCAGCAGCAGGTCCCGCCTCGGCTCCGTCTCTTTGCCCTTATTTGGTTGAGGCTGGAGTTAGACTCTGACGTCACTGTCGTGCCGTTAGTGGCCGACTCCGCCTACTAAGGGCTTCTCGGCAACTCTGCAGAATCCTATGGGTGACGTCACGGACCCTACGTCCATTTATATATACAGTCTATGGACTAAACGCAGGGAAACGACGCAAGTGAGGGACGCAAGGATTCCATTTAACCGACCTGAGGTGCAGCCTCGCACTTTGGCTGTGAGCGCCAGATAAGCCAACATCCCCCACTTTCATCACTAACGCAGCATCCACACGGCGGACACACAAGCAGCGGTTTGATTGGCTAGAGCTTGTACTGGCATATGATTCGATTGGCTGACGCTTCTGTCGAAGCTTCAAAAGTTGAACATTACTCACATTTTGCAGTGAGCACCGCGAGAAAAGCTACACTTTGCTCTAGGGCTGTGCAATTAATCGTATTTTAATCGCGATTATGATTATGGCTTGCGACGATTATGAAAACAGCATAATTGACAAAATACGATTATTTTGCTGGGTGCGCTTTCGCCCCTCCCTAAAAGCCCACTCGGCCACGTGGGAGTGACAGGTGTTGTGAGTGTTCAGCGCGAGCGAAGATGTCAGAACAAGAGCAGCAACTCGTTAAAAAGAAGGGTACAACTATTTCCACTATTTGCAAGTACTTTGCCATTACATTCCACATCGCTAAAGATATGTGCCCAGTTAGCACTGTTAGCAACCAGGGCTTTAAGCAACTTGTCAACACGTTGGACAAGCGTTACGCGATGCCGTCTCGGTATTATTTCAGCAGGTCTGCGCTGCCTGCGCTATATGACAAATGCCGTGGGGAAGTTGAGCGAGATGTGGCTTCAGCTGACTACTTTGCCACCACAACGGACCTATGGTCTAGCCCAGGGGTGCCCAACCAGTCGATCGCGAGATGTGTCTAAAAATAGAACAACAATATTCTGTTTTATCGTTAATGTCCTGTAACATAATCTTCCTGTGCCAGAATAATGCACTTGAACGCATCAAAGCTTTGTGATTGGCCGGCGTCACCCCATGTGTCGGGGCGTGGCTGAGGGTCTTCAGTACAGGTGACAATATTGTCACCTGCCTGCGCTCATCTCTGAAACTAGACCATGTAAACAGGCTGGTGTTTCTTGCAAAACATCTTTAAGAGATGACATGAGCAGCCCTACCAGCATTTGCCATGGTGGCCTAAACATTTTTATTTGGTCTTAAATTGTAGTTCAACATTTATTTCCTGTTACTTCTGGACCATGACGGTTGGCCAGCCTTCAACGTTTAACTGAGTGGTGTATGTTGAATATGTTTTACCAACATGTTGGCTATATGTTAAGGAGTTTTCAGTAGGTTGTGACAGTGCACTGCAACATGTTTGATTTAATTTATTTTGGTCTAATTTATTTGTATTTATCATATTAATAATATATGTTTAGTATGGTTTTGGAAGTGCGCTCCAACATATTTGTTGATCTTGTTTATTGGTAAAATATTATTTGTTTTAAAGTTCAATAAATGGTCAATGAATAATCGTCAAAATAATCGTGGTATCAATTATTGACCCAAATAATCGTGATTATGATTTTTGCCATAATCGCACAGCCCTACTTTGCTCCCACAATGTAGTTCGGCAAAGCATGACGTCACCCCATTCAAAGTGAATGGGCAGAAGCGTTGAAGCTTCAACGCACGCCGATGTGTGGACGGGCCGTTACAGCGCCCATCGTACAGGGCAAATGAAAAGTGTAACCGGGGTGAAAAGGGTGTTTCATTTACTTAATTATGAATGTTGTTACATCAAGGCCAAAAATTAGAATGAGCACCACCGGTCAAAAATGTTTTTTCCCCTCCCAGAGCTGCCAGCGCAGCGCCCCATCCCCAGATCTGGCGCCCTAGGCGAACATCTTTAACGCCAATGCTAAGGACCGGCCCTGGGCGGAGCTACCTAAGGTAGCTCGGTGATAAAGCAAAACTAACCTGAAGCCTCGTTGTAATACACGTTGATGCGATCCAGCTGCAGGTCGCTGTCCCCGTGGTATGACCCGGTTGGGTCGATGCCATGTTCGTCGCTTATGACTTCCCAAAACTAGAAGAGAATAAAACACAACAACGGTCAAATGACCTGATACATAGCATGACTTAGCTTTCTAAGTATGTAGCTATCGTTAGCATTTTTGCTAAGTACGCTAACCGGCCGCCCGGTAAAATGCATTTTATGAATGAGTTAATAATTCACTTTTACATATAACTATAATTACCTTAGCACCAATCTGATTTCCACACTGGCCTGCCTGGAGGTGCACAATTTCCCTCATTTTGGTTGAATTAAAAAATTCCAAACGACCGAAAAAGACAAAGGCGTTACTCTGTAGTGATCCAGCTAGGAACTAACCAGAAAGGCGGGAGAGTTGCAATTTACCGTTTCCCGATTGGTCCAAAAATAAATCTACCGTTTCCCAGATTGGTCCAAATGTATGTCAATCATGCTCATCAGTCATCTCATTGGTTTAGAAAATATGTGTGAAGTTTTGACTGGTAAGGGCGTGCAGCTTGCTTTAGGTGCCTTTACCGCCACCTTGTGGAGTGTGAATAAATATACTTCCTGTCCTTTTGAATGCCACATCCCCTGAATGACTGTGCTATTTAGCCCTGTCTGCCTTGTTGACTTCATTTGTTTCTCCAACTATCCTTTGAACATTATAAAAATGTCTGCCCTTTACTCATCTATCCCGCCATTTCTTTTTCATTTGGGATTTGATGATGCTTGTGATCTCAGCCTTGCTAAACTTCACACTCATACTAATTTGTCTCCTCCATGTCGCCAACTTTGCATATTTATTTGTCATCTCATTTTCCTCCAACACCCAATGTGGAGAAATCCAGATGAAATAGGCGATTACTCATGCCCTTGAGATTCTATGAAGTGCTTGTGATCTTTCCAGTACCATGTCTTGTCTCTGAATGCATAGGTTTAATGCCTTCTAATCCACTGCTGGAGGCATATCCTATCAATACCTTCCTTGTCCGACCTTTCAGACAGAACTCTCTGTATGTTGCCACTCAGCGGCTAAATTGTTGGTTATTTAGATAGTCACTAAACAATAAATAAGATCACTATATTTCAGTAAACAAAGCATTGGTCATAGTTCAGAAACACCACAATGTAGCACCAAATGATAAATATTTTATTGAAATTAAGCTTTGCATTTGTTGTAATAACATCGCAGTACACGCACACTAGGAATATTGTAACAATGACCAGTTCTTTCAAAACAATTAAGCTCCATATCAAACAGGATTTGTCACATCTGAATGCGAGTCTGATGAGGGCCTTAAACTGGTCACTGTTACGTTCTCTTTCATAACAAATCTTGTTACCTTGCATCTTGAAAAGAGTGAACAGAAGATACAAGACAAAAACATTGATATCCAAAGCAGGAAGGAAGAACAGACGGTTGAGAACAAAACAAAGACATTTAAAAAAACAAGGCTGGACAAGAACTGTTATCATTGTGCAACATTCAGAGGAACTACTGTGCGATTCTTTGAAACTGTAGTTTTATTGATTAAAATCCAATTGTCAATAATTCTACAATGATGCGTTTGGGCTGAGCGTCTAGGCCAGCTCCTCTTCGCCTTCATCTTCAAACTCGCCCTCCTCCTCAGCGGTGGCGTCCTGGTACTGCTGGTACTCAGACACCAGGTCGTTCATGTTGCTCTCAGCCTCTGTGAACTCCATCTCATCCATGCCCTCGCCGGTGTACCTGAAACAAGGAAATATTACTCACGGCATATAACTTTCAATCTTTCTTGACATTTATTTGGCCAAACCATTCATCTTGAAAAAAATGTAAGGTGATCAATCCGTCAACCCTCTATCACTCACCAGTGGAGGAAGGCCTTGCGGCGGAACATGGCGGTGAACTGCTCTGAGATGCGCTTGAACAGCTCCTGGATGGCCGTGCTGTTGCCGATGAAGGTGGCGGCCATCTTGAGGCCACGGGGAGGAATGTCGCAGACGGCAGTCTTCACGTTGTTTGGGATCCACTCAACAAAATAGCTGCTGTTCTTGTTCTGCACATTCAACATCTGCTCGTCCACTTCCTTCATGGACATGCGGCCTCTGAAGATGGCGGCTACCGTGAGGTAGCGGCCGTGGCGCGGGTCGCAGGCTGCCATCATGTTCTTGGAGTCGAACATCTGCTGGGTGAGCTCAGGAACCGTCAACGACCTGCAGGAAGAACGACCATCAGTAAGTGTTAATTTAAATGGTGTCAATCCATTCAAAAAAGTAATTGCCTTAAATCGCGGTTAAAATACTAGCATATACATGTATTTTAGGGGGGTATAAAACTAAAACATATGTGGTGTTGTAATAAAGAAAAAGCATGACAAAAGGGTGAGTGTTATACATGTAGCCTGTGCCAGTTAGTCCTTTCACTCTCATTCCATTCATAGCCAAACATCCTCGCTGGAATTACGGAAGGAAATTTAGGTCAAACTTGAGTTGAGTTAACTTGCAAAAATGTCCGTTAATTGTATTTTAAAAAATATGACCATTTCAAATTGTGGGTCCATTTGCTGTTGACACATTGTAAAAGCCCCCGCAGCGGGGACAAATGAAGGATATGTGATCATTACAGCTATTCAATATTTTAGTTTTATTTGCTGAAACAAGAAAACCCTTGCGAAATTGAACCAGAGTACAATGTAAAAATTATGTAATGACAGTAAAAAATACAGCTTGAGGGTCCGACAGTCTCTCTACCTGTACTGCTGGCTGCCTCGGCTGGTCAGGGGGGCGAAGCCGGGCATGAAGAAGTGCAGTCTGGGGAAGGGCACCATGTTGACGGCCAGTTTCCTCAGATCAGCATTGAGCTGGCCGTGGAAGCGCAGACAGGTGGTCACCCCGCTCATGGTGGCTGAGACGAGGTGGTTGAGGTCTCCGTAGGATGGCGTGGTGAGCTTCAGTGTGCGGAAGCAGATGTCATACAGCGCCTCATTATCAATGCAGAAGGTCTCATCTGTGTTCTCCACCAGCTGGTGGACCGAGAGGGTGGCGTTGTACGGCTCCACCACTGTGTCTGAAACCTGAGGTCGGGGGAGGGAGAAGGAGTCGCATTAAAGCAGAAGTAAGATGAGGTAAATAGTTAATGTTGGAGTATTTTGGTGTATTATAAGCACCTTAGGCGAAGGCACCACGCTGAAAGTGTTCATGATGCGGTCTGGATACTCCTCTCGGATTTTGCTGATCATCAGCGTGCCCATGCCCGAGCCGGTCCCTCCACCCAGGGAGTGTGTGAGCTGGAAGCCCTGCAGGCAGTCGCAGCCCTCCGCCTCCTTCCTCACGACATCCAGGACCGAGTCCACCAGCTCGGCTCCCTCAGTGTAGTGACCCTTAGCCCAGTTATTACCAGCTCCGCTCTGGCCTGTGTCACATGCAAACACACAACTCTATAACATGTGGCGACACATCCTAAATCTACAAAAAATTATGGCTTCGTTATAATTGCAAACACTATTTAATGTCAGTGAGCAGTGCATACACAAGGCAGCAATACAAGAAAGGAATGATAGTTCTAAAGTTATACTCTCCCAACATAATCCAACTTTATCAACCCAAGTTAAAACAAGAATTGTTTTACATCCTTACCAAAGACAAAGTTGTCTGGTCTAAAGATCTGGCCAAAGGGACCGGACCTCACCGAGTCCATGGTGCCGGGCTCCAAGTCCACCAGCACTGCCCGGGGGACATACTTTCCACCTGGTGATCCAAACACAAAAGAGACAAATTATCTTATTTTTATTTAAATTGAGCATTATTTGTACATTTTCGATTGCTACATTGTTATTCAAACAAAACCCTGTTCGTCTTTATTTTATGTTTAATAACATACTTTGCCTTTGAAATTATGAGCAGACACAGCAAAAAACATATTGTAAGCTTAATTATTATATAATTTGTTTCATAATAATCACAGGAGGCGTGTGGCAAGTTAAAACCCCACGGCATGTCGTTGTGTCCCAGGGCAAGACACTTCACCCCAAATTGCTCCTGTGGGGATTGTCCACAGTATTGAGTATGTAAGTCGCTTTGGATAAAAGCGTCTAACAAGTGACATGTAATGTAATAATTGTTGTAGGCATGTTAATACAGTTCAGTGTTCTTACAGCAAACGGTTACAATTAATAACAGAATACAAACAAAGTCACTCGCTAATTCATGTATATTATAATAAGTTAAAGCTGCATTGTTGTTTGGGACAGTATTATTATCTTGAGATTTTGTTGACTTCGTATCCTGGAAATGGCTACCAAAGATAGCTCGGTGCTAAAGCAAAGCTAACCTGAAGCCTCGTTGTAATACACGTTGATGCGATCCAACTGCAGGTCGCTGTCCCCACAGTATGACCCAGTCGGGTCGATGCCATGCTCGTCGCTTATGACTTCCCAAAACTAGAAGAGAATAAAACACAACAACGGTCAAATTAGCTGATCATTTGCATGACTTCTCTTGCCAAGTATGTAGCTATCGATAGCATTTTTGCTAAGTATGCTAACCGACCCGCCCAAACTAAATGAAACATCCGCGCATTTTATGAATGAGTTAAGAATTCACTTTGAAACCTAAACTACTATTACCTTAGCGCCAATCTGATTTCCACACTGGCCTGCCTGGAGGTGCACAATTTCCCTCATTTTGGTTGAATTAAAAGATTCCAAACAACCGAAAAAGACAAAGACGTTACTCTGTAGTGATCCAGCTACGAACTAACCGGAAAGCCGGGAGTGTTGCAATTTAACGTTTCCCGATTGCTCCAAAATAATTCTACCGTTTCCCAGATTGGTCCAAATGTATGTCACTCATGCTCATCAGTCATCTCATTGGTTTAGAAAATGTGGTGTGGAGTTTTGACTGGTAAGGGCGTGTCAATGGCAACTCGGCCTATGTTGCATTGTTAGTGAAGCTTGAGACTTCATTGCCATTTCTACACTGTAGCTACAATGTGACATTAAAGCCTTTGAATTTAATTGAATATTGTCCACCCAAAGCTCTTCATCTGTCGCTTTTCCCTCTCGACAAATCTCTAGTTTGTTTCAGGCATTTCTCCCATCTCCACCATGGATGTATAATAAGAACTGGAGGCGGGGGCTGAAGTCGAATAGAGAGGCGAAGTCACGCCCATCTACTTCCGGTCCATGAAGCGAAAAATTACACATTGAATTCAATGGAGAGAGAAAACGTATATTTTGATCCCGTTTGAATTGTGCCACGAACTACACATATGATGTTTGTCAATCTTAAACAATCATTTCCATGTCAAAAAAGTCACATTTTGTCCTAAAAACTGTTGATAATATAAGGACTATGAAAAATACGCGACTACAAATCCCATTCTGGGTCGCGTAAGTGATGTCACAGGCGATAATGCTCCAAGTGGTTGGTTCACTTTTACAAGATGCCTGTGTGCTTTGTACCAGGTTGTAATCACAAAAGTGATCATACCACTTGCTCGTTCTATCGCTTCCCGTCTGATGAAAGGACCAGGAGTAGCTGGATCAGACATATCAGGTAATATCATAGGTAATATTGTTGGGCATGGAACATAGTCAAGTTAGCTACCTAGCTAGTAGCGACGAGTAGCGAGCACGTTAGTTAGCATCACATTACTTAGCCTTGTCATTTTTAGTAGCCTTACCATGAAGTTATTATTTTATTACATGAAGTAAACCAAAATGTTAAACAGTAAGAGTAGTCATGATGGTAAGTATTTCGTGAAACATTTGAAGAGTCCGGGTGCTAAGGAAGCAGTTCAGGGAGAGTCGAAGGCAGGCAGGGAGCTTTGCATGACATTCTTCTGGACGTGTTTCATTGTGATGACAGTGAGGGTGAGTCAATCTGTTTGTTGGAAAGACAGTCGTTGTGTGCTTACTGAGAGAAAATTGTTAGAAGAGATAATTATTCAAAGTGTTTCAAAGTGTTGTTACTTTAAACTAAGTGTTGTTACTGACCTTTTTCTCTTTTATTTTCTTTACCTCACCTGTAACTGCTGAGACCCTGAGGAACATGCACACTGGACTGACCTGCTCTGGCAACCTGATTTCCACTGTACGTAATAGTATTTGGTTATGGTATATTATTTGTATACATCAAAGGCACAATGCACCCCCCAGAGACACACATGTATTGAGTGTGATATTTTGCATAGGTCATGTGAAATCATCTTTACATACGAGAAAACTGTAGGAGCGGCAACTTGTTTTGAAATTGAATTTTTAATATCCGATAATAAAGTTGATCTGTTTTCTTTATTCTTCTCTCTTCCCAGCTCCATCCATCACCATTCTCTGTTCCTGCAGGTCCTGCTTGCTAATCAATGGTCATGTTTTTTTACACAATTACAAATTAAGTCAATGTATTGTATGACATGAAGTTGTGCTTCATTCTGAGTCAATAATAAATTCATTCTGCCTTCAACTGCACAATGATTGTGGACTGCACCGACATCCATGTAGCTGCCCCCCAGTAAGATGAACCAAGCAAAGAGGGTCACCATCATGCCCAAGGACATCCAGCTGGCCCGCCGCATCCGCGGAGAGAGGGCTTAGACTGACCTGAGACCAGCACACCCAAACACAACGGCTCTTTTAAGAGCCACCTACAGTTTCAAAGAGTTGCAATCCTACATTATTATAATGATTAAACTGGTTCATGTATCACTTAGTTTACTGAACCGTGATGAATGAAAGAAATTAGTGAGGTAGTGGTTTACTGAAGTTACAAAGACATTAATATATGAGTAACAGGTCAGTGTAAACACAAGCTTCTGTCAATTATGGATCATTCAAACTATTTATATAAACATATGTAATAAAGTTCTAAAACAAGTATTCGGTATATTCCTTGATAGCTTTTGGAGAAGGTTGTTTTTAAGTTTACTAAAATCTATCGTTTCAACTGTTTCACTTTATAAAAAGGGAACAGGTGAGTAGAGCATCATTGAGTTTCTTATTCTGTCAGTAAATTATCCAAATGAATGTTTTTCATTATTTTAGTCAACCCTAAACAAATTGATTGTACCTTTTAATAATGACCTTATGGTCGCCAAAGTTAAATTAACTTCAGAAAATCAAATCTGTTCTGAGAAAAAACTAATAAATGTTTAAAGATAGGAACTTGCCATCCCACTGAAAAACAGTCCGTAGAGATTTAAAGGCGTAATGGTAGTTCAGTCCAACGTTTCATTTGGATTCATTTCTCCAACAGTCAACTATTTTCATAAAGAATATATATATTTTTCAAAGTTAACTTTATTGTCAATCTTACTCAGTTTGTGTTTATAGACAGAGAGATCAAAAAGACATTTAAATAAAATTATACAATTTACAGATATGTATACAAATATATATATCCTATAGGAAGTGTGGTAGATAACAAGTAAATATACATACAGATCCATGTTACAGCAAAAGATGGAATAACTAAGAAGCACGCAGTATAGTCAGTGCTGAAATTGGGCCGGTACTCACCGGTACGCAGTACCGGTGTTGTGTCACATTATGCCTCCCCGTCATGAAATGCCCCCCTTGTCACTGGGAACGCGCATTTCTAAATGACACGTTTCACCTCTAAATGACACGTTAACACCATAGGTTTACACCTTAAAACGATGTTTAAAACGAAAAGTAAACGTTCAGGGTTTTTATTAATGGTAATTTTCAGACTGTGAGTTGTTTAGTGGTAGCTCATAGTCTGATTCTTCTGGTTTAACTTTTTCGCTCCGTATATGAGGTGTCGAAATTCGTTCGTCACTTCCTTTTCAGTTTGTTTTTTTTAAATGTTTTTTTTTATCATTATTGTTACGTCCTGTCTGTATAAACGTGCTTTAAAATGTATTGTTTAATTTTACATAGTTGTCATCTAATAATCTAAATATGTTTACAAATGTTACATAGTCTTTGTCAGCATATATGCTATGCGTACAAAATAAAAGTGTGACATTCATGAAACTTGCTCCATTTATTGGTACCAGTCCTAGAACCATACCCTGAAAAATGCTTGAGGGTGGGATTCATAGAAACCTCTTTTTTTTGGGGGGGGGGGGGGGGGCATTTTATGACAGGCCTAGCCATCACAATATGCCCCCCCTTGCTATCTTACAAAATAAAAAACAATAAATACTTGTTATGTAAGGTATGCATTATGGGATTTTGTTATGATAATAGAATATCTCTAATGTATTTCCCACTAACATTCTAACCATTCCTTCAATAATCGAAATCTTTCAAAAACATAAATGTTGTGTTATGAGAAAGAAATACATTTTCAACAAAAATGTATGGAAAAACAAGCAAACCATTAATCCTTTATCAGTTAATGCTGAAGATGCCAAATATAGTAGCAATTACCAACGCAAATGTTATGTTGATAAAGTCTGGAAACATATTTCTGCTAATTTTCTTTATTTGTAATGTGCAATAGGAAATTACCCAATGTTCTTCATCCTGCTCCTCCATCCCGCAGTAAAAGCAAAGCCTGCTTAGATCATCTGTTGAGACAAAACGTAATCAATATCTTCAGATAAACCACATTGCAGATTTGGGGTCAAGGTGACCCATTCCAAATTTTGACTAAAAGGTCAATTATATAAGGACACATTTGTTGTGGTCTTTTATTATTTTGTGTGAAGAAAAGGCAAAACACACACAAACACATAGATTTTCTAAATGATTAAATCTGAGCACAGAGGAGCCATCTGCTCCTTCTTTCACCCTCTCCGTACCCTCTGTAGAATGGGAACCTGCACAATGTCATTACAAAAACTTCTTTCGCACTGTACGCATCAATTTAAGTTTGGTTCTCATGGTTCTTTTGTTGTTCATCACATGTATTAGCTATACAGCTTTGATTATAATAAGTTCAAGGTAAAAATTAACTGAGGATATCAGTTAAAAGTAATACACACCAATGAGCACATTGAAAGGAGGAAGATGGGGAATCTCACATCTTAAATAAACCGCAGAATTGAAAGGGTGTGTTGGAGTGTGATGTGTGTAGCCTATATGAAATTGCAGTTGAAGATGCCTGCCTGCGATGCTTCATATGTTATCTGTTTGGAGTTGAGATACACAATATACTGTATGTAGTGACTATTTACCCTAATCTATACTTAAGCCACTGTGTTGCTTTTAAAACCCTGATAATTTCCCTGGTCAAGATTAACCCAACAGTACCAATGGTCCAAGCAGTGATACAATACAACAATTTGCATGGCACATTATTAATATACTAGGTTATTGATGCATACTTATGAGATACAATTAATAAAAGTAACTACATGAAGTCATTGACAATGTTGAGAAAAGGTAACAAACCAGATTCTCTGAGGAGAGAAGTAGCAATGTCCAGCCTCAGCTCGTGCACTGCCTTCTGTGAGGTTTCAAACTCAATTACCTCCCCCAGTAAAATGTTCTCTGCAAACTGAAGAGAACCTTGATTAGTATATGGACTGCATGGTCTATGATTTTACCCTCAAATGGAATACAGACAAATGACCCAACAGATTTAAAGAATGACATGTTGTATATGTGTAGTTTGACACAATTCAATACATCTTTGATCAAGATGTATAAAAGCAAGTCAAGATATTCAGTCTAATTGCTACTGAATTTGAGTTTGAGAGTAATGTTTGGCTAAATGCATTTCACACTCACTTTTAAGGCCAGGACACCACAGGATGTGCTGTCTTGTTGGCGATTATGGGGGAGGGTGCTGCATGTCCATCTTGACACCTTGCAGCCTTTCATCCTCATAAAGGCTCTACAGTATGTAGATAGTACATGTGTCAAGATGCAGCACATCATTGTCAAAATACTCATAAAACACCGGAACTAGTACACTGTATCAAATGTACCTTGTAGATTGCAGGCACACCTTCGTTTTGCCTTTCCCTTCTCCAAGTGGATCCAAGAAGAGGGTTTTCTTCTCATGGGGGTACATTACCTTTTATTATTCACATGGAAACACAACATGCATTAGGCAGGAACCATACATTACGCAGGTACGATGTAGGGTATTGTTTAGATTTGATCAATAATAAGTGACAGCATGTATGTGTGGCCCGGTTATCTTGCAAATCACTAATTATATATGGTGTATACAGCACTATAGATACAGATTGGAGCTTAAAATATGCTCCTATTCTCACCACCAACATCCAGTGATGGTTCTCGTTCACAATTCCCACGATGACTGTGTGTGCCATTGGATCAACCTGAGAGTAGTTGCAAAAGTATTACATTCCTGTTGAAAAATGCACATTTGCAACATTTACAAAAGCAAAGTCATTCCAATCATGTACATACCCGGATTCTTCCAAATGTGTGTTTCCAGATGGCGGTCATAGCGTAGCTGTCAATAACAGCTGCTTGACCGTCATTGCGCTGGTTGATTTTTCTGGGTATGGTTCTAGGACTGGTACCAATAAATGGAGCAAGTTTCATGAATGTCACACTTTTATTTTTGTAAGATAGCAAGGGGGGGCATATTGTGATGGCCAGGCCTGTCATAAAATTCCCCCCCCACCAAAAGAGGTTTCTATGAATCCCACCCTCAAGCATTTTTCAGGGTATGGTTCTAGGACTGGTACCAATAAATGGAGCAAGTTTCATGAATGTGACACTTTTATTTTGTAAGATAGCAAGGGGGGGCATATTGTGATGGCCAGGCCTGTCATAAAATGCCCCCCCCCCACCAAAAGAGGTTTCTATGAATCCCACCGTCAAGCATTTTTCAGGGTATGGTTCTAGGACTGGTACCAATAAATGGAGCAAGTTTCATGAATGTGACACTTTTATTTTGTAAGATAGCAAGGGGGGGCATATTGTGATGGCTAGGCCTGTCATAAAATGCCCCCCCCTCCAAAAAAAAAGAGGTTTCTATGAATCCCACCCTCAAGCATTTTTCAGGGTATGGTTCTAGGACTGGTACCAATAAATGGAGCAAGTTTCATGAATGTGACACTTTTATTTTGTAAGATAGCAAGGGGGGGCATATTGTGATGGCCAGGCCTGTCATAAAATGCCCCCCCCCACCAAAAGAGGTTTCTATGAATCCCACCCTCAAGCATTTTTCAGGGTATGGTTCTAGGACTGGTACCAATAAATGGAGCAAGTTTCATGAATGGGACACTTTTATTTTGTAAGATAGCAAGGGGGGGCATATTGTGATGGCTAGGCCTGTCATAAAATGCCCCCCCCCCCCCCAAAAAAAAGAGGTTTCTATGAATCCCACCCTCAAGCATTTTTCAGGGTAT
Source organism: Gymnodraco acuticeps (assembly GCF_902827175.1). Classification (NCBI taxonomy): domain Eukaryota; kingdom Metazoa; phylum Chordata; class Actinopteri; order Perciformes; family Bathydraconidae; genus Gymnodraco; species Gymnodraco acuticeps. Next base: position 219,803 of record NW_022992222.1, on the reverse strand, counting down.
GGTTCTAGGACTGGTACCAATAAATGGAGCAAGTTTCATGAATGTCACACTTTTATTTTGTACGCATAGCATATATGCTGACAAAGACTATGTAACATTTGTAAACATATTTAGATTATTAGATGACAACTATGTAAAATTAAACAATACATTTTAAAGCACGTTTATACAGACAGGACGTAACAATAATGATAAAAAAAACATTTAAAAAAACAAACTGAAAAGGAAGTGACGAACGAATTTCGACACCTCATATACGGAGCGAAAAGTTAAACCAGAAGAATCAAGACTATGAGCTACCACTAAACAACTCACAGTCTGAAAATTACCATTAATAAAAACCCTGAACGTTTACTTTTCGTTTTAAACATCGTTTTAAGGTGTAAACCTATGGTGTTAACGTGTCATTTAGAGGTGTAAACGTGTCATTTAGAAATGCGCGTTCCCGTGACAAGGGGGGCATTTCATGACGGGGAGGCATAATGTGACACAACACCGGCACTTCTGGTTATGACCCATGGAGTACCGGCACTTCTTGCTCAGTACCGGCATGCTGGCGGTACTCCGGTACTCATGCACCGTGCCAGTACTCAACACTCTCCCGCCGTTCTTATTATACATCCATATATATATATACAGCCGCCCGGGTACTCAGTAGATGCGTCATGAGGTGCCGAACGGACATTCTCATCGCTCTAACCGCTGGAGTTTCACAGCGGCTGTCAGCTGTTTACTCCTGTCATTCAAACAGAACGTGCTGGAGAGGGGGCGGGGCTTATCTTCTCCATGTAAATACTGTGGTGGAAACGACTGTCAAAATTAACCTATTTGACCGTGATTTAATAGTAATACACGTTTCAAAATAATAACAATAATAATAATAATGCCGAAGTAACAACATACTGAAAACTGTTAGTAAAACCATGTTTTAATGCTTTACAATTTACATACCTAGATGCACGTGTGTTGTGTTTATGCAGTGCAACTCCCACCCAGTGGGTGGCTATGTAGAGTGATAGAACAGAGCAGGCACGCCCCCGAGAGAAGGAAAGCAAGTCACGTCACAAATTAGCATTTCTAAAATGTTAGCGTGGATTAATAAAAGTGCAAAAAGACAGCGGTTGTCGCCGGAAGAAACTTCAAATACAGAGAATGCTGTGCCTGTGTTGGAAATTGTGTCTGATGGGGAGCTTTCTTTGGTTGATCCTCCTGCTCCAAGTTCTAGTGCATTAGCATTAGCACTAGCTCCGCCGCCTCCTCCAGAGCCTCTAACGTTAGCTGCTGCTGGCGCAACTGCCACCACCAACACCGGGCAAAGCGATGCACCTGACTGCTGGACAACGGACCAGGTGCAATATTTTTGCAAGACCAATGCATGGCTCCTTCTTAAATATAAGAAGCTAGGATGTCGGATATGCAGAGATGTCAAATCTTTGGGAATACACACTGGACAAGGACTGAAACTGTCAACTGAATGGGGTGAGTGTGCAGTGTCTCATTTCGGTGTTGACAAGGGCAAACAACAAGCTAGCCTGAGAAAAAAAAATCAAAGAACATAAAGAATCACAAGCCCATGTAAAAGCTGCTGACATCCTTACATCTGCTTCATGTGAAACTATTCAACATCAAGTGCAGTCTATGCATAAATCTGAATTAGACACCACTATCAGAGTTTTTCGAACATATAAAATTGGCAAACATAGCCGGCCATTCACAGACATGCCAATTGATTTGAATGTACAGAAACTGAATGGGCTGAACGTGGGCAGGGTTTTGCACTCCAATAAAACCTGTGGCGAAATCATCGACCACATAGCTCATGAGCTGAAGAAAAAAATGGCAAAAGACATTACAGAAAACCAAAGAAAACTCTGTGTTTTGGTCGATGAATCTACCACTATTAGTGGTTAAAACGGTGCTTGTTGTGTGTCTACGCTCAGCATTAGCTGATGCTGAGCCCGAAACGTTTTTTTTGGGAGCTGATCGAGTTGGATGGAACAACGGCTGATGACATCACAAAGGCGTTAATGGAGTGTCTTGGAAGAGATTTTAACGAGGACTTTTTAGGTCAGTGTTTCGTTTCTTTTGCATGTGATGGGGCTTCAGTCATGCTAGGGAAGAGAACAGGCGTTGCTACCCAGTTGTGTAGTAAATTCCCAAGCCTGTTTGTGTGGCACTGTTCCAATCATCGTCTAGAGCTGGCAGTTGGGGATGTGGTCAAGGAGGTCTCAGGGCTCAATCATTTCCAGATCTTTTTTGACAAACTCTATTCCTTGTTCCATGCCTCCCCCAAAAATCAGAGGCAGTTTAGCGCAGTGTGCGCAAGCAGTCGGACAGCGTCTCCTGGTGATAGGGCGTGTTTTGTCCATCCGCTGGGTGGCTTCAAGTGAAAGGAGAGTCAGAGCAGTCTGGGAAAACTACCGAGTGCTTCATGATCACTTCACAAATGCTGCAAACGACACGAGCAGGGATTCCAGAGACAGAGCAAAGTACAAGGGCCTGGATGATGTGCTCACATCTGCAACGTTTGTCAGCAATCTGGGACTGATGTACGATGCGCTCACAGAGCTCAGCGACCTCTCTCGGCAACTCCAAAAAATAGAGATGACACTGCCTACAGCAGATAGGCTCTTAACTCGAGAAATACGAGTTTTTTAATCCATGATCACCATGCCTGGCCCACACATGACTACAGTTCATACAGCTCTAGCTGAGAAGTCCTTCAAGGGTGTTGCCCTGCGTGAGAATGGCAGGCTTGTACAGATTCATGCAGGTCAGTTTTTCCGCAGTATGGTAGAGAATCTGAGGCACAGAATGACTTCCACAACCTCCTCTCATGTCAGCACAAGAGAAATCCCATTACATGGCCGGGAGGCCCGGGACAATCAGCTAATCCAGGACATGAAAGTTATCCATCCTGGAAGTTGGCCTGAAGAGGAGTTAGACGTACAGTATGGGGACGTAGAGGTGCTACGTTTGTGCGAAGTGCTGAAAGTGGACAGAAGAGAGACTGTTCAGGGCTTTCGCGAATACAAGGAAACCAGGGCATCCCGTACACCTGCTGCCATGGAGCCTCTACTGAAAGCAGTCCGAACCATCGCTGTCTCCACTAGTGAGTGTGAGCGGGCATTCAGCTGCATGAACGATATCCTTACTGCAAAAAGGAATGCTCTCTCTGTCAGCCGACTGTCCAGCCTGGTTTTCATTAAATGTAATGGACCATCACTAGGACAGTTCAATCCGGAACAGTATGTGAGGTCCTGGCTGGCAAAGGGAAGGAGAAGTGCTGATGAAAGAGCCTGTCCAGCTCCAGCCCCTGATACTGATGTCCCCAAGGCCTTCTGGAGCCTTTTCTAACAATGTGAAGTATATTGCAAAGCAGCTCACCCAGTGAGAAGACTTTTGGCATAATGTGCCGATTTGTGCAGATCCTGGAGATAGAAGGACTTCAGACCAACCAGGGAGTTATCTGATCAGCTTGGTGTTCAATGTAACTCTTTACCATGGCTCAGACTTTGTTACTTGCAGTTACAGTTTCTCATTTTAGATTGTGCAAATTTTGCATTTGTTTTTACATGTTCTTTGTTCATGCTCTTTATCATTTTTCTGAGTTGGAAAGTTAGATTGCATCATAGTTTACTTTATACATATTTGTATTCTTCAGTGGTGAAGTATATTGCAAAGCAGCTCAGCCATGTGAGAAGACTTTTGGCACTTTTTCGTTTTCTGAGTTGGAAAGTTAGATTGCATTCAAAATGTACAGAAATACTTAATTTTGTTAAAGCTTTTTATAAAAAATGCTTCTGACCAGAGCTTTGTTTCCTTGTCATTAATGTTGAACACCACCAGAGGGGCTCTCACCTGAAAGGTCTCTGCTTCATGTGTCTTCAGCAGAAGATCTAGACTTTGATTGCTATATTTTCAGTTAATATTGACCTTACTGAGCTTTAGCCATATCCGCTGCCTATCATAAAAAATGTTAAGTACAGTGAACCTTTCTAAAATATACAGTAGTAAAGAGACAAACCCACCAGCATTATAGTAGCCAAATTCTTGTTTGTGGGCTGTATATATAAATTGACTTGAAAAAGTTGCTGATTTTAGAGTACTGGCACCTTTTTCATTCCAATTCAAGCACTGAGTATAGTAATAATTACATGCAACAATTAAATAACTGCTCAGCATCTCCACCACAATCCCAATCTGCTGTGTCCTGTTTTCCTCCCCCCTGCATAACACCCATCACACATACGAAACACAACGCAGAGTCCGAGGGTGTTAAGAGTATGTTTATTTAAATGTCCTCTCTACTGGCCAACACAGGGAGCATATGCTGGGTGTAGAATTTTTCCAGGAGGAGGAGATTTCCATGCCATGCAGGGTCTTTGGGGATGATGATCGCCTCCTTCGTGGTCCACACAACAAAGTAGCAGAGACTCCAGTCTGTGATGTGCAGCTGCCCTTGGACCTGGTGCCAGTATGTGTGATTCTCCTTGAGAATATATGACCCACCCTCCTCACGGAGACAGAAGGATGGTAACTGGACTGCCTCCGCGATGGTCATGTTCCTCTGGCTGTGTGGACACTTCACCTCCAGCAGAGCAGATGGCTGCACAAGTCCATCGGGTGATGCTCCCAAAACACCCGACTCACTCACAAAGAGACCAGACTCGATTCGAACACTGTCACTTATAGGCCTCCACAAAAGCCTTCATCCGACTGCACTTTCACTATCCGACGTGTTTATGATGAGCCAGCGGACGTCATAAATGTGCGTCTGCTGCTGTGGGGAAATTACAGTTTTCTATACAGCGGACTACAACATGGATGTTTAATAAGAATGAGGGGACTACTGTAAACTCATCTAGAGACTCTGCACCGTGCTCTGATGCTGTTGTTTTATGCTTTATGAACGTGGACAACAGAGAAACATATTCTTCATGACCAAAGTTGGAATTGAAATAAAAAAGGAAAGTGAAACTTATGCTCGTCACCCTCTCCCTCCGGTCCACATTAATACAAATGATCCCAATACTATGTGTGGAAGCTATTCAGTATTTTTCACATTTATTTAATGTATTTATGTTGTTTTTTGTTTTGTAGAATTAATTAATTTACAGCCATATTATTTAGGTTAAGTTGTGTTCCAGCTAAAATGCTTTTATTTTGAAGGTGATGGGTCAATTTGGGCACACAGCTGGGTTTATTTAAGTAAATCAGGGCACAGCAGCAGTCTGTGGGCACCGGGAAGGTCTATGGTTTTTTACCAGTATCAGGGCTGAGTTCAGCAAACATTTCAACACCTTTTGTTGTATTGTTCTTGCCAAGGTGAAACTAATAAATACCACAAAAACGTTGATGCCTTGTCTGGACAATGGACTCATTACCAACTCATGATCTGCGTAAGATCCACTATACCTGGTGCCTCAGTGGCTTTTTGAAGTTGTATTGTTGTTGACAAATAGCCAGAGGTGTGGACTCGAGTCACATGACTTGGACTCGAGTCAGACTCGAGTCACACATTTTATGACTTGAGACTCGACTTGACAACATCACAAAAGACTTGCGACTCGACTTGGACTTGAACACCAATGACTCGGGACTTGACTTGGACTTGAGCCTTCTGACTTGAGGTGACTTGCTACTTTAATTCAGAGGTCTCCAACACACCGATCGCGAGCTGCCGTTAGAAGAGCAGACTCCCGTCGGGGAAAGCAGAATCTTCAGCCGCTCCTACTCTTGCTGAGAATCCTTGCAGGCAGGGGCGGGTCTTTATTTAGCTGGGCCACCATGCGGCCAATCATATGCGAGGACACACTAGGATCATACCATTATGTGAAAGAAGGGTGGGGGCACAGCATGTGCAGAGCGACGTGGAGACGGGGAGCCGGATTTAAATGCAAGCGCGTCGGAAAAAGTCAAGAAATGAGCGAAAACCGAAAAAAGAAGCAGCATCTGGCTGCTTTTCAATGATATTGGAGAAAGCAAAGCTGAGTGCAGGATTTGTAAAATGAAAATAACCTTCAGAGCAGGGTAAACACTCAGGATTTATTGTCAGAGGTGGGAGAAGTTCAGACAATTAAAAAAAGTTACAATCAGGGTTCCCGCGGGGTCTTAACAAGTCTTAAAAAGTCTTAAATTTGATAATCAGTATTTAAGGCCTTAAAAAGGTCTTAAATATGATTCAGAAGGTCTTAAAAATTATCGGATTTGAAAGGTACTTCTGTGTTGCGATAGCGTCTAAATGTGTTTTGGGGGAAATGTCCGGGCTGCAAAGTAACCAGTACGGTAATAGCCTTTCAGTTCCCCCCAACAATTTGTATTGAATTAAATCAACATGGAACCAGTAATCACTAACTTTGTTTCCCCCGGCCCCTTATTGGAGAACACCCAGCTAGTAACCTAGCAACCAAGCTTCAGCTCATGTAGCCTATCTTCGAATCTACTTACAAATAAATATGGGGAAGTGTAAGTTCAACCGTATTTGGTTGGAAAACATCTAATTTAGTGCTTGGTTGAAACCAGTGGAGGGGAACGTGTTTGAAGCCCGCTGCACCTTTTGCAAAATAAATTAGTGTTTGTTTTGCTAATGTAGCGTTAGCTAGTGCAGCGTTAGCTAGTGGAGCGTTAGCTAGTGCAGCAGCAGCTAATGTAGCGTTAACTAGTGCAGCAGCAGCTAGTGCAGCGTTAGCTAGTGCAGCGTTAGCTAGTGGAGTGTTAGCTAGTGCAGCAGCTCCCGCAACAACACCGGGGGACCTCCGGGCGAAGTTTGGGTCTACGTCAACCCTAAAAGCGGAGGTGCTGTAGACGCTAAATACCGTAGCTAAACACCAATCATACAACAGTAACGATGAAATAGTGTAGCCAAGGCAGCAGAGCTCAGTCTGAATATAGCTCTTGTCACTCTCTCTCAGAGAGAGAGAGACACACACACACACACACACACACACACACACACACACACACACACACACACACACACACACACACACACACACACACACACACACACACACACACACACACACACACACACACACACACACACACACACACACACACACACACCACACACACACACACACACACACACACACACACACACACACACACACACACACACACACACACACACACGGGCTGCTCGATTATGGCAATAATCAAGATTATGTTGGTCAATAATTAATATCACGATTATTAAATTTATTAAATTAAATATGATTATTCATTGACTTTGAAAACATCCATTTATTGAACTTTAAAACAGATAATAATTTGAACAGTATCTTTTTAACTGTTGATTACCCTGAACGTATAATTCAACTGAAAAACGAATACAAAAATTAATTAAATAAATGATACATTACTAAAAAATTCATTAGATATGTTGTGGTGCACTGTCACAACCTAGCAAAGCAAAATAATCGTTTTTTTCCGATTATGTTGTTTTCGTAATTGTGGCAGGCCAAAATCGTAATTGCGATTAAAATATGATTAATTGCACAGCCCTAACACACACACACACACACACACACACACACACACACACACACTCAAGCGCACACACATACACACTTTTTGTCTAACACGCTAACACAGTTCTGTACTGTTACGCTGTTGTGTTCAGTCATTGTTCTTATGTTGAACATGAATACATTTACTTTGTAAGTGATTATGGGACGTATTTCTTCTTTATATACATTTTCCTTCATACTTTATTGCCGTGAAATAGGTCTTAAATTCTATTCAAAGTGGTCTTAAAAAGGTGTTAAAAAGTCTTAAATTTGAGTTGGCGAAACCTGCAGGAACCCTGTACAATAAAAAGTCCTGCATTCAAAATGTTACAAGTAAAAGTACAAAAGTATTAGCATCAAAATATACTTAAAGTACCACCTGCAGAGGGATCTAGATGCAGGTGTTCTTTTCCCCAGAGACCGCCTCGCTGCACATTATCCCTTGCATAAAGATAGATTGTGGGTCCCTTATAACATGTTGTACACAGTGAAAATAAACATTCTGGTTACCTCAACATCAGGGATCTTATACATTAAACTCCTTCTGAATCAAACCGTCACGGTAGCCTTACCTTACTGATCCCTCTTAAATTAGAAAAACACACGTTACTTTACCAGCAGAGAGAAAATGGATTATTAAATTATTAATGTGACTAATTAAGAGCTGTTTGATTATTAAGTATTATTCTGTTGATCGATGTCATTACATTTGGTGAAAAACACATAATGACTTGTTTATGACTCGTTTTGTCAAAGTTTAGGACTTGACTTGACTTGAACTTGCCCATCCTGACTTGAGACTTGACTTGGACTTGCAAAACAATGACTTGAGACTTGACTCGGACTTGAGCGCAAAGACTTGAGACTTGACTCGGACTTGCAAAACAATGACTTGGTCCCACCTCTGCAAATAGCCACTACATACCTTGCACTGCATGGACGTTTGGACTGGAATCACCACCACGCTCAAACGGAGATGATCATGCTGATCAAAGGACAAAGGAACATGGACGCCGGCGCATCAGCGTTTGATCTGGAGATATGAGACAATGCTCATTGACTTTGTGAAACTTTGAATTGCCTGTTAAAGACACGATCGGAGAACAGAGGACCACCCACGGCTTAAATGGATGCCGCACAAACCTACTCCACAACAACATAACATTGGTATGTGAAGGATAAGCACCTACCCTCTGTTCAAGGATACCAAAGAGCCAAATCCCTGCTTGCTGAACATTTTGGAAATGAATACAAAATTGCTTCTGCTTATATGGACAAAATTGATAGCTGGCCTCTGGTTAAAGCAGAAGATGTCAAATCACTGAAATCCTTTTCTCTGTTTTTACGGGAATGCTCAAATTTAACACAGCGAATCATGCACATGAATGAGTTGGACATGCCATCAAACCTCAGAAACATCATGATGAAGCTTCCTTATAAGGTGAGGGAGAAGTGGAGGAGCCATGCATGTGATTTGCAGGAGAGACGTGGTTGAAGAGCACTATTCATTGACCTTGTGAGCTTTGTTGAAAAACAAGTTAGAATTGCCTCTGACCCACTGTTTGGAAATATTCAGGACTCAAAATGTACCAGCTGCAACAAATACCCCACTGTCAGTGAACCAAGGCATAGGAAACAGGGCACCTTTGCCACCGGTGTCACTACAATGAAAGAAAGAAACAAAGGCTACATGGAAAATAAGATGAAGTCCTTATCTGCCCAAAGTCACAACAAATGCTGTTTATTCTGCCAACAAACCAGCCACTCACTTGAAAAATGCTCACAGTTTAAGTTAAAGAAACAAAAGGACAAGATACATTTCATAAAGGAGCATGGAATTTGTTTTGGTTGCTTGAAACGGGGACACATGAGCAAAGACTGCAGGAGTCGATTGGATTGCAGTGTGTGTCAGCAAAAGCATCCTTCAGTCCTTCACATTGAGCACAAGGCAAGGCAAGTTTATTTATATAGCACTTTTCAACACAAGGCAATTCAAAGTGCTTTACAAAAAACGAAAGACATTAAGAAAATGGCATTTAAAATCAGTCATTAAAAAGAAAAGATAATAAAATAAACATTAAAAGAAAAAATACATGGATAAAAGTTACAGTGCAGGCTAAGATATGAATAGCTCAATTAAAAGCAGCGACAAAAAGAAAAGTCTTTAGTCTGGATTTAAAAGTAGTCAGAGTTGCAGCGGACCTGCAGGTTTCTGGGAGTTTGTTCCAGATATTTGGAGCATAATAACTGAACGCTGCTTTACCATGTTTAGTTCTGACTCTGGGGACAGAAAGCTGAAGACCTGAGAGATCTGGATGGTTCATAATTTAGCAGGAGGTCAGAAATGTATTTTGGGCCTAAACCATTCACTGCTTTATAAACCAGCAGCAGTATTTTGAAATCTATTCTTTGACACACAGGAAGCCAGTGTAAAGACTTCAGAACAGGAGTGATGTGATCCACTTTCTTAGTGTTAGTGAGGACTCGAGCAGCAGCGTTCTGAATCAGCTGCAGCTTTCTAATAGATTTTTTAGTGAGACCTGTGAAGACACCATTGCAGTAGTCGAGTCTACTGAAGATAAAAGCATGGACAAGTTTTTCCAAATCCTGCTGTGACATTAGTCTTTTAATCCTAGATATGTTCTTTAGGTGATAGTAGGCTGATTTAGTAACTGTTTTAATGTGACTGTTGAAACTCAGGTCAGAGTCCATGACTACACCTAGATTTCTGGCTTTATCTGTTGTTTTGAACATTGCACACTGAAGCTCAGCGCTAACTTTTATACGTTCTGCCTTGGCTCCAAAAACCATTACCTGAAGGGTATAAGTACACCTTTTAATGAAGCACAAGAACCTGTGAGCCCTCTGAGTGTAACATCTGGTCAGTCTCAAACATGTGGCCATATAGGGGCCGGAGATGAGTGCAATGCTGTGTTTTCGATTGTTGCAGTTCAAGTGAAAAGCCAAATGAGTGACAGAGTTGTACAGACCTATGCATTTTTGGATCCGGGGAGTTCCGGTACCTTTTGCACTTATAGCCTTGCAAAGAGATTGGGACTAAGTGGAAAGCCAGCCAGTATTCTATTGCAAACAATGGGGCAAAAGAAAATTGTGAGTACCAATGTATTGTCTCACTTGGAAGTGTCTGGCATGGATACGGATGATTTTATTGAATTGCCCAATGTCTTAACCCAAAGAGTTATGCCAGTGTCACGTGTGAACATTCCACGACAGGATGATGTGGAAAAATGGCCTTACTTGAGTAACATAAAGCTGCACGACTTGAATGCAGATGTGGATTTGCTCATCGGAACTGATACAGCAAAAGTGATGGAACCATGGGAGCTGATCAACAGCCAAGATGAAGGCCCATATGCAGTCAGAACAAGAGTCGGCTGGGTCATTAATGGACCACTTAGGAGTGGAAGTAACGGCAGAATTAAGACTTGGCTGCTCTGTTGTCACAACAAATCGCATATCTGTGGAACATCTGGAAGAGATTCTCATTAAGCAATACAACCATGATTTTAATGAAAAAACATCAGAGGGGCAATTGGAAATGTCAAGAGAGGACATGAAATTCATGAATATAATGAGAAGTACTACAGAACTGAAAAATGGACATTATTACATTGACTTACCTTTCAGAAAAGAGGAACCGGTCTTGCCAAATAACCGCTGTGTTGCAGAGCAGCGACTTCAAGGCCTGAAGAGGAAATTTGAAAAGAACATCAAGTTTAAAGAGGAGTACACCTCATTCATCAATGATATGCTGGTTCAAGGTTATGCTGAAGTTGTACCCATTGGACAGCTGGAACAAGATGAGGGAAAAGTGTGGTACATTCCCCACCATGGAGTGCATCACCCCACCAAAGGAAAGCTGAGGGTTGTATATGACTGTGGAGCCTCATACAAAGGAACATCTCTGAACTGTCAGCTCTTGCAGGGCCCCGATCTCACCAACACTCTTATGGGGGTCCTCATTCGCTTCAGAAAAGAGCCTGTCGCAGTCATGGCTGACATCCAGGCCATGTTTCATCAGGTGCGGGTGCCTGATAAACATGTGAACTTTCTTCGCTTTCTTTGGTGGCCTCAGGGCAACACTGACCAGGAACCAGCAGAATATCGAATGAGGGTACACTTGTTTGGAGCTGTTTCGTCCCCCAGCTGCGCCAATTACGCCTTGAGGCGAACTGCAGAGGACAATGCAGCTCACTTCCCTCCTGAAGTTATCAAAACAGTCAATCACAACTTTTATGTAGACGACTGCCTGAAGTCTACAGCCTCGGAGGGAGATGCAATTAAGCTTGTAAAGGATTTGACTCTGCTCTGTAGTCAGGGAGGATTCAACCTCCAAAAATGGGTGACAACCAGCCGTTGTGTCTTGACGTCAATCCCAGGTGACATCAGAGCAACAGAGATGAAAGAGCTGGATTTGGACACAGATCACCTGCCTATGGAAAGAGCACTTGGACTGCAATGGTGCGTGGAGTCCGACCAGTTCAGCTTTAGGACTTCATTACAGCCACGCCCACAGACCAGGAGAGGTATCTTGTCGGTGGTCAGCTCTCTGTATGACCCTATAGGATTTTTGGCTAGGCCTCACACCAAGGTGGCGTTTGGGAGCGTCTCATTCGATCAGTAAGGAGTATACTGACCTCTGTTCTTGGACAACAGGTTTTGGATGATGAAGGCCTGCAGACACTGCTTTGTGAAGTAGAGGCGATACTAAACGACAGACCCCTCACAAAAGTGTCTGATGACCCTAATGACCTCGAGGCCCTCACCCCAAACCATGTTCTTCTGCTGAAGGGAAAACCCATCTTTCCCCCTGGACTCTTTGAAAAGAGTGACCTGTACATCAGAAGGAAATGGAAGCAAGTACAGTATATCGCAGAGTTGTTTTGGAAAAGATGGACATCTGAATACTTACTTGTGATGCAAGAAAGACAGAGATGGGCAGCCCCAAGAAGAAACTTCTCCCCAGGAGATATTGTCATCATTGCCGATGCTACAGCTCCAAGAGGATCCTGGAAGATGGGTCGAGTTGTGAGTACCAAGTCTGACTCCAAAGGATTGGTCCGCTCTGTGTGCATCCAAACCAAAACCAGCGTCTTGGAGAGACCTGTGACGAAGATCTGCCTGCTGGTGGAGGCCACAGAATAAGATCATGGACAATTCTATCTATTTTCTTTTCCTATCCTGTCTTCTTACCATCTGTTTATCTTTCAGTGGCTACAGAGAAGGTGACACAGAAGACACTATGGCTCATGGATAGAGAGAATAGCTCCCTTATATGTTTTACATAAGGGTAATTGTGATTCTCACAATTAGGGGCCGGAATGTGGAAGCTATTCAGTATTTTTCACATTTATTTAATGTATTTATGTTGTTTTTTGTTTTGTAGAATTAATTAATTTACAGCCATATTATTTAGGTTAAGTTATGTTCCAGCTAAAATGCTTTTATTTTGAAGGTGATGGGTCAATTTGGGCACACAGCTGGGTTTATTTAAGTAAAGCAGCAGAATTCTGCAGCGAGCCCTGACACCGTGACGCTGCCGCTGGGGGCACTCAGCCTGGAATACTGCTCCTTCCCCCGTTCTGGCTTCTCTGTGATGTGCCGTAATGGTCGTCATGGTGACGAGCCACGCCATTGCCCTCGCCGCCACTGCCCGTGAGGCGAAAGGGCTGCGAGGAAGCCTCCACACGCTGCGTTTCACTCTGGCTGTCATCATGAGGCGTGTACACGCTCAGGGGATGAGTGGAGGTGTGTACAGTGCTGTCCACATGAGGCGTTAAAACTGCGCTCATGGGTTATGACCGTGTGTAGGAGGCGTATCTCGGACAGAGGAATGCCGCGAGCTCTGCAGGTTATTAACCAGGTTAAAACTAGCAGGCTTCTGCAGGGAGCCCTGCTGTCTACTTAATCAACAGATTAGTGGCAGCCGGCTTAATTACCGGCTCTGCTTCCTCGGAGGCTCTCGCGGAGCAGACCAGGAGCGGGGGAGCCTCACTCCCCTTTGACTCGCCGCCGGGAGACCCTGTCTCTGGCACTAGCGTGGCGTGGGGAAAAAATTAGGGGAAGCCAATAATACGTCCTTTCTTTTGGGTCGGGGGTGTGGTGGTCAATGTAATAACGTAACCAGATGAGTGATTACAGCACCCGGTATCATTTTACACACATTTGTATCAGATGCAGGACTTTCACACGCCTGTTATCTAACCGACAGGTCCGCACGCACTCTCCAGCCGAAACTCTAATAAGCATTCATTCACAAACTAAATCAGGAAACCTTTAACGTGTTAAGTCCGATTCGTTCCTGTTTTCCTCTCTGAACACAGCTCCAGTTTGGGCATTGGCCTGTCATCAGATTGTATTTGTTGTTGCTGCTGTAGCGGAAGTGTAGTAGCCAGGGGCGGACTGGCCATCTGGAGAATCTGGAGAACCACAGAACGGCCGGTCGTCAAGGGCCGTTGACGGCCGGCCCTTTCAAAAAAAAATTGTTTAACGTCATTTAAGTTGTGCTGACGGCCAACAGAGGGCGAAAGCGGCCGCTAATGCAGTTGTGTGGTTCTTATCTGTCAAATAATCACACACGAAGAAGAAAAAAGACCGGCCACACGAAGAGAAGGGATTAGACGCCGCGGCAGACAGGGAGAATGAAAAAACATGGATAAAAATTAAAGAACTAAAAGAAAAAGGTGGGGCCGAGAAGGCAAGAGAAAAAAAGATGAAGTCACTCGCAGGTGAAGCATATACATGTCGCAAATTGACAGACCTTTTTGGCAGTAGCGCTGCTACAAGCACTATCAGCAGCAGCAGTTTAGAACAAGTGCAAGATGATGAAGAGAATGATGAGGGCGCGAGTTCAGATATACAGCCAGCCTCCTGCGTTCATGATGAGGGACAGAGTTGAGCTGGTGGAAGAACCAGCTCAACTGGCACATACAAGTGCAGGGCAAGAGCAAGAGGTGGGTGAGAATTATCGCTTGAACTCAGTGGCGTTTTCTCCTGGAGGCCAATGGAAGCCAGGGTTCCCCTGTTTTTTTGGATTGTAGTTATAATTTTAATAAATAAATAAAAACACTTCGTTTAGTTTAGGTAATTATTCTGTGCTGTGTGTTGCTGCCGGCCCGTCTCTCCCCCATTCTCATTGAGTATTTTACAAAGAGTGAAACAGTAGATTGCACTCTCTGTTGCTAGAGGAGGCTAGCCAAAATTGGCTTCCCTTGGTGAAAAAAAATTGAGGGATTGACCAATCAGATGAGGCTCACGTCATGCCTCACAATCCAATCAAATCGCATCAACTTCAGTTCGTACTGTAACTGTCATCACCGCCCTTAAAAAGTAGCAAGTGCAATTATGGAGGCTGGCGATTTGGAGTATTTCATCAAAAATAATTTTACTAAACTTCCGCTACAGCAGCAACTAAAAATGAAATCTGATGACAGGCCAATGCCCAAACTGGAGCTGTGTATAGAGAAGAAAAAATAAACGAATCGGACGTAAAACTTTAAATAATAAACAGCGGATTTCTAACATTTGACATTTCATGTGGCCGGACTGGGTCAGTTTCCAGGGCTGCATTTTAGTCCCAGTCCGCCCCTGGTAGTAGCCTACAATTACTTTTGATGAAATACTCCAAATCTCCACCCTCCATAATTGCACTTGCTTCAGTTGCTTGCTACTTTCTAACGGCGGTGAGAGTGATGCTATCTATCTTTTATCGATTAGATTTATGATTCGAAAATTATAAAAGTAGGGTAGACATGTGGATATTATCCGACTGAATAAAACTTGCATTTATCTAACAGGTTCGTTATCCACTGACCTTATTTCGAGCTATTTTCCAAAATCCTATGGAGAACTCCCATTGCTTTTTTGTCGAGGGAAACCGAGAGCAGCTTACTTCCGGATTTTAGGACGCGTCACTGCAACACTAAGTTGATGCGATTTGATTGGATTGTGAGGCAAGGGAAGGGAAGCCAGCCGCCTCTGGCTTCCCTTGGCATGGCCCTGACCAATCACAGGTTGGCAGGGGCATCACGTGAGCCTCATCTGATTGGTCAATCCCTCCATTTTTTTCACCAAGGGAAGCCAGATTCGGCTGGCCTCCTCTCGCAACAGTGAGTGCAATCTACTGTTTCACCATAACATCTAGAGGGGCACTGTTTGTTTCACTCCTTGTAAAATACTCAATGAGAATGGGGGAGAGACGGGCCGGCAGCAACACACAGCAAAGGAGAATTATCAAAACAAAACAAAGTGTTTTTATTTATTTATTTAAATTATAACTACAATCCGAAAAAACAGGGGAAGCCTGGCTTCCCTTGGCCTCCGGGAGAAAACGCCACTGGTCTCTGGGGTGGCGGGGGAGCGGAGACGTGGGACGGAGCCCCTGCAGCCGCCGCGAGTCTGACGCAAGCGGCAAACTCTGGGGAACAGCCGGGATGCCAATACGGAAGTGCCACACACTGCAGTTCATACATGGGCCGCTAGGGACTGGCTGCAGAAAGGAGCAATTTACATAGACCCCCATGTTAAAATGCCAAAATTTACAGCAGAAAAAAACATGTTTCTACCCCTGGATGCAATAAGTATTATTATAGATATAGTTAGATTCCACCTTCATGATTATGAATCTGTGAGTGAATTGTTTTCTAACACGACCCTTTTATTTATATTAGGTCTTAAAGTTTTTGCATAAATTAGGGCGTGGTCACTTTGATGGACACGTCACGGCCTCACTGTCGGCTAACAGCAACTTGTCCACTCTGCTAGGCTACAACCATAGAGGCTACAACGTTGGTTAGTCATAGTACTGTACTTGACCCTTTAGCTTTAGCCGTGTTCGTGGTGATTGTGCCTTTTCGGGAATATTGTTACAAATACCAGACAATTCAAATGTCGTGCTGTGCGCTTGAATGTACTAACAGAACTTCCAAGAAGTCTAAAATGATAATATTATACATGTTAACCCCGTTCGCAGGTGTTTGTGTGCTTGGTAGCTTAGCTTGTTACTTATTAGCCAGCTAAGGACGTAACCCTTTATGCATACATATACATTTTAGTTTATGATTCAGCCTTGGGTAAGACTTTTATAGTCTATGGCTATGACGGCCATAATGCTAAACGGGAGCAAATGTTAATCGGGGACCCAATTATCCCAGTGGTGGCCGCCGGAGCTAACGGAGCCGCAGGGGGCTAGCTCCAGCCGGCGTCCCGGAGCTAGCCCACTGCGGCTCTGTTAGGTCCGGGCGGTGGAGTCCGTCTTTTCTCAACGTGTGAATGACAAGCATTAAGAATAACAAAATATAGCTAATTCTCTTGCAGATTGTCTCATTTGATTATGAATGTAACGTTTATATAGGGGAACTACACTGTTAGCAGTAACTTGGTATGCATGTATGTCATGTTAGCTTAGCTTCTTAGCCTGAGCTAGCTCTCTTTACTTCCAGTTCGGAGGCAGCAGGTCCCGACTCGGCTCCGCCTCTTTGCCCTTATTTGGAGCAGGCGGGATTAGACTCTGACGTCACAGACGAGCCGTTAGTGGCCGACTCCGCCTACTAAGGGCTTCACGGCAACTCTGCAGAATCCCATGGGTGACGTCACGGCCACTACGTCCATTTATATATACAGTCTATGGTCTGACGCCGAGGCGGTTGCTGTGGGCGTCTCTCCGCTTGCGGCCTCCTGTAGCCGGCGTAGACGCCGCAACTGCTGCGGGCGTTGATGCCGCTGTGGCAGCTCAGCAGGCTGGAGCCAGCTGTACATGCTGGCGAATGCCGTCTGCCTGTTCCGCGGCCGTCTTCATGGACTCCACCATGGCGTGGAACTGGGGTCCGGGCTGATTGGAGCGTCCAGTAGCACTTTTCTGGTCGTCTCCGTAACAGACGCCTACTTCAGCCCGAGGTGGCGCTGGGTCACCCACGCGGAAATCCTCACCTGGGAGACAGCGACGGACGCGCACAGAATGAGCACCGTGCTGGCCGCCTTGCTGATTTCCTCTGCCTCGGTGGTGGACCGCTCTACCAGTGTCCCCACCGAGTTGTAGAGCCGCGCGATGTTATTCGCCGCCGCGCTGTGGTGACGGAGAGGGGGAAAGCATGTTCGGCCGCCAAGCTGGCCCCCTGCTCCGACTCTGTCTCCCCCGTCCGGGGGAGAGGAGGGAGGGGAGAACCGAACGGTGACCTGTGGAGGGAGGCGTGGCAGGAGTTGCCTTTTTCCTCGGACTCCTGCCCGGCACTCGGCCCCAGGGACACGAGACCCCGTCCGCGGGCTCGTAAGCCTGGACGGGCCAATCGTCCTCCTCGGTCACAGCAGCAAGAGCGTCCGCTCTCCGCTTCCTGTCGCCCGAGGGGAGACAAGCGCAGTGTGTGCATGCTACCTGCTGGTTTAGAGCCGCGTAGGCGTACTCTGACCCCAGGCAGGATTCGCATACTGCTTTTATCTCTGCTGGTCAATCAATCAATGTTTATTTATATAGCCCAATATCACAAATGTTACATTTGTCTCAGTGGACTTCACAGTTTGTACAGAATATCAGTATGACAATACGACACCCTCTGTCCTTAGACCCTCACATCGTACAAGGAAAAACTTCCGAAGAAAACCCACAGTTTTAAAGGGAAAAATGGGAGAAACCTCAGGGAGAGCAACAGAGGAGAGATCCCTCTCCCAGGACGGACAGACGTGCAATAGATGCCGTGTGTAAATTGAAAAGATAATACATTTGCAACATAGGTAGTCCAAATGTTTGGAAATGCATGTGTGTATAATAGGAAGATGAATCCACGAGGATATCCATCCAGGACCTATGATCCAGGACCACAGCCACGATTCAAGATCCAGGGCTCGCGATGCAGGACACAGGATCCCAGCGTATATAGACACCAAAAAGAAAGACATTTGGGGAAGCTGGGTTAATCGGAACATGAGTACACAGGTATAGACAGAGAGAAGGAAGAAGTAAGATGTCCCCCGACAAACTAAGCCTATATCAGCAAAACTAGGGGCTGAATCTAATCAGCCCTAACTATAAGCTTTATCAAAAAGGAAGGTCTTAAGCGCACTTTTAAAAACGGATAGGGTCCTTACAGTCTCACTGGAGGCCAAATTAATGCCATCCATAGTTAGTATATCCTTAGATAATTTGTTTCGTAGATTCTTCGGGCCAAGTACAATAACTTCAACGTTTTGGTCGTGTTTAACATCAAAAAGTTTAAGGTCATCCACGTTTTTAAGTCCTTGAGGCAGTCTTGAATTTTATTTAGATGATTAATTTCATCAGGCTTGATTGATAAATATAGTTGAGTATCATCCGCATAACACTGAAAATGTACAGAATGATTCCTTATAATATTGCCTAACGGAAGCATATATAATGTGAACAAAATAGGTCCGAGCACTGAGCCCTGTGGCACTCCATGGCTAACTTTGGTTTGCGTGGAAGATTCATTATTGACACGTACAAACTGAGAGCGTTCAGATAGATAGGACCTAAACCAGCCTAAAGCAGTTCCCTGTATGCCAACTAAGTGCCCTAGTCTTTGCAATAAGATATCATGATCGATAGTATCAAATGCAGCACTGAGCTCGAGCAAAACAAGAATAGAGACACGTCAGAGGCTATTAGAATGTCATTTGTGACTTTAACCAGAGCTGTCTCTGTGCTATGATGTGTTCTAAAGCCAGACTGAAAATCTTCAAATAAATCATTGTTTTTTTAAGTAATCACACAACTGTTTTGCGACTGCTTTCTCAAGAATTTTTGAGAGGAACGGAAGATTAGAAATAGGTCTATAATTGGCTAAAACCTCTGGATCGAGGTTGTGCTTTTTAAGAAGCGGTTTTATCACTGCTACTTTGAATGATTGTGGAACATAGCCTGATAATAAAGACATATTCATAATATTTAATAAAGAAGTGCTAATTAATGGAAAAACTTCCTTCAACAGCTTAGTTGGAATTGGGTCTAACATACACGTTGATGGTTTAGAAGAGAGAATCATTGAATTTAATTGTTCAAGGTTTATGGCTGAAAAGCATTCTAGTTTACTATCTAGTGTAATATTAGAACTTACGTTTCCGGGAGCTGTTGATAACACTATACTGGTCAAAGGCAAGAGGTCATTAATTTTGTTTCTAAGAGTAACAATTTTATCGTTAAAAAAGCACATAAAATCATTACTACTGAGTGCTATGGGAATAGAAGGCTCAATCGAGCTATGGCTCTCTATCAGCTGGCTACAGTGCTGAAAAGAAATCTTGCATTATTCTTATTCTCATCTATTAATGAAGAGACATTACTGCGTAAAGCGCTTTCTTATATTCATTGAGTGTAATATGCCAAATTAAACGAGATTCTTCAAGTTTAGTGGAACGCCATATCCTTTCAAGTTGTCTCGACTTTTGCTTTATTTTGCGGGTTTCGGCATTATGCCATCGAGCTAATCTATGTTGTTTTATTTTCTTCTTTTTCAAAGGAGCAACAGAGTCTAATTTTATTCGCAGCGCATCTGTAGCACTATCAACAACATGATCAATTTGGGGTGGTGTACATTTTGTATAAGTTTCCTCCCTTACATGCAGACATGCTATCGAGTTAAGTATTGGTGGAATCTCTTCCTTAAATTTGGCTATAGCACTAACAGATAGGTTTCTGCTGCAGGAGCTTTTGACTAATGCTTTGTAGTCTAGTAACAGTATTTCAAAAGTTACTAAGAAATGGTCGGATAAAGCAGGATTATGCGGTTTGACTAATAGTTGCTCAATTTCAATACCATAAGTCAGAACAAGGTCGAGAGTGTGATTATAGCAGTGGGTTGGTTTATTTACACTGACAAAAACCAACAGAATCTAATATAGAGTTAAATGCAACAGTAAGGCTATTTTTATCATCGTCAACATGAATATTAAAGTCACCTACGATAATTACTTTATCTGTTTTAAGTACCAAAGTTGATAAAAACTCAGAGAATTCAGATAAGAATTCTGAATAAGGACCTGGTGCACGGTACACTGTAACAAATAAGATTGGCTGCAAAGTTTTCCAGGTCGGATGCGTAAGACTAAAAACGAGACTTTCAAAGGAGGTATAATTTTTTTTTTTTGGTTTAGTATTGATAAGTAAACTTGAGTCAAAGATTGCTGCAACTCCACCTCCTCGGGCAATATGAGTATTGATATGGCTGACATATTTATGCTGACATATTCTTCATGTCTCAACCAAGTTTCAGTGAGACAGCATATACCAATATTATAATCTGATATTAAATCATTTACCAATATTGCTTTAGATGCTAGAGATCTTATGTTTAAGAGACCACATTTAATATTCCTGTTTTGTTGCACTGTAGTAGTAGTTGTTACATTTACTTTTATTAGGTTATTATGTATGACACTTCTATTAGGTTTTACCTTAAATTGTCCTTGGGCAGACACACACACCGCTAATATTGGGTATTTTATTGGGTTCGGGATTCCTATGGATGACTGCCTAGGAGAGAGCGCAGAGAAGCGTGTAAGACTGCGACTCCGCCTCCTGGTCTCAACTCCAGTTTGTCATGGATTAAGTCCACAAAGCCCTGAAATGTTTGCCGAAATGAGATTTGCACCTTCCAAAGTAGGATGAATGCCGTCTCTCTTAATCAGACCAGGTTTTCCCCAGAAGGCTGTCCAATTATTTACGAAGCCCACATTGTTTGCTGGGCACCACCAAGACAACCAGCGCTGAAATGATGACATGCGGCTATACATGTCATCATTGATCAGATTGGGGAGGGGACCAGAGAAGATTACGGTGTACGACATTGTTTTAGCATAACTACACACCGACTCCACATTAAGTTTGGTGCATTCTAATTGGCGTACACGAACATCATTACCACCGACGTGAATAACAATCCTACTGTATTTACGTTTATTTTTAGCCAGCAGTTTAAGATGCGCCTCAACGTCGCCCGCTCTGGCCCCCGGAATGCATGTGACTGTGGAGGCTTCGGTCTCTAAATTCACGTGTCTCATACTAGAGCTACCAATAACCAGAGTTGGCTTCTCAGCGGGTGTCTCGCTGAGTGGGGAATATCTGTTAGATACGTGAACGGGTTGGTGGGGACCTGCGGGTTTCGCGTTATGCCCCTTCTGAACAGTCACCCAGTCTCCCTGCTGCTCGGGAGTTGCCGGGGGACGGCTAATAGGAGATACCTTTTGCCGGTCCGCACCGGCTAACATGGGCTTTACTGTAGCCGAGTTACTTTCTAAGATGCGGAGCCGGGCTACTATGGCTATGATTCCCGCCTCCAACCTAACAACTATACTACATTTAACACATGTATCGGTACCAGTAAAGGAGGTAGGGAAGTAACCAAACATAAGACAGGAAGAGCAGGAAATAACACCCGAGGGTTGGGAAAGAGCCATGGCTAGCTATCAAGCTAAAGTAGCTACCGTTAGCAAACCCGAAAAGAGTGTAGGCAACTGTGGAGTTACAGTAGCTAAGAGAAGGAGAGTTGTGAGTGCTTAAGCTATAGTAACGTGTGATTACAACGTCAGGCAGTTGCCGTGATCAATAGTTTTAAAACGATCGATTAAGTTAAGATAATAAGCTATCAGCAACAGAACAGGCACACGGGATACCCGGAGATGACAATGACAACAACCGGAAGTTACAACATGCTTACCGCAATAGTGGTCCGTGTAGAAACCGGGTCAGCTGGCCTGCAGTATACCATTCATATTAGTCACAATTCATTATGAACACAGAGCCACATGAGGGACAATCACCGACGCAGTTGTCCTGATGATTCTCAATTGCTGTGCTTCAGTAACTGTGCTGGTTTGCTGAAGAAAAGAGGGAGCAGATTGCCGGACCTCCTTCCTATTTATACCGGAAGGAAGCCCGAGGGTGGGGCCCACCTTGCGGGTGGGCGTGGACTACAAGTGTTTCAGTGCTGCAAGGGGGCGCAGGGGGATTACCCAATAGCGATAGCCTTAGAGGGCGAAGGAAGCCATATACGAAATAGAACCAAATGACCTGGGCCCTTTCTCATTTAACTAATTACCCCTCCTCGATCCTCCGGTAGTTACCCGGAAATGATGTTGAATGACATCTAATTTCTCTAAATGCACTTCGAGGACCGAGCATTGAGGAGGCTCTCTGGAGGAGCTATGATCGAGGATACACTGATGGGTCCTCCACGGCTCCTCCGCGGATGCATTTCCGGCAACAGTGATGTTTCAAAGAGTCTTGACGCACGGCCGGATTTATCTCAGCCAATGACAGCTCTGCATGCATCCCCTGGATATTATTTTATTAACTGCTTTCATCGCGACGCGATGTTTCCAGAGAGAACAGCTGTGAGGTCCGTGCAGAAAGCAGAGCAGTTTGTATAATATATATCACTCAGTATAACAGGCCTACATTACTCTCTTTATTTGTATGCTTTAGTTTAGTAGATATCTACAAACAAACAGTCGATATTTGTCTAAAACCATTTAGTGCTTCACATAATAAAATACACAATGGCTGTAGCCTGATATTATATGCTTTAGGAGCTGTAAGTGCATTTTGTACAGTGTGTAGGTGCGTGTGGTGTGTGCGTAGAGTTCGGGGAGCATTTAATTTCTGTTGAGGGCACTTATCACCGCATTAAACAACTCATCTTAACATAACAACACCTACTGCCTTATATCATCTTTCACCAGGAATCAATTAACTGGATTACTAAATTACTTGGACTGTGCTTATATATATGGACAAAGCGTGTCAGACAGAAATCCCTGCATTTTGCCTCTCAACAGCTAGATTGTTGGTTATTTAGATAGTTGCTGAACACTAATAAATAAGAGCATTACATTTCAGTAAACAAAACATTGGTCATAGTTCAGTTCAGAAACACAATGTAGCACCAAATCATAACTCTTTTCCTAAAATTCATCTTAACATTTGTTGTAATAACCTCCCAGTACACGCACACTAGGAATATTGTAACAGTGATCAGTTCCTTCAAAACAATTAAGCTTCATATCAAACAGGATTTGTCAAGTTCAGTGCCTTGAACTGGTCCCTGTTAGGTTCTCTTTCATAACAAATAAACCTTGCATCTTGAAAAAGAGTGAACAGAACACACAAGACAAGATAAAAACATTGGTATCCAAAGCAGGAAGGAAGAACAGAATGCAAGGCAAAAACAAGGCTGGACAAGAATGGACAAGAACTGTTATCATTGTGCGACATTCAGAGGAACTACTGTGCGAATCTTTGAAACTGTAGTTTTACTGATGAAAGGCCAATTGTCAATAATTCTACAATGATGCGTTTGGGCTGAGGGTCTAGGCCAGCTCCTCTTCGCCTTCATCTTCAAACTCGCCCTCCTCCTCAGCGGTGGCGTCCTGGTACTGCTGGTACTCAGACACCAGGTCGTTCATGTTGCTCTCAGCCTCTGTGAACTCCATCTCATCCATGCCCTCGCCGGTGTACCTGAAACAAGGAAATATTACTCACTGCATATAACTTTCAATCTTTCTTGACATTTATTTGGCCAAACCATTCATCTTGAAAAAAATGTAAGGTGATCAATCCGTCAACCCTCTATCACTCACCAGTGGAGGAAGGCCTTGCGGCGGAACATGGCGGTGAACTGCTCTGAGATGCGCTTGAACAGCTCCTGGATGGCCGTGCTGTTGCCGATGAAGGTGGCGGCCATCTTGAGGCCACGGGGAGGAATGTCGCAGACGGCAGTCTTCACGTTGTTTGGGATCCACTCAACAAAATAGCTGCTGTTCTTGTTCTGCACATTCAACATCTGCTCGTCCACTTCCTTCATGGACATGCGGCCTCTGAAGATGGCGGCGACTGTGAGGTAGCGGCCGTGGCGCGGGTCGCAGGCTGCCATCATGTTCTTGGAGTCGAACATCTGCTGGGTGAGCTCAGGAACCGTCAACGCCCTGGGGCAAGACAGAGCATCCAATAAGATTTATTTCAAATGCATTTGTAAATGGGATGTTTTCAATGGTGTCAAAAATGTGTGTTTTGGTGTAGTAATAAAAAATGCTTGACAAACTGGTAAAAGCGCAATGCATGAAGTTTGTTCCAGTTTCTCTCTTTGTTTGCATTTTCACTGTGGCACAATTCAACAATAAAAATCAACGATGGAATTACGGAAGGAAACTGAGGCCAGACTTGTTTGCCTTAAAGGTCACCTATCATGCTATTTTCAGGCAATAGCATAGGTCTCAGATATATAAGAAAAATATAAAAAACATGTCTATGAAGTGTTTTGGTCAAAATACCAAACAGATCACCCATTCTAGCCATGCTTCATATCCCTCTATTTCTCTTCCTGTTCCAAAAGTGCTGATTCTGGGTATAAACCTTTATATATACAGTCTATGGTATAAACAGGTCTCTCTTGAGAATGAGACCCTGTGTCTCAATTGCCCCTTTCACACCAACGCTCCAGCTCCGGCTCGGAGCTGGAGCCTGAAAAGTGCCGGTTTTTCCTGTTCACACCGCAGTGGCGCCGCCTCTTAGCTCCGGAATCCGGTTCACTTCCAGCTCCAAAAAATTGTCGGTCTAGAGGCAAGAGCTTCGGAGCTAAGAGGTGGCGTCGCTTACGTCTCTCTTACGTCGAGGCGTGCAGGAAACTAAACCCACCTCCCCTGAACATGGGTCGACTGTCATGCCTGCCTACAAGCAGTAGTGCTTATAAACACACTTTATAAAGTCAGGCAACACTAACCAGGCTTCGTGTGATTCTGTTTATTTGTACCTTACTTTGACCATCCGTTCACTGTTATTGATCATGGTGGAGAGAGGCAGACGTGTTGTTTTGTATTATAGCAGCTATCGGATGGAATAATACATGGGCTGCACAGGTTGTCGTGTCCGACTATCACAAGTAGAATCATTATAAAAATACGCCGGTAAAATGTGCCTGTAGAAAACGGTTTATGCCACAATAGGATAGCAATAGCAAGTAGTCAGTTTAGCTTCGGTTGCTATGCTAACATCACCCATTTTATACCAGAGAAACTTTCATAACAGCGTTGTGATGCCAAACAGCGTCAATTCAGACTGACACACATTCACTCAGGCTAAGGGGAACTGGGGATATGTATCAGCTGCTTGTGTGAGTCGGACAGTGAATACTTTAGAGCGGCCCGCAGCAGTGTGAGCTAACCGGGAGCTAACGGAGGAGAATAAACTCCCGTGGAAGAGCAGCCAACACTGCAGCGGTCGGTAAATGCTGCAGAAACACATTAATAAACAATGAACCACGGCACTCTGGAGCAAAGTATAAGGTTGGAGAAGTCGTTATTTAATTTAATCTGGCTTCGTGTGATTAAAAGCAACACGATTATCGACCCGACGCAGTTCCCCGTTGTTGTTGTGAGCGCCGTAATGCCGTTGGGGAGCAAATCAGCGATGTAAACGGTGACGTCATGACGCAGCAGCACCAGTCGGGCTCTGGGCGGTGTGAACAGAGCGGGAGCAGAAAAGGGAAACCGGAGCTGAACCAGAAAAGCTCTAGCTCGGAGCTAGAAAGGGAAAAGCACTGGTGTGAAAGCCGCAAATGAGATTTTTACCTGTATAAATAAAGGCAAAAAAGTTAAAGCTTTTTTTCTTTTTTTTTTTAAACTGAAAAAGATGTAAATAAGAGGCTCATGCGGGATCTGGCAGATGCTGTCTAAAATGCTGCGGTGATGAAACAAGGATTATTAGATCAAGGATTATTTCTGAAACAGTATGGAGCTCAAAGGCTTTCTCTCTTGCCGGTTATACACACACACGCTCTCCAGTACAGGTTAGCTCTGAGTGTTAGCGATGCTAATGTAAACAAAGACCATATTACGTCCAAGACAGTCGGGCATTGTTTCTGATAGCAACGTTTCCGATAGTGCTGTGGGTCCGCCGCCGATTTGACGTCATATCGGCAAAATAAAACCCTCTCTCTTTTCCTCCGTACCCAAATCTCTAAAAACGGGGGTACAACGGAGTTGATCCAGATTTGCGTCCGATATGACGTCCTATCGGAAATGTGGGCTGGCTTTAAACCCACAGCACTATCAGAAACGTTGCGATCAGAAACAATGCATGACGTGTTTTGGACGTAATATGGTCTTTGTTTACATTAGCAAGCTTCACTAACACTCAGAGCTAACCTGTACTGGAGAGAGTATGTGTAAAAAAGCATTTGAGTTCCATACTGTTTCAGAAATAATCCTTGTTGTGGTTTGGAACATGATATGGCGTTTAATCACAGCAGCATTTAGCTGTATCTCATAGAATTCTTTTAATTTTCTTCAAACTAAGGACCCAGAATCAGTGTTTCTCTAACGGGGCTGAAATAGAGGGATATGAGGGACGTCTAAAATGCATGATCTGTTTGGTATTTTGAGCAAAACACGTCATAGACATGTTTTTTATATATTTGTATATATCTGAGACCCATAATATATGCCTAAAAATAGCATAATAGGAGATCTTTAATTTAGTTATGGTCTCCAGATAAATTGCGATTCTAAATGTGTTTCGTTGACAGCCCTAGTTAATTTTGTTTCACACGTGACATTTGTTATTATAATGCTACTACTGTTTTTATGACTGGTTCTTATTATATTAACTAATGTTATTACATGGCTTAGTTGAATACTCGATTCTGATTGGTCAATTCAGAACATCTGACACGTTGTTAATCCAGTACAGACAGACCGCTGTCAAGGATTTATTGACCGTTGTTAAGGACGCTCACATCTGCAGAAAGAAGTCCGGTCGATGTAACTGTATACAGTTTGGCTCAAACTGGGACAAGAAAACAGCGGAGAAGTAACGGGGCAGAAACCCTCCTTTTTACGCAACGGTCCAGACATAGACATCAAACGGCAAAACATATTCAGTTGCCAGTTCCTTTGGCATTAGGGCAGGGATATCTAGATACTTTCCAAGGTTTGACATCATGAATTGTGCTACTTTTAAAGCAAGCAACAATGTTTTCAAATCTGTAATCAAAAAGGTCCGCAAAAACCCTATTGAAGCAGTTCCTGCCGTTGCTACGTAGTTCAAACAGTAACAACGGACTATTTTTCTTAGCGGATGCATGTCAATTTAAATCAATAATAGCCTACTATAGCATTTCAATTAATATTGACCGCTTCGTGTCGGGCTCCTGACAAGCCTGTCGGGTGTTCTCTTCCCCATAATGACCGCCTCGCTGCACATTATCCCTTACTTATTACAGTCCGCTCGTTCACTTACTTTTATAATTCTGGTATTTTTCGACAATGGTTGTGTACATATTTGATTTTTTTAAGCTGGAGCTTGCTTCTTTATTTTATACTAGGCATTTAATTTGTTGCCTTTCATTTGCACTGTCCCTTTGCTGTTGTAAAAGCCCCCCGCAGCGGGACCAATGAAGAATATATGATTATTACAGCTATTCAATATTTTGGTTGTTATTTACTACAGCAAGAGCACCCTTGCAAAATGTTATTGTAACTCTGTATAATGACAGTAAAAATACAGCTTGAGGATCTGACAGTCTCTCTACCTGTACTGCTGGCTGCCTCGGCTGGTCAGGGGGGCGAAGCCGGGCATGAAGAAGTGCAGTCTGGGGAAGGGCACCATGTTGACGGCCAGTTTCCTCAGATCAGCATTGAGCTGGCCGGGGAAGCGCAGACAGGTGGTCACCCCGCTCATGGTGGCTGAGACGAGGTGGTTGAGGTCTCCATAGGTGGGCGTGGTGAGCTTCAGTGTGCGGAAGCAGATGTCATACAGCGCCTCATTATCAATGCAGAAGGTCTCATCTGTGTTCTCCACCAGCTGGTGGACCGAGAGGGTGGCGTTGTACGGCTCCACCACTGTGTCTGAAACCTGAGGTCGGGGGGAGGGAGAAGGAGTCGCATTAAAGCAGAAGTAAGATGAGGTAAATAGTTAATGTTGGAGTATTTTGGTGTATTATAAGCACCTTAGGCGAAGGCACCACGCTGAAAGTGGTCATGATGCGGTCTGGATACTCCTCTCGGATTTTGCTGATGAGCAGCGTGCCCATGCCTGAGCCGGTTCCTCCACCCAGGGAGTGTGTGAGCTGGAAGCCCTGCAGGCAGTCGCAGCTCTCCGCCTCCTTCCTCACGACATCCAGGACCGAGTCCACCAGCTCGGCTCCCTCAGTGTAGTGACCCTTAGCCCAGTTATTACCAGCTCCGCTCTGGCCTGTGTCACATGCAAACACACAACTCTATCAAAGCTGTGGTATCAACACATCCTGGGTCTACATTATAAGTCATTATACTTTTGCAGGTACTAATTTAAAGAGTTATGAGTGAAACTAGATCAGGGCTGCATAATATACAGAAAATATATACGCTATGATAGCCATATATATATATATATATATTAATCATTAATCAAGATAAGTATAAACACATCAAAGCATACTGCTATACATAGATATACTGCTAAAACACAAGAAAAATGCTTGTTGAGTTAAAAACGTTATGTGATTTTTTTGTCATGTAATTTTTTTGTGTTGCAATTAAAAAGAACGATAGTTACATTTAAAATGGGGGTTTTCTATTGTTAATCTCTGTGAACTCTTTTTCAATTAAATTGTTCAATTATCATTAATCACAGTATGGCAACTTCATCAACCCAGGATAAAACACAATAAATGTTCATAATCTCACCAAAGACAAAGTTGTCTGGTCTAAAGATCTGGCCAAAGGGACCAGACCTCACTGAGTCCATGGTGCCAGGCTCCAAGTCCACCAGCACTGCCCGGGGGACATACTTTCCACCTGGTGATCCAAACACAAGACAATTCATTTTTCTAAATTAAGTGTTTTTTTCCCCAAAGCATTGTATTATTACTAAAGCTACACCCCGTTTGTCTTTCTTCCTCTTTTAAATTAAGTTTAATAACATATTTTGCCTTTTGACTAATGACCAAACACAGCAAAAAGCATATCGTTAACTGAATTAATTTTTACAATTGTTTTTGTTGCATGTTAATACAGTCAAGTGTACAGTAATTGATTACATTAAAAGCTTATCGTTTCCTGAAAATATAGGTCTAATTGATTAAATTAAGTACAATTCTAAATAAACAAAGTTGCTCGCTAATATATCTCCACAGAATATTATAAGAAGTTAAAGCGGTATTGTTGTTTGGGGACAGTATTATTATCTAGAGGTTTTGTTGACTTTTGCCGTATCCTGGAAACTGCGACAGTAATTAGAAAGGAGAGCCGAGCAGCGCCCCATTGTAGTTCCAGACGCTTCCAGCGGAGGGATCCGCCGCTAGGTGGCTCCGTTAGGCCGATTAACAGTCCTTCCGCGTTGTATAGAGTTACCTTAGTTACATCTTTATTTAACTAGATTACCCAACTGTAGCTCGCAGCCAAAGAGAAGCTAACCTGAAGCCTCGTTGAAATACACGTTAATTCGCTCCAACTGCAGGTCGCTGTCCCCATGGTATGTCCCGGACGGGTCGATGCCATGTTCATCGCTAATCACTTCCCAAAACTAGAAGAGAATTGAACACAACAACGGTCAAAATACCTGATAACTAGCATGACTTAGCTTAACGAGTAGGTAGCTATCATTATAATTGTTGTTAACTGGGCTAATCAGCCCACCCTTAATGTAAACATCCACGCACTTTATGAATGACTTAAGAATTCACTTTTAAATATAAACTACTCTTACTTTAGCTCCAATTTGGTTTCCACATTGGCCTGCCTGTAGGTGCACGATTTCCCTCATGTTGGTTGAATTAAAAACGTTCAAACGCCTGAAAAAGACAAAGTTGTTACTCTGTAGTGATCCAGCTACGAACTAACTGGAGAGGATGGGAGTGTATCAATCTACTGTTGGCCGATTAACGCGATAGGTCCAAATTCATGTCACTCAAAGCTCAGCAGTCATCTTATTGGTCAAAAACTTGGTTTAGAGTTTTGACTGGTAAGGGGGCTCGGTTGTCTTGGTAACACAACACAACAGCGTTTCAGTAGAGGTACTTTGCATGTATAATTCTTAATTTAGTAGTTTGAATTAAAAAACAACCTATCTTACATTTTAGTATTCATTTTCTTTTCTTCTCTATTACACAAGCCTTCCTGCTGCTCAAATAAAGAATATATAAGATAGTCTACATTGAGGCAACACAAAGACCCATGAAAATATGAATATTAAACATAATTCCTTTATATACCTTAACAATTTGTATCTATGACAATATCATAATTGTTTTGTGTGTTTATTAGGTGACTAGCAGGCTACACTTCAGAGGTAGTACGGTAGGCCTACATATCAACCAGAAATAAACAAAACCGGAGGATTAACAGCTCAGTGTGCAATGCTGCTATGTAGGAGATTGTGGGGCCTTCTGCATGTCTGTACACAGGGCAGAGGCCCATTGTCTCAAAATCAGCAGCATTAGTTGGCTATTCTACTAATCCCTCACGATAGGTCAGTATGGAGGAAGGGGAATTAATAATCTATTTAGTCACCACAAGAGGGTGAAAGAGGGCCTAATAACATTTTATCTGATGCACAAGGTTTCATTTGGCCAGTAATGTAAGCTTGTATACATGTAATTTGTGTACTATATTTACACTTGAAGAATTAGACTGGCTGAAATATAAGAAATGAGTTTTCAGACAGAAGATGCCCTCTGTCTTCAAGGTTGTTTTTTGGATAAGACAAGAGGCTAAACGAACAGGAATTAATGTAAGGGTCAAAAGTATAAGCTTGTTTCTTTGTTTTAGACAAAATACTAGATAACCTACTTTGGAGGCTCAAGCATGTGACAATGTGTGTACTTCAAATTGATACTGTTTAAAAAAGGTGCTTAAAAAAAAAAAAGGTGATTTAATCGTTTTTATTCATTACAATTATTGAAAGTACTTAGTAAATGAGAATGTTGTAAAAAAATCATAATTTTTGAGATAGTTACGGAGTACCCTTATTGGCTTCAATTCAAGCTAACAAATTAGACTACTTCATAAGTTCAGTAAATAAAACATTGGTCATAGTTCAGTTGAGCCAAAAGTAACAACACCATTTGGAACCAAATAAGACATCTTTATTAAAATCACATTTGATCCCAATTTACCACTACAAGCACATCAGGAATATTATAACAGAGACAAGTTCCTGACACTATTTGTAGCTTTTAGTGTAAACCATGATGTTTTTTGGCAAAAGAATAACACTGCACATCAGACAGTAATTGTCACATTCAGTGATTAGTCCCCTGGTCTGGTCACTGTTACATTATCACAAATGAATACAGCAGCAGAATGAGAAAAATAAAGCACATTTTGAACATTAAGCCATGTAAACATGTCACAGAAGAGGCACAAAATGCAAATCGGTCCCTGGAACTAAGCATAATATGACCACTTTAATTAACTGTTGCATTGGGAGAGAAAAAGGTTGTTGTGGGCATCTAGGCTCCATCTTCATATTCGCCCTCCTCTTCAAACTCGCCCTCCTCCTCAGCGGTGGCGTCCTGGTACTGCTGGTACTCAGACACCAGGTCGTTCATGTTGCTCTCAGCCTCTGTGAACTCCATCTCATCCATGCCCTCGCCGGTGTACCTGAAACAAGGAAATATTACTCACTGCATACAACTATCAATATTTATGTAGAACATTTAAGATTCCGATTTATGTTTTTGTATTAGGAGAGATTTGGGGTTATGAAATGACATTGATGCATACAATTGTCAGTCATAATAATTGCAAATTGTTATTTTTTCCAAATCGGGCAGCCCTTATTTTTTTTAAACGTTTGGACATACAGTAGATCGAACAATTCATCTAGTAACATTTTGGCAGAATAATCAATTAAATTGAGTTTTACCGCAGTATCATTTGTGTATACTCGTGTAACTCAAACTACACGCGCCTGCAAGGAAGCAGGGCTTATATCCATGTAGATGCCAACCAAAAAAAAAACATATTTTGCCATGATTAATTGTACACATATACATTTAATACACATATTAAAATGGTGCCGTAATAACTACAAACTGATACTGATTAGTAAAAACCATGAACAGGCAGATAATACTGCTCTGTCCACACAAAATAACGTCATAAAGATAAAGAAAGCATCCAACTAAATTGGGCCACGCAAAATGTTCCCTACATATAAAAAGGTCCAGCACAGGTAGAGTAACTTCTCCCGGTCTCATCATTACTATTATTTCACTCACCAGTGGAGGAAGGCCTTGCGGCGGAAACATGGCGGTGTGAACTGCTCTGAGATGCGCTTGAAACAGCTCCTGGATGGCCGTGCTGTTGCCGATGAAGGTGGCGGCCATCTTGAGGCCACGGGGAGGAATGTCGCAGACGGCCAGTCTTCACGTTGTTCGGGATCCACTCCACGAAAGTAGCTGCTGTTCTTGTTCTGTGCATTCAACATCTGCTCGTCCACTTCCTTCATGGACATGCGGCCTCTGAAAATGGCGGCGACTGTGAGGTAGCGGCCGTGGCGCGGGTCACAGGCTGCCATCATGTTCTTGGAGTCGAACATCTGCTGGGTGAGCTCAGGAACCGTCAACGACCTGCAGGAAGAACGACCATCAAATATATTTTAAATGCATCAATCAATTAACATGGATTAGCATGAATTAAAAATTATCTGTAATGAATGAACAGTTTAAATAGTACTATAAGCATCTCAAAATGTCATTTTACCCCGAGTAAATTTTATTCCTTCTATTCTATTAAAACTTGAGGATCTGACAGTCTCTCTACCTGTACTGCTGGCCGCCACGACTGGTCAGTGGGGCGAAGCCCGGAATGAAGAAGTGCAGCCTGGGGAAGGGCACCATGTTGACGGCCAGTTTCCTCAGATCAGCATTGAGCTGGCCGGGGAAGCGCAGACATGTGGTCACCCCGCTCATGGTGGCTGAGACGAGGTGGTTGAGGTCTCCATAGGTGGGCGTGGTGAGCTTCAGTGTGCGGAAGCAGATGTCATACAGCGCCTCATTATCAATGCAGAAGGGTCTCATCTGTGTTCTCCACCAGCTGGTGGACCGATGAGGGTGGCGTTGTACGGCTCCACCACTGTGTCTGAAACCTGAGGTCGGGGGAGGGAGAAGGAGTCGCATTAAAGCAGAAGTAAGATGAGAAAAATAGTTAATGTATATCGGTGTATTATAAGCACCTTAGGCGAAGGCACCACACTGAAAGTGTTCATGATGCGGTCTGGATACTCCTCTCGGATTTTGCTGATGAGCAGTGTGCCCATGCCCGAGCCGGTTTCCTCCACCCAGGGAGTGTTGTGAGCTGGAAGCCCTGCAGGCAGTCGCAGCCCTCCGCCTCCTTCCTCACCACATCCAGGACCGAGTCCACCAGCTCGGCTCCCTCAGGTAGTGACCCCCTTTAGCCCAGTTATTACCAGGCGCCGCTCTGGCCTGTGTCCACATGCAAACACACAACTCTATACACATGTGTGCAACACGTCTTGGATCTATTAGCATAATTGACTGAATTATACTTGCAAAACACATTTTAAATGGTCAATGAGCAGTGCATACAAAAGGCACTAACACAAGAAAGGAATGATAGTTCTACTGAGTACTGTCAACTTACTCAACAAAATCCCGATGGACAGCAGAGGAGTGGGCAACTTTATCAACCCAAGTTAAACAAGATTGGTTTTACATCCTACCACAGACAAAAGTTGTCTGGTCTAAAGATCTGGCCAAGGGACCGGACCTCACTGAGTCCATGGTGCCGGGCTCCAAGTCCACCAGCACTGCCCGGGGGGACATACTTTCCGCCTGGTGATCCAAACACAAAGAGCTTTATTATCTGAAGCCATTTACACACATTGCTGAAATAATTCCTCAAGAAAAGACCTTCTCGCTTTCCTACCCTTTTCGTGTAGTTGAATTAAATACTGTGTCTTTTGAACTATGACCAAACACAGGCAAAAAGCATTTTGAAAAAATATATTGTATGCATGACGTGATAATCGAGTCCGGTGTTTAACAGCACACGGTCACACCCTATAACGGCGTATCGTTTCATGAAATGAAATTAATATGTAACAAAAGAAACAAGGTTATTCACTTAATTATGCGGACAAGATTTATCAATAAGTGAAAACCTAGTAGTTATTTGAGGACCCGTATCATTATTTTTTGACTTTTTCTGCTGCGATTGCAACTAGGAAGTGACATGGCACATTGTAGTTCCCTGCGGCTACCAGCGGAGGATCCGCCCGCTAGGTGGCTCCGGTAGGCCGATTAACAATCCTTCCGCATAGAGGAGTGGCGCAGAGTTGAGAATTTGGCAAGGCAAAGCAAGCTAACCTGAAGCCTCGTTGTAATACACGTTGATGCGATACCAGCTGCAGGTCGCTGTCCCCATGGTATGACCGGTTGGGTCGATGCCATGCTCGTCGCTAATGACTTCCAAAACTAGAAGAAGAGAATAAAACAACAACGGTCAAATCATCTGAATAACTGTATGACTTATCTTAACCGAGTAGGTAGCTATCATTAGCATTGTTGCTAAATAGGCTAACCGGCCCGCCCAAACTAAATTACACATCCACGCACTTTATAAAGGAGGAAATAATTTTCCTGTTAATCTGAGCTTTACCTTGGATCCAATTTTGGTTTCCACACTGGCCAGCCTGAAGGTGCACGATTTCCCTCATTTTGGTGAACAAGACCGAAAAAGGCTAAGTTGTTGGACTGCAGTGATTCAGCTGCGAACGAAGCGGAGAATAAGGTGCTGTGACAGGAACAGCGTTCTTTTTCTTCTGCTTCTACTTCGTCTTTTCACGGTTTTATGGCGGGGGATCAGCGTTAAAGGCGCATTACCGCCACCTACTGTATTGGAGTGTGGAACATAATGCTCTACTTTTCCTATAACAATAAAAAAGATATATACATATTTCTTAACTCTATTTGTCTTCAATAATATAAATGTCTCCCTGACCCAATGTTGTCACAGGTGTCGTTTGAAAGAACCACAAGCAAAGTATCAAAGCTGGTACTACATCCAGCGGTAGCAGCGTTTCTGCAGACACACCCTTTGTATGCACAGTAATCAATCAATGTAATCTCAATGAAACCCAACCCCACACGATTGGTATTGTATCCTTGTAAAAAAAGGTCATAGTTACGTGCATAGATCACTGTGTGGCCACAACATCTATTGCACGTACCTATGACCTTTTTCTACAATGATTACAATACACATCTTGTGTTTTTTACGTGTATATTAAGCCAATCATAGGTTATCTAACTCAGGGATGGATTACTGAACGAGCGTACCCCCCCCTGGTCTGCACCTACAAAACTCTACACTCAGAGACACATATTAATTTAATTAAATTCAATAGCTTTATTGCATAACCATTTACATACAATATTGCTAAAAGCTCTGTATCGCTGCACCATCCATATACAAATACATATTTGAAGTGAACTGCTCATTCAGGAACACAAGGAATGAAAATTCATTCAATTAATTAATAACATTCAAAATAAATGATAATAACAATTAAACAAAGACGTGAGATGTGAGGTCCTGCGTGAGATGTCAGTCGCTCATTCTGTGGCAGGCAGAGACACACTGGTCCTGCAGCTTTCTTTATTTTCCCCGGGTAATATTTAAGCTTTTCATTTTCTTTTTTATTTGGGGATGCTTACTATTGAGTTTTGGGAAGATTTATTTCCGATGTTCAAATTGTTGGCATTTTCCAGTAGAAGTTTGAATTTACATATCAAATTGAGTCAGTTCATTTGTAAATGTGTTTTTGTAATCGTCAAGTGACGTCATAGTCGTGCGACTGTTTACATGCGACATCATCATGGCTCTGTTTCCAGCTTTTGCAGAAGTAGAGCCAAACAAAGTTGAAGATTCGTCCAAGGGTTAGCACTTCATATTTAAATGAATTAATAATGGTTCTAATACTCTGTTGTCATTATGTTGAGAGAGGAACCCGTTAGCACGAGCTAGCTGACATTAGCTGTCCTAACGTCTGAATGACGGAGCTAGCTTAGCTCTGTCAAGCAGTTTACATTCCTCTACGGTTACTTCTGGAAGTTAGTATACTGTCTGAATATGTGTTTACACTGTATATGATGCAAGTGCAACATTCAAATAAACAAAGACAATTAGGCGTTTTGTTGTGTTGTGCGTTAGCAAGTCCACATTATAACGAATCTATAAGACAAAGTGAACTGAATATGGCCAGTAATCCTCTACAAGGCGTGTTTCTGCTAATAACCGAACCTAAAGGGCGGAGGCACAAGTCTGTCGTTTTTTGACGAAATTCTCCTCCTTATAAGCTTTAGGGAGAAATGTCTCTCTATGTTAACCTCTACCAAGTAACTGGTGTGTTTACACTTTATAATCCTGTTGTTGAGTCTTGCTGGTGACAGTATGTGGGACATGACCTCTACATTGAAAGGAACCTGGATATTCAGGTCCATGTTGAAATGTTCCAGTACTATCCAGAATCCTGATCCTCTGGCAGTGCAGGCTTGTCCATTCAAATCAATTTTATATATACTGACCAATATCACTTGGGGCTTTACAATATGTCCTTAGACCCTCTTTTTAGGATAAGGTAGAAAAAACCCTAACAACTCTAAAGGCTGCAAAAGAATGTGTTATTTACAATCTTGTAACCTGGTAAGATGACAAGCTACACAATCACATAGGGTGCAAACATCTGTAGCTCAACATTAACACAGATACAAATACATCATGGCTCATCCACAGGCTGTAAATCTGTCATTTATGTACGGCCTGTGTTATCTCAGATAGGTTTCTGGCTTCAAGACTTTGGTGTACTTACCCATCATCTGGATTTATCTTTTTTAATCAGCAGTAAAACAAGACAACAGAAGTGTATCTCCTTCGTTAATTTGAGCTGTTTCGCATTGGATTCAAGACTGTTTTTAAACTGCCATGTAAACACACTCAGTGATTGATACTCTTGGTCACAACCTCTAAATCCTCCTCATGATTACTGATTATGAATTTTTTTAATCTAATCTTATCTTCTCTCTCTCTCTCTCTTCTCTCTCTCCTCTCTCCTCTCTTCTCTCTTCTCTCGTCTCTCTCTCTCCTCTCTCTCTCTCTCTCTCTCTCTCTCTTCTCTCTCTCTCTCTCTCTCTCCCTTTTAGAATTAGACTGGCTGAAAAATAAGAGTTTCCAGACTGAAGATGCCCTCTCTCTTCACAGTCGTTTTTTTGAGAAGACGAGTGAGAGGCTGAACGAAAAGGAATCAAGGTACAGATATGAAGCGGGGACTTCTTTTCTTTCAGACAAAATACTGGACTTTGAACTGTAAAAACTGCAAGCTTTTCCCTTTAAACTCATTTTTTTTTTTCACTTACATTTTTATAACATACAAAACCACATATAGTTCAGTATACATTGAATTAAGACCCATTGAAAAAAGAAGAAAGTACAAATAAAATAATAATAAAAACAAGCAAACAGTGACATGGAAGCTTTCTATCCTATTTTAATGCAACATCATGGTCTGGTTCCAACTCTCAATTTGTGGTGTCGTTCATTTTTCTTTTATATTCAACCCATTTTTCCCATTTGGACTCAAATGTCCCTTCCTGGACCCTCAATATGTGTGTGAATCTCTCCATATCAAATATTTCCTGTACTACTCCCAGCCATTGCTCCTTTGTAGGTGGATCTGCTTTGTACCATGCTCTGGTAATTGTTTTCTTGCTGGCAGCCAGCAGCACCTTAATCAGGTATCTGTCCCCACCCTGTGTGTTTTCCTGTACCAGATTCCCCAAGTATAACATCAGGCCGGTCTTAGGAACCTCATACCTAATATCCCCTTCAATACTCCCCACACTTCCTCCCAGTATCCCTTCATCTTTTGGCATTTAAATGTGTGTGTGGTCTGCCCCCACCTCGCCGCATTGCCTCCAACATGCGTTCTGTTCCGGGGCATACCTCCCTTTTATCTTTGGGGTTATGAAGTATCTGATTATGTTTTCCAGCCAAATTCCCTCCATACCCTTGACCCAGTAGTTGAATGCTGCACTACATACATTTCTTCCTCTGTCATATCAATCCGAGTTCTTTCTCCCACTTTTCTTTTATATATAGAGTTGAATTCCCCCTACTCTCCAACAGAGCTTGATATAGAGCTGAAATCACCCTGCCTTTCTTCCCTTCATATGCTTCAATCATACCTTAATTACCCCATTTTGTTTAGTGTTTTATCCATTTTTTCTTTTATATAATAGTCTCTCACCTGTAAGTATCTAAATGGTCACCCCTTTCCAGATCGAACTTATCTCTAGATATTGAAAACTCTGCATTTCCCCTTTTTCCACCATCCTACATATTGCTGTGATGCCCCCTCGGGCCCATCGCTTAAAACCTGCATCTTCTTTTCCCGGCTGGAATTTATTATCATTTGTTATCCATCTCAAAATCTTTGTCTGTTTTCCTATTTTGTATCTCTTTATTACCGTGTTTAAAGTGCATTTTGTAATTGGGTCTAATAAGTTTTCCTGTGTCCTAAATAATTCTTTATCCCCTAAGTAGTTTTTGAATCTGGTTAGTTTTCCCCATTTGTTTCAATGTCCTTCCATTTGGCTACGTATTCCATATTACACCAACATGCCACGGTTCTGATTTGAGCTGCATAATAATAATCCTGGAAACTCGGCACTGCCAATCGTCCTCTCCCTTTGGGTAGCTGCAGTGTCGCAAGCCTAATCCTGGTCTTAAACTATTTGTACATGACAAAGCCACGGTGCCAAGTGTTTTGACACATGCTCCATGCTCTCATTCCCTTTTACTGATCTGACTTATTTAACGTGAAGTACTCTGTTTAGAAATAACTTACTAAATATTTATGTATTGCTCTCCCATAACAAGTATCAGAAGTACTGTATAATTTAGTCAAATAAATCTAACGTCAGGTGTTTATAGATAAATAGATAGCTAGATCTGTGAAGTTAAATTGTTCTCTTATACTTTTCTTTGTTCTCCGACTGTCTTTAACATTAAGTGCACCTTATAATCCTCAGTGTGGGGGATATGTGAGCTCTGAGGTGGAGGAGGGTGATGTTGCCACCCAAAAAGAAGAAAAGAAGAGTGAAAAGAAGAAGAAAAACACAAAAAACACAAAAAGAAGAGCGGAGGAGACATTTCGGACAGCAGCGGCAATGAGACTGAAATCATTTTCCCCAGTGACCTCAAAAGGGAGCAAGAGGCAGAGAGGTTATACATACATTTTACACATGCTCACACTTCTTGCACACATTTGCACTATCTTACTTCTGAGGGGTGTACTACGAGCCAGAGTTTTCTGTGGCTCTCTTTTAACCTGGCTAAATAACCATGGCAACCTACGCTGCAGAACTAACCTGCTCCGGACCCGGTTATGTTCAGAGTTTAGGCCTAAAATCGCCAAATACCGCTGTTCAACCAGCTGTTCTAACTAGCTGTTCTAACCAGCTGTTCTAACTAGCTGTTCTAACTAGTTCCTTTAAAATAGCGCAACCTTATAGTCAATCTATGAGCGGTACAGCTTATCAGCTCAGGTAATAAGTTATTATGTACAATTTTGAGTTCCAAGGTTACATTTATGCCACCGATCAAAGCTGTGCTGTTACAGTAGCGCATACTTTATGAAATGCACTATTTTTTCTTCTCCGTGGCAACCTATACCAGTGATGCGTAACATCAGTACAAGGTATTATTCATCAGTATAAAACGTACTTGCGAGTGGAATGCAGTATAATTCCCCACTTGTTTTTATGTCTCCAGTCCCCTTTTTTGCTAAGGTCCGTTTAAATTGCTGGCATATTGCAGCTAATCCAAAACCGATTAAAAAGTTGATTAGTCTATTGGTATGTATCACAGATCAAATTCAATACAAAAGTAGCCACTTCAGGAACAAACAAAGTTGCTGAGAGGCTGAGGTCGGGCCTGGTTGCCTATGTCAGACGCGCTATCAAAAATATATGCTGGGATCCAAAAATGCAGTGAAACAAAATCTTAAATTAATGAAAATTATCAATTAATATAACGTGCAAAAACAAATAATCAGAATAATCCAGCTATCACAAAGTAGCTGTGAACACAAAAATATAGTGCCCCTCTCACCCTCTCTTCCATACACACCTCCCTCACACTGGTCAACAGGTAATTATATTAAATATGAGTGCTGCCCATACCCATGTGACCCAACTGATCCAGACAATAATTGATCCAGAAATATTAAGTTATAATATTATAAAAAAGACCAATCCCAAAATATAAAAAAACCTCTATTAAAATCATACAACAGATATCTCTGACATTCCTGGCTCCTACAAATACTTTTAATTTCACTTATGATATATTCTATTCACAAATGTCATTTACCCGTATCCCAAAAGGAACAGTGTTCACAAGTCAAATGTGAATGCCCTGTATTGTGTGAGTCTGAAGAGGAAAGCCTGGGTTCACAAAGACCGTGTTGATAACCAGCTTCGTAGATCCCCTTATCTCTGATCAGGAGTTTTAGTTTAGTCGAGCCAGCTAAGTAAAATACCTCTGGCTCTGTTGATCTCTCTCGTCGTGGTTACCCCCCTGCTCTATGTTTCTGATGTGTGTATCCGTTACCCCGTCCCCAGGCTGCTCCGTTAGCAGTTGTTTCTCCTTGCTGGATGACCTCAAGTCGACCCACAGAGCAGCCGTTCTGTGTGGACCGTAAAGCAGGACCAAGCCAACTGGACCTACAAAGTCCCTGTACAGAGGGAAGACGTAACCAGGTAACACACACATTCAAACACACACATTTCCTCCTGGATTTTTCATCGGACAAAAAATGAAGTGTCTCCTTTAAGTCAGTTCCCGCTCAGCGGGATCTACGTTTATTTAAAATCAAGAACTTTACAGGTATATAATGTAGCATTTACCCATTATAATGTCCACACACTTCAAGTTATTTTGTTCAAGCTAATAGCTATGTTCTTGCATTAGCCCAAATATTTCAAATACTGTAGTTTTCAAACTGGAGAAATCCATTAATTTGAATCAAAGTATATGTCTGATAATTCAGCTCCTGGTATAAAAAGCTTTGAAAATGAAAAATGAAATGAACGGAATCCCTTGATCCCACTTTATGACAACCAACAAACCTCCATCCCTTTGTTACTGTTTCATTGAGGACATGACAGAAACATATTCATACATGAAGCTAGGTTTAAAGGCTACACTAGCAAAACAGATGCTTACTGATAAACATTAATTGCTGTTCACAGTGAGATTCAGAGAACCCTCTTTATGTGCTCTAGGTATAGGAGGCAAGGGCCACTCGTCCCCCTTGGGTCTGGACCCCCGCAAACAGGGAGTCAGCTGGGAGGTGTCAGAGTCAAATAAGAAACAGAAAAAGCGGGGGGACAAGAAGAAAGCAGCAGACAGATACTTCTCTACAGTCAGTCGCCAGCTGCTGAGGCCGAGCCCCCTTGTTCCTACATTACCCACAATACCTAAGGACGGCAATTGCCATCAGCACCTCCTCCTTTCTCCCGCTGGGCGGCGATG
Organism: Gymnodraco acuticeps; assembly: GCF_902827175.1. NCBI lineage: Eukaryota > Metazoa > Chordata > Actinopteri > Perciformes > Bathydraconidae > Gymnodraco > Gymnodraco acuticeps. The sequence continues at coordinate 177,729 of NW_022992222.1, read as the reverse complement.
AGGAGAGGCAAAGGAGGAGGAAAGACAGGTAAGAGAAGTGTTAGGGAAATAATTGTCCTAGACTCCTAGATATGACGATACAGGACCAACCCTGACGTCTGTTTATCGTCCTTTAAGGACATAGGCTGCTTCAGCCATAATGTTATTGTTCCCATTCTGTGACCGGGTCAACCAACACTGGGTCACAGATGGTCTTTGTTGGTGGGTGCACTGGGACACTTCCTTCTTTGTTGTTTGTGGACTCCAGGGTATGACATATTCGAGGCCATAAGTGGCGGACGCAGGGTAACTCAGTCGTGCCCAACTGTCTAAAGCTATCTTACTCAAAATATATGTTGATTACTCTATGTGAAACCAGTTAAATGGGCTAGCAAGAGAGAGGCGCTCCAGAATTGATTGTGGCAACCCCACCCGTTGCAGTCTCACCGTGACTGCTGGTGATTTGTGATGTGAACTCTCCGGCCGTAACTCCAAATAAACCTCCAGTGTTTGACACAAAAGCTCCTGCTCCACCGTGTCTCCTTCCTGAGTCGGTGACTCCCACTGCATTGCTACACAGAAGTTTCCCTTACAAGAAGTAGCTACAACAGGCTGTAAAAGGGAAGCCGTAGCTGTTGTTTCAATAAGAAATGTTTGGATCCAGGTGACAGAGTGCAGACATCCTCAGTGAATCCTCTGGGTGTGTATGACGCCTCCACGGCCCTCTGGCTGCAGGGGAAGGGGCAGCAGCAGGGGCAGCAGGAGCAGGAGGTGCAGACCGGGCAGAATGCAGCGCTGGCCGGGAGGACCGAAGAGTTCAACAGGCGGCTCAGAGAGCAGCCAGGAGACACGCAGCTCTGGATACAGTTCATACGATACCAGGTAGGAAGACTGGGCTTTACATGGTATAGATTGAAAGATCATAAAGAGTTATTAGTTTCAAACAAGTGAGACTCCAGATATGTCCAAAATATGTGGGATATATTGATAAGAAATTGTTGTCTATATAGTTCTCACAAAATCTAACCTTGTCTTATTACACTGCTTAGTTGAATGTCAATAATGACAATAAACATATAAAGCGGGATAATACACATGTATCCCGCTTATTACACGGCCACATAATAACACGAACGACTTGACTCCCAATATTAAGGGAATTATTTTATTGCCTTGGAAATAATCATATTGCTTTCCGCCCCAAAAACGAAACTCTGTAACCACGGCACCACAACAGGCTGGAAACTGCGACTGCAACCAACAACGTAAATTGAACGGCAGCACTGATTGAGTTTTACTGTAACTGTCCAAGTCAGTTCACAGTTCCTGTTGCTGTTTTACTTCCTGTCTCCTTCTTCTGAAGATGTATCTGTCTTTTAACCTCTTTCCTTCTGTCCTTTGATCCTCCTTAGCAACGGGGATGTTATGCTAAGCAGCGGTGTGTATCGAGTATTAATAACATCTGAAATGTCCAAATTGACCAATCAGAATCGACGTATTCAACTAAGCCATGTAATAATACGTGACTCACCGCTACTAAGCAAAATAATGACCATTGCTAAGGATGATTAAAACAACAATCCCTCCTATTCGCGTTGGCCTTTATTGTTCCGTTCATGAAAGCTCGCTGTACAAGTCCCTTATTGTTTATGGCTTTTCAATAATTGAGTTCTTCATTCTGCACGCCTGTTTCTCCCTCTCCAGGATGAGCTGAGTGCAGCAGTGGTTTGGAGGAGAGGCGGAGCAGCAGGGCAGCGAAAGCGGTGGAACATCGGAAGTCCTCCTACAGGCGCTGCTGGAAGAAAAAGCTGAGCATCGCAGAGCGCGCTGTTACTCGACCAAACCACAGCTGCATCGCTCTGCAGCTGGAGAGCTCCGGATCTGCCAAGAGCTCTGGGAGCCCTCTGCTCTGGCCAAGAATGGAAGAAGCTGGTCAGTGTACAGCCTTAAAATACATCTTTAAAGTCCAGAAAAACTTCTCAGGGTTTTGGTGTTGGACTACAGCTGTAGTTCTTTTTGTTGCCCTAAATAGAATTGATAATTGGCAGTATTTATTTTGTCTTTGGTTCCATTCAGCTTTTAAAAGGCCTTTTTACAAGCAAAATGTGGGCCAAAACGCAGGTGCGGATATATTGTAAACGACTTTCCCTTGATTATCCCACTTAACAAAAACATGTAGGTATCATGAATGTGTGCTGGCACGGAGAAATCCAATGGGAAAAATAGCTTTTTGACAAGGGAGTCGCCAACTTCCGGGTCGGCCTACAAAAATATGTTATCACTGCACCACTCTATTTATAAGGGAAAAATAATCACAGTGCTAAGAGAATCCAGTGCACTTGAAAGCTGCTGCAGCAGCAAGGAAGTGTTGGACATAATTATTGGAGTTATCTCGTGTACTTTGGCAAAGTCAAGTGTGCCATATGCTAAAGGAGAACAGAAAGGAAGCATTGCTGTCATTTATTTCTTTGCCCTAGATAGAGTTGATAATTCGCAGTTCTGTATTTTTTTTCTCTTTGGTTCCATTCAGTTTTATACTGCCTTTTTTCAATCAAAGGCTATATTTTGTCATGTCTGTGTACCAAAACTTAGGCTGCAGATTTATAGTAAACAACTTTACATTTACCTCAATGGAAAGGTCATACGGTCAAAACAAGATGTTAAGGAGAATAGAGTGGTGCATAAACAACTCCTAAAACCCGGAAGTAACTAAGCATTTCACCACTTCGAGTTACCTAGTCTCCAAGTCAATGGTTTTTTGAACATGTTGGTGGTTAGAAGCCTGGTATTAGTTCTGTGGTTAACACCGGCTGAAGACATTTTCAAACAAATGCTGTACAACATAAAATTCCTCAGTAATTTCCCCACTCGTGAATGTCTGAAACCTATGTATCATTTTAGTGACTAAAAGAGACTACTAAACGTAACAAAACTGATACATTTGTGGTGGTGATGTTCAGCCATGCGGCCACGATCTAGTTATTTTATAATCTAATATTAGCTTCTTACTTCTAGAGATTGCATTCACGCTTCAAAAATCACAAAGTGGTGTTAATATTTGGAGATTATCCTGCTGAACAAAAAAGTGTAGGTATATCATGAATATATGTTGGCTACAGAGCTTATTTTCTGCTATATAAAGAAATCCAATTTAAATTTAAACATCTTTATTAGCATTTAGAGAGTTGGAACGGCTCTTATGGCTGCCTGTTGGTCTAACTCGTTGTACCTTTTTTATTTTTTTATTTTTTTTTATATTTCAGGTGTTTCTCCATCCAAACAGTGCCCCCTTGTGGAGGGAGTATCTGCTGTTCACCCAGAGCTACTTCAGCATCTTCTCCGTGTCGAAGGTGAACTCTGCGTACGGGAAGTGTCTAAGCACGCTCAGTGCGGTGCATGATGGCAGCATGGTGTCCCACCGGCCCTGCCAGGGCTCGAGGAGGATATGTTGGGTAACTGAGATTTTTATTTCAATTTTAAATATCGAGTTTCTACTATGGGAAGTACAAAGTCACCCTGCTTAGCCCAGTTTACATCACCTGCATAGGTGGCGCGTGGAAGCTTATGTTTGGGAAGCCTAAATAGCTTTTTTTACCTGGCGCTGCCCGCCTCCGACGTCTATAGATAAGAGATCAACTCAGTGAAGCACTGCCTCCTGACCAGAGATCAGTGTGCAGAGTTTAAATCTATCAAGTCATATTACAGGATAAAGGAAATACAGTTTAAACTGCCGTATGCAGGGAAGACACCGATGTGTCGCACTTCATATCACATCATCAATCACATCATCGATCATATAATATCATAATATATCATATATTTCCTTATCTGAGTCAGCTTCTCGAGCCGTATCTGGCCGTGCAACACTTGCAGTGTCACATAGCCTACTGTATGCAGAAGTATTATTTTAAGCAACACATTAAGTTGATGAAAAACTCAACTCAAATGTAATTAAAGTCAGATCCCTCGTGTCTTAGACGAGGCAGTGATATCATAAACCTGTTAATGTACGCATTCAAACACTCTAGTTTATTATTTTTTTTACCAGCTGTTCTGTATTCACCTTGCAGGCTTTTATCCTGGATAAAGTGTTTAAGTCATTGATGTTTAAAGTTGAACTTCTTCATATTTGTCTATTATTATAGTTTAATTTTCATTCAGGAAGTATGACGCTGCGCTGTCAGTACGCTTGTCCATGTTTGTGATTGGTCAAATGTATATAGCCCCGCCCCTTGAACGCGCTCTCAGCCGGACAGAGAAACCCTGGGTTGATTTACCGAGTTGATAACCAGCATCATAGGACCGCTTAGCGAGATCTCGTTTGTTAGGATTAGTTAAGATAACTCAAACATATCCAGGGTCTGTTGAACTGGCTTCGTAGTACAGTTTACTGGTGGCTGCATAGCAGCGCTAATTTCAAAGACACAGACATTATACATTATATTTTAATTTGACCATGATGCAGTGACAACAATATTTGGGAAGGCTTAGCCTTCCCTAGCCTACAGTACCTGCCGCCCCTGATCACCTGCATCCGTCAGTAACACATTTTCTATATTCTTATTTGTTTTTTTATATGCTCATTGGTTGCTCCTGGTTGTGTTTCCTGTCCAGATATCTTCACCCAGCAGTGTCATTTCCTGCGTCAGTCTGGTCACTCAGAGAAGGCCATTTCTCTGTTACAGGCCATGATTGATTTCACCTTCTACAAACCTGACAGTGTACGAGAACTGTCCACCAAGCAGCAGGTATACACACACACACACACACACACACACACACACACACACACACACACACACACACACACACACACACACACACACACACACACACACACAACATTTGACATATTTCTGCCAATGTGTTAATGCAGGGATGTCAACCAATAACCATTAATCAGGAACAATGGAGAATATATTATTTTTTACCAAATATGCATAACTGTTTATGCATGTTATGTTAATTTACATTTGTTATGTTGCTGTGTTATCCATGTGTGTGTGTGTCCATCTTTGTTGCACTCTCACTCTTTGTGAATTTCAAGAGCAAGTTAGAAAGCTTTTTAAAAAGAAAAAATCGGAGTCAATGCGTCATCTGATTGGCTCCGCCTGATCCGCCTTTTCTCTTTTATAGAGACTTTTTTTATTTATGTTATAAAAATGAAAAAAGAACACAAGGTCTCCAGTAATGTTAATAAAAGCTAAATAGTGCCTTCCACTTAATTGACGTTTTTCCTGTGTATGTGCAGGTGGAGTTCTTTTGAGCCATTCTGGGACAGCGGGGAGGAGAGAGTTGGAGAGTTGGGGGCCCGAGGTTGGAAGGCCTGGATGCTCCAACAGGAGAAGGGGGGTGGCTTGCAGCCCAATGCGGGTAAAACACACACAGACATTCTTTACTTTGTTTACTTCGGATGTAAATCCTTGATAAATCACGAGTCATCTTCTCCTATGTATGTGTGCTGTCCACAGAGGAAGAAGAGGAGGAGGATGAGGATGAGGAGGAGGTGAAGGATCGCAGCCAGCCCAGATGGACAGTCTGGTTGGAGGTGGAGATGTGTCGGGAAGCAGCTCATTGGCTGCCCTGGAGGTCGGACAAAGCCAAGGGTCAATCAGAGGAGGACTGTGAGGACCCTGACAGACAGGTATTTCCTCATGATTGGAACTCTTTTACTAAATGTTAAAACAAAGCCATTATAGGTGTGACCATTTTGTTTGACTTGTCCATCCCTCCCTTTTCTCCGTCTGTAGGTGTTGTTTGATGACATCGGTCCATCACTCATTCGCCTGTCTTCACCAGAGCTCCAGCTCCGCCTTCTCCTCCGTTTCCTGTCGTTTCTCGGGCTGCCTGTAGACCCTGTGCTCTCTGCTGCCCCCTGTCAGCCGGGCCTGCTGCTGGAGAACCTCTCTCTGCTCACTCAGGGGTAAAGATGACACTGTCAGTCACCAAATACAAACTAGCTATCAGGGCTTTACAGAATATTCTGAAGTGTATTCATTGCAATGACATTCAGATTGTTTTTTTTCAGTTATTTTAGTGTTTTTTTTATTTGATAGTTTTTTCTATAACAATCAACTGGAAGGAAACACATTGACACAAAGCTGTCTCTATGTCACTCTCTAGGTAACGAGCTCAGGCGTCCTCTGACCTCCTACGACCTTCCTGACCCCGGGGTCAACTCTATTGGTCACATGACCATTCTTCAGGGAACAAGGAAGTGGATGGGGCTTGGGAAGCTGGGCGAGAGGTTTCTCACTAATGTGTTGAAGATGGTCCAACCTGTCCTCCCTGTCCAGCAGCGAGCCGCCCTGTCACTCAGCTGGATGCAGTATGAGAAACTCAAGGTGGAAGTCAGATTAATTGCACTTAAGTTATATTAAAAATGAGAAGAAAAACATTTTGATCCACTTAGTTTCAAGTCAAAAAAGTATCTAATTTACATATTTGTGTGTTTATGTGTCAGGTGTTGCGGTGCCTGCATGGCGGCAACAAGAAGCGTCTCCGCTTTCAGGGCAAGAGCAGCAAGCGAGTCGCCAAGCAACTGCTCAAAGAACCTGACAACCGCTCGTCACTGGTGCTGTGGCGCGGCTACGCTCATCTGGAGTGGATGCTGGGGCAACATCGACGAGGCCCGCAAAGTCTTCTCCACGGCCACGGCCATGGAGGGAGGCAAAGGGCTGCAGAGCCCCGCCCTCTGTGAGCTGTGTCTGCTGTGGGCGCAGCTGGAAATGGAGGACGGGCCAACAGTGCGAGGGGGAGGACTTGTAGACCTCACTGCGTCCCCAGCTGTGTGTGTGCTAACCAGGCTAGCAGAGGGAAGCTCCGCCTCCTCCGACCAGGCCCATCTCTCCGGTCTCCATCCTGAAAGCCAGGAAATCGTATGAACAGGTGCTGACAACCGGCTTGTCAGCACTCGAACAAAACTACCAGACCAACAAAAAAGGTTTACTCCATCAACATTTACCGTGCGTTATCGCCACAGAGATGCTACCTGTGTCTTTTAAAAGGCCAAAATCTGTGGTTTTTGCTCTCCCATTTGCTCCTGGTCACTCAACATTACTGCTGACAATTTTTCCTTTACACTTTTAGGGCATATTTAGCAAACTTTTGATTAGCCAGTGTTTTTCTAATACATGGGTTACAGCTTCAATGATGTTGACAGTGAACCTTGAGCTGTTAAGACATGTCACAGTAAGAAAATCACAGGGGGTGAGTTCCATTAGCTGTAACACTTGTGCTTTCCCGACTATAACAGGTCTGACTGTCTCCTGGGAAAACGATCTTATCTCTAATTAATCTGACCTTCCCTTCATCTCATCATTCCACCAGCAGGTAAGGAGGACCTGCTTGGAGAGAAGCCTAGGCTGAAAGGCCTGATGGGGATGCCACGCTCTGTTCCAGTACCTCACAACGGGCATCAAAGCCGCTAATGCTGTCTACAATCAGGCTAGAGACAGGATGGAGGAGCTGCACCAGAAGCTGACCCAGGACAAGCAGCTTAACAGCTCTGAGGATGTCGCTAGCACCGACGCTAACCAGTCTGATTCCAGTCTCTCCTGCAGGCAGTATGTTAGCCGGCTAGCTTCTGAGTGTGAGGCTCTGGCAGTGCAACAGGCAGCGTTGCTTAGGTACCACAACAGCATCAGTGTGTTTCCCCTGGCAACACTGAGGCAGACACTGACCTCCGCCCTCTCCACGTGGGCCGGCCAGCGCCCCTCTCTGGGGTTTATATGTACAGGTAGCTCATTTAAGTTTTAAATAATCCAAATAAAATCGGTTATTATTTTTGTACGATGACCCTAACACAACCTATGTTCCAGGTGGAGAACCGTTACCATAGTGCTGGCCGGGCGCGACGCTTCTTCCACTCTGTAACCAGGGGCAACAGCAGTGTAGTGCCACGCCTCTTTTCCATTGTTGCGGAACAACAGAGGAAGCAGCTGGTTGACGCTGCTCAGAGGTAAGAGTTGAGAGAATGATAGGTAGGTGTGGGGTCATCCTGCACCCCTATTGTGTTCTTGCAAAATTACCATTACATGTTAATAATTGCATATATATGTGTATAGGTCTTGTTGCCATGATGCTGCCTTACCAATCCTGCCAGAGAATGGGCTCAGCAACCGTATCCGTGGACTGTTTGAAAGTGCCATAGCAACAGAGATGGGGTCTCACTGTCCTTTACTTTGGAGGATGTACATGTACTTCCTGGTGAGACGGCAAATAACACGCACATATTTACGTTTACAGTACAGCCCTTTCGAAAACTTGTCCTTGACCTTTCAGTCGGAAAGATAATACAAACTATCGGAAATAGAGAATATTTTATACAACTACCCATAACTCATAACGACATGGTTACAAACTTCACTTAGAGGGCAAATACCTGCTTTCGCTTTCCTCGCATATATATATATATATATATTTTTTTTTTTTTTCCAGTATGATTAACAAAGCTTGCTATGCCTCTATGATATTAGTTTTTTCAGTGCAGTTATTTTTCTAAATATTGATTTGGGGATAGAAGTATAATAACTTACACACACAGTAAGCCTGTGCAAATATTGACAGTCAGTTAGTCCTTAGTCTATGTGTTTTACATGTGTGTGTTTTTGTAGGTTTCAGAAGGGAAGGTGGACAAAGCCACTGGGATCTTCTACAAGGCCTTACAGAATATTCCCTGGGCTAAGGTGAGATACAGACTTAAAGTGAACAAATAAGTAATTGACTCACATTAAAGTACATGCATTTATTGACATTTTTTAAACAATGGTAATATATAACACCCAATGAATATATAAGGGTTAGAGTGGAACATCTTTATTTAGATCGTGGTTTGTTATCCCGCCCGACAAAAAAACTAATTCAGGCGATCCTCTTGATTGTTTGCAGTTAATACCAATAAATAAATAAAATAGTAGTTAATTGTACTGCTCCTTAAATCAGACAACAGCATAATACTTTTAAAGGACCCAAGAAAAACCATGATACAGCTGCTAACCTGTTCATCTCATTTTTAATTGAATGAACAAGAACTTAATTATCAATGTGTGTGTGTGTGTGTGTGTGTGTGTGTGTGTGTGTGTGTGTGTGTGTGTGTGGTGTGTGTGTGTGTGTGTGTGGTGTGTGTGTGTGATGTGTGTGGTGTGTGTGTGTGTGTGTGTGTGTGTGTGTGTGTGTGTGTGTGTGTGTGTGTGTGTGTGTGTTGTGTGTGTGTGGTGTGTGTGTGTTGTGATCAGGGCTTGTACATGGACGCGGTGTGCAGCTGTTCCCCGAGCATCTTGCAGGAGTTTGTAGATCTGATGACAGAGAAGAGCTCCGAGTTAGGACTACCTTTGGAAGAACTGGATATCCTGCTGGAGGACTGAACATACACAAACACACACACATCTCATTCAAGAAGTCAAATACACAGCACCGTTGATAGCAAGAACAGGAGACACACACAACCAACCAGATACTTACACTTACAGGTGAACATGCTTTGTACATAATGGTATATTTTCACATTAAGGCCACCAGAACTGTGTTTTTAGTACCGGACACTATTAATAAATATATGATTCTCATTTGTATGCTGTGGGTCTGTTTATGCTTATCAGTGCATGCACACTGAGGTTAGGGGCCTGTGTTTAAAATCAATATTGTAAAAGTCCATGACAGTGTTAATTAAATGAATTGTAACCTTATACTGAGAGAAATTAGAAAGTGGGAAAGAAGAAAACATTCTTCTTTCTTTTAGCCTGCATATTCAATTAAGAGTTATCGTAATTTATATCGAGAATTCCATTGAATTCATATTGAAATATTAATGTATTACCTTTTTTTAATGACTTCTGGGTACACACGACTCCTGATGATGATAAGGTTAAATGTTAAGTATCCCTGCTGCACCCACCTTGGTGAAAGACAATCTTACCCAGATACCAAGAGAATAGCAAAAAGATCATACTGGCAGTGTCAAGTTCAGAAAGTTATCACTTTCCACGTGGTCCGTTCTAGCTTTCACTTATTTTGTATATTAAATTCACCATGCGAACAGAGCTACTCTAAAATATCCCACAGTTTAACTATGTGCAGTTCCTATTTGTATTCATTTAAATAGTCTAGTTTTAAGAACTACATTGTAAACCTGGGCGTTTCAGTCTAATTGTTAAGCGTATATAAGGTTATTCTAATTTGTTGACTTCACCTTCAACCTCACTTGTAAGTTACCTGAAAACTTTTACTTGCCCTATTTGTATATTACTAAAAACCCAGCACATATTGCACACAGTGCACGGTGGAGTCGCTCCCACCTGCCATTCATTTCCGCGCCGTGGTTTGGCGCATTGCAGATCCGAACTGGCCAATCAGCGGGCCTCTGTACAGCATTCAGAATATTGCGGGTCTGCTCTCTCCAATCAGAATCAGCCTCTCAAAAGCAAAACCGCAACTTCCCCAGTGCCGTCAGCCGCGAATGTGTCCTTCCGCCTGCATAAAACTATAACACAAACTAGTGCGTCATTTCGACATTAAAAAACTAAATAAATATGAGAAAACCTCACCATTTATGTTCAAAGGACAAAGACCACTGTTGTGATCATCTAAATTATTCTAATACAAAATATAATATCTTTTTTATCCCTTGACAGAGTTGACCTAATAATGAATCTCCACTGCATTTCACTAGGCTTTATTTTATGACAATAATTAAAATGTCGTTTTTTTACAAATTATTTCCATACTATCACTTTGATTTAGAAATACATAATATCGATGCAAACATTTACATATAGACATTGTTGCAGTTAATCTGGTTCATAACTACAAACAAGGATTAAGGCCACAAGTATGTGAAACATTCAGCTCACATGTGAAGAATGTGTTTGGGTTCTGAGTATATAAGCGTGTTTATGATTGTGATGCCAGATGTAATGACAGCCAAATACTGAGACTTCAGCACACTGATGGGTGCCCAGGTTGTGTGGTTTATGACTGCCACATTAATAACAGAATATTGGGCCAGGTCCTGCATTAATAAAGGTGTTGGGCTATGCCAAGTAGTATTGCTGGCTCTTCATTTATTGAGAACTTGAAGAGGACCTGGTACTTAGTCTTGGTTTCAGCAGGTGATGGTCAGCTCTTTCCATAATGGGTTAATCCAGATTTAAACAGCATGCAATAAAAATGTGTACCTGTCTTTAGCTTGCTTTCCTAAATAATCATCGTTTTAAACTTAGAAAAACAAAGATAAGGGTTACTTCTCTATAGGAAACATGACAACCCCAAAGACAGTTACGCGCACAGCATCAGGCTCCTGTCTGTGTATGCGTGTGAGCAAAACAGTAGGCCGCCTCACTCATAGAGCGTATTTCCCCACAGTGCGGAAGGAATACACTGAGCCGTACAGCAGTGGTTCGTCCTGCCCGCCCGCCTCCAGCCAGCCTCGCTCAGTGGCAACCTTCCATTTCCTCTCTCCCTGTAGCGTTTAGCAGACCAACGTACCCAACCCGAACAAACATGGTGAGTTACTACTCTATCAATTATGTTTCTTCATATGCGCGACTTTATAATTCGTTGGGTTGATTATATGCCAACAAGGGGTTATAAATTCTCTCCGGATAGTCGTTTTGTTTTAATATGCTGCAGTCTCCATTGCCACCGTTGAGTGAAGCTAACGCTAGCGGACTAGCTGTTAACACTGGGTTGCTAGACCAGCGCGAGGAGCTTATCATATCATTTATGATTAAGCTCGTGCACACCAGTGGAATAATAGGCGGTATTAATTCAGCACTGAAGTGTAACTCCACGTGTTGCAGGTGACCACGTACTGGCAGGAGTAGCTGCGGTTCGGTTTACAGCCCATGTTAGCATCACAGTCTAATGGTAAATTCACTTTGAGTTATGTTCCGCTACCCTGACAGCTGGAACACATCATTCCATGTATCGCTGAGAGTGTTAACGTTATTTTTGCTTCGGCGTTGGTAGTGGAAACGAAATTGTTTGTACAAATCAGATTTTTTTTGCCAGGTGATTGAAACGAAATATTTGACCAGTTAGATTCACAGCTACGAAAGAGACTGCAGATGATGAGGAGCTGTCGTTACAGACACATCTTCACTATTGGACACCGGTTTATGCTGCTACAGCTATTGCCAATGGTGTAATGTATTGAAGTACATTTACTCAAGTGCTGTACTTTTAAGTACGATTTGGGGTACTTGTACTTAAAGCATTTCCATTTTAAGCTGCTCTCCACTTATACTTTACTTAATCTTAGAACTCAATATTGCACTTTTTTAACTACAATTTTTTTTAACAGAATTAGCTACGCGTTATTTAAATATTCAGATTATAATCTACATTATAAATTAAGATATCGAGCAGCAGTACATACAGTAATTTCAGTACATACAGTAATTAGCTCTACCTTTATCAGCAGTGATTAACACATTAATGCATGATAAATTATAATTTAGCAAATTAAATATACAAGATTCTAAAATGGGACATTGCGTTTTATCCACCCTTCCAATCGTATTTATACAGTGTCATTTTGCCATAATACGTATTGATAACAGCTAATCCAAGTACATTATGTAAGCATTGTAAAAACTGCAGTGATATAACCAAGAGCCCAAGGCACGTAATATGGTGTAACACCTGTGCATGTTCTATTTGCCCTATGATAAACTAGATCTACGTTTGTTACTTTAAAGATATTATTTGAACACTAAGCTTTATTCAGATCACTTTTTTGGTGGTTTCTGATTGATATAAGAAGAACTGTCTGGGCTATTCCATCAGTCATGACGATTCCAAGCAAAAAGAAAACCGGTTTATTCTGGGTACATAGCTATGCAAAAATATGAGGTCTGCTTTGTTTGGTCCATCAATGCACAATGGAAGCTTCTAGGTCACGTGGTGCCTGGAAAACAGTCCCCAGGCAGGGCTAGCATCATATGCCAGTCATGATCTGTAGTTTATAGCTTGCAGTCATGTAATCATTAGGGGAAATGTGATCATATGACCTCTTCTCCGGGCTATATGTAAGTCATAAATGGATACAATCGCTGTGTAAAAGATGCAATCTGTTGAACACATTGTTTGTTCTGTCATTATGCAGGGAACATCTCCTACTTCAGTAAACGCCATGAGACATTCCTGCAGCACTGCAACATGTCACTTAAATGCATGGTTGTATTGGGGAGAAATATTTGCGGGACATAGTGCACCTCCCTCATTTTCGTGTCTTAACCAGTAGACTGTTTTTTCTTTACACCAGTAGAATGACTTTAGTACAGTTACTTGAAGCTGTATGGTTGGTTGTCCTCAGCAGTGGGAACATCTAAGCTTAATTTATAGAGATTTTGTAGGCATTTGCAGCTTTTTAAAGGTAACATAATTGATTGCAGATTTAACTTGGGGTTAGCCCAACTGAATAGAATAGCAGGATGAGCTGGTTTGGAGTAATAACTCTTCATTTGATTATTCCTATTTGATGATTTCAAAATGTATTTATTGTCCCTCACAGGCATCTGTAGTATTACACTATCTATCATAGACAATGTTTCATACAGGAAGTAGCCAGTGGGATTAATAAATATCTGTAGCAAATTGAAATTGTCATGGTGACTTTCCCATTCAGGGGTTTATTTAAGAGAACAAATACATGTCTTGTCAGTCATCAAATGTGCTCGTGTTCCGCCTACTTGAATTGAGAATATACATAAAACGATGTTTTCTTCTTCCCTTCAGCATTTGCTTTAGTGTAGTAGTGATTATATGTCATGCTCCAATAAAACATGTTCTTACAAAAATGACTAGGGATGTCCCGATCACCTTTTTTTGCTCCCGATCCGATTCCAATCATTTGATTTTGACAATCTGCCGATACCGATTTTTCCCGATTTTATGCATTAAAGGTAAAAAAGCATTCAAGTTGTCCCTTAAGGTTATTTTTTTTATTGAAATGACAGTACCCAACTATCCATTCTGTCCAACATGGATATGGCTTCTTTTGTTCACAGCAGCATTGGATCAGTTCAAGTTGTGCAGCATTGGATCAACACAAAATAAAGCTCATCAGTGGTCCACCACAAAAATAACCATGGTAACAATTGAGTGCGAATAGTGCAGTAACAAACAAAAATAACTCTACTGGAAAGAGGTAGCTTGACTCGCTTCACAAGTTCACATTCAGTCACAAATAATAAATAGAATAAAATGTGGCTAGTGCAGAATTCTAGCCTTAAGACTAACTAGTCTAGTATTAATGCAATGAACAACAGCAGCTTAACATAACATGAATAAACAAAGTATTATATTTCCATCTTACTGGAGTAACACAATTCAATAGTAATCAGCAAGCGAACCACTTATTTTTGTTATTCTACCCGGTATTGTTGTTTTATAGTTATTTGTTAATGTAACCCAATTTGTGTTTCTTTGAAATTGAAAAGGATATCGCATTGTGTTTGTTACTTCGTTGCAGTTGTATATGTCTTAACTGTAATTTGTCTTGGCTTCCTATTTATGGACATGCTTTTATTTTGGAAGGAGAAGTTAGCGCTGTTGACAGGAAGTTGTTGTTGCTATGGAAACAACGTGACGGAGATTAACGGAGAAAAGTAATATCTACATATAAAGACGGAGAAAGTAAACGATAACGTTTATGGTTAAGTGTTAGCACCACCCCCGAAGAGGCAAAGCTCTTACGTTGATATTGGAGATTTCAAATAAATTCAATTTGAAAAAAAAACGGGGGGGGGAAATGAAAAAACAAACAATCGTATTAGATTGGTCGTGTTGAACGTAGCTCTGTTCTTCCACCACGCGGAACCTCCTTCTTGCAAACATTGCATCTGGCTGTTACACTGCCTTGCTTTCAATTTTATAATACTTCCAAACTCCTGACATTTTCTCTGTCCCGACTCCGAGTCACCAGCTGAAACGTAGGCCTCTCGTTAGCTTACTGCTACTATTAGACACTGCGCCCACTCTGTTGCCAGATTTGAGAGAGATAAGCAACCAGGTCTGAAAATAAGCCCAAAAGAAGCAACACATACATGAGTTGTGTCATTTTAAACCAAAACGAAGGCCTCAGGAATACTTTAAGACTGTGAACATGGTCATTTTTGTTTGTAACATTAAATAAAATAATTTTTTAAGGATTCCCGATCTTTTTCTCCCGATTCCGATCTTTTAAAAATCACGTGATCGGCCCCGATCCCCGATCACGTGATCGGATCGGGACATCTCTAAAAATGACCACATTTAGTGATGTACTCCGTGTCCAACAGGGGGTTAGAGGGGTTAGCAGCTTGTTAACTACAGCACAGACACTCATGCATACATTCAATTTCACTCACAAACATCCTCGCTGTTATCTTCATCCAAGTTATGAAAGCACAACTTTCAGTGCTCGAGAGCAGTGATACCTTAGATGAAACATTTGAGCTTTGCCCATTATTCTCAATTTTCTCCCTCTTAGTCTCCTGTCAGACAATTACAAAATATCATTACAAAATCATATATCAATATTTAGAGATTGGATTATCATCAATTACTTTCCATGAATTTAATTTAAAAATACTTAAGACATTTCATAAGGGTTTTCAGAAAAATCAGTACATGCTTCGACTCTAAATATCTGGCAAATTCTTATGTGTATTTATATTGATTACATTATTGGTTAAGTCTTAGAAAAAGGGCAGTTTTCCATTTGTGGCTCATTACCTTTAAACAACCCTTTATAAGGCTGTGTCTATTAAAACAAATCTGACATGATTGTAAAACTTTAGCCACCGCCTAAAGTAGTTGTCTTGCTGAGAATGGATTCGGAACTAGAAAAGTTCCTGAAAGATACCACAGTGCTCCTATTAGCTGTTGTTACCCACCATCTTGGAAATGTAGGGTTGTTGGTAACTTTATAAAGTGTTTTTCACTTGGTAGGTAAACAAAAAAAAGAAGTATACATTTACAGATGTCTGTTTTCCAATGTAAGTCAAATTATGTTAGGACAGAAATGCAGTACCATCGTTTGGCCACTACAAACATTTGCTTCATCGGCTGGTGCACTTCCTGGGGGCTTGGTGTGGATTGGGGTGGGGGTTATTTGGCATGACCCATGATGCTCTCTTGGAGGTCTGCTGACCAGCCAACTGATCCTCCCCAGGAGCTGCAACTGTAGCAGCGAGATGACAGGCCACAGTTAGCGCTTGCATACAGACACACACAGAGCTCCCCTAGTCTGGGCACTGTTACCCTCACACACCTTAAATCAATTTTCCTGACACGTTTGGGTGACCTCCTCTGGCCTGGCCTCCACACACACACACACACACACACACACACACACCACACACCACACACACACACACACACACACACACACACACACACACACACACACACACACACCACACACACAACACACCACACACACACACAACACTCTCCCATCTGTCTGTCTGTCAAAGTGTTGAAGGCTATTTATCTCTTGAGTTACTGCAGGAGGTGGACACTTCATCTGTGCAACCATCTTTATTGTATATCTGTTGGAGAGACAGCTAAGCCTTCACTGACATGGAGACACAGGCAGTGGGGTTCTCTTTTGCCCCAGCCAGTTGGAGTCAGATGCAGCCGGGGAAGGACAGCGTCTGGTCACGTACAATTCACAGTCCTGCAGGACACAAGGACAGGGAGAATGATCAACGGTTTTGAGAGACAGACAGTCGGATGGACACGTAACCAGGAGAACATCACAGAAGGACTGGCTTTCCATCATTTCAGCCAATGGAAGAGAGAGACCTTGCCACCCGTTCCAGAGGGACTGTGAAAACTTCTGTCATCCATCCACTGACAACTAATGGATTGAAAGACAACTATCCAGTTATCTGATCACCATTTACAAGTCCATCCCACTATCTATAATCCTTGAAGACTGGAAACACATTTGTTTTGCAATCTACTCAAGTTTCCTCACCAAAGGTTATGTAACTATTCAGAGATGGCTAAATCTTTTGTCCACCATTCCCTCAATCCATCCATCTTACAAATCGACTGATAGATGTCTGGCCATCATTTTTTGCCTCCACCTGCTCCTCCCATGCTCAGACATCATTCCTGCCCTTCCTGCCACCATTCCCTCGTCATGCTGCCTAAGCAAGTCCCCCTGTACCCCACCAGAGGAGGATCTGGTGAGCCTGTCCACCGTCTACGACCTGTTGGACGAACAACAGCACTACTGCAGGGAGCAGGTCCAGCAGCAGGAGAGGAACTACAGAGTCTTCCTGCAGATGATGATGGACTCGTCGTCCAGCCGCATGGACAGCCTGGTCCGAGAGATGCAGGACCTGAGGAGCTGCCTGCAGAGGACCAATTCGGAGCTGGCCGAGGTTAAAAAGCAGGGTATGCAGAACAGCAAGCGCGCCGAGTGCCTAGCTGAAGGTCTGGTGATGGTGCGAGGGGCGCTGGACGGCCTCAGCGTCAAACAAGGAGCCTTCGGGGGAAGCGTGGGAGGAAGATGTGTAGATCTGAAGCAGCGCAAAGTTGGTGGCGGGTTAAGGCTGGAACGGGGGAGGAAGAGTTGGCGAGGCCAAAAAAGCCGCCCCAAAAGCAGTGATGCTGGTGGCAGACCTCACAGATATCCACTTTGATGACATAAAGGTTGTACACAAACATTTGGAGAGCCAAAACTAGGACCCTCAATGTTCTTAAATAGTAGTAATGGTGATTATAGTAGATGCTGGTCACTGGCTGTGACTGGACTTCAGTATAATTGTGCTAGGGGGCGTGGTCACCTACTTCCATTTAGCGTAAGGTTTGACCTATGATTGCTGCAGTATGATGGATGTTGCTGATTGGCTGTTTGAGGAAGATGCGTTTTAAAAATGTTGGAAGTACAGGATAAAAAGTGCGTTGGTCCCGGACATGTTTTTTTTATAATTCTGTCACTATTTGCGCCCAATCCTTTACCTCAAAGACGAAGCTATTTTGTATTTTTCAAATTGTATTAATTTGTAATCTCTTCCCTTTTTTCTGCCTTCCCTCTGTTTGTTTCGTAGGCTGATCAACTAACAGAAGAGCAGATTGCAGGTAACCATTAACATGACAACAAGAAAACACATTACCATGTATTTCCATCTTTTACAGTAAACGCATTCTCTGCCCATGCGTTTGGTTACATCTGCTGTTGCTAAGTTTTCTTCTTTCCCACTTGTGTCTGTCCAGAGTTCAAGGAGGCATTCTCCCTGTTCGATAAGGATGGAGATGGCACCATCACCACCAAGGAGCTGGGCACTGTCATGCGGTCACTGGGTCAAAACCCAACCGAGGCCGAGCTCCAGGACATGATCAACGAGGTGGACGCAGATGGTATGCTGACTGGATTTTGTTGAGCTGGTCAATATAAACCTCTCTTAGCTTTATACAGGGTTCCCGCGGGGTCTTAAAAAGTCTTACATTTGAGTTGGTGAAACCTGCAGGAACCCTGTTTATTGACTGACTGTATTTATAACTTCCTTTCTCTGCGTCTCAAGGCAACGGAACCATCGACTTCCCAGAGTTCCTGACGATGATGGCGAGGAAGATGAAGGACACTGACAGCGAGGAGGAGATCAGGGAGGCCTTCAGGGTCTTTGATAAGGTGTGTGTCTGTTGCGCTGTGAAGGCGAGGCAAACTGAAAATGTATTTTGTTTTTCTCATCAGCAGTTAAGCTTTAAAACTCAATACTTGTTCATACAAAATCTGAATTTCCCTAAACTAAAAAAACATGCAGAAAGTTACATTTTAGCATTTTGATAGCGGTGTTCAACGCAAACACTTGCAAAATGGCTAACTGAGCTAACGGCAGCTACTGTTAGCAGCAGTAAGTGTTAGTTTAGCAAAGTAATGCTTTTTGACCATCAGGAAACTCCATAAGTCCTAGTTTTGAGGCAGACGGACAACATCGGAGGGATCACCAGGGAAAAAGATCTCTATGAAATATGATTCAGTTTCACTACAAATCAATATAGTGCGTAAACCCTTACTCACTTCTCCCTGGATATTGTACAGCTTACTTAACCAAGAACAGGCGTTTCAGGTAGGGATGCACCGAATATTCGGCCACCGAAAATTATCGGCCGAAAATGGTTAAAAAGGCCCTTTCGGCTTTCGGCCGAAAAAATATCACCGAATGTCAGAACAGGCTTACGTTGGTAACCTAACGTGTTGTTGTGATGACGTAATAAAGACGCGGCGACCATGCTCGCGGCTGGCTCACAGCATGGATGTATAATAAGGCTCACAGGGGGGGGGGGGGGGGGGGGGGGGGGGGAACATTGACCTTTGTCATCGAGATTGCCCTGAGCCTTTAACAAATCGTATTAAATAATCTGATGACAGACTGTAAACAGAATAGCTGAAATTTTAACAAACTAAATAACTCAGTTTCCTCTAATCATTAACCCATGTTTGTATCATGTAGTTAACTCCGTGTGTTGCTGCTAGCATACATAACACCTGACGTGGAAACGTTACTCGTGGACGGGGCTACAGAGCTGCTAGAAAGACGGTCGAACCCGGTACATTCCTCCGTCTGCATGCGGTGCACTTTTGCTAAATGTTTAGACAAATTGCTCGTGCTTACATGCTAAACTCTTATTGCACTTATGGTAACAAGTATTCTCCACATCGAGACGGGTAAAGTTTAACCACACCTCGGAGCGCGGTTCTCTCCGCCATCTCCGCAGTGTGCTCCGCTGCATGTAGCAGCTGCGTGTGTGTAAACTGCCCCGCCCCCTCGCACACAGACGGGAGAGAGATCTCGTCTGATCGAAAATACATCATAGACGCATTTGTTGTCTTTGCATATTAGAAACGAGTTGGCGACACTAAGACTGCGATATAATGTTTTTTAGCAATAATACATGACATATATAAATGTACTGTATGCATTCAAAAGTGCTGAATAAATGTTTTATGGACCCATAATAGTGATTATTATTTAAGTTAAGTTTTGCCATAATCATGTCTATTTCCATAATCAGGTAGCTGAACAACATTGGTAAAAAATGTATACATTATATATATATATATTTCTATTAATCATTTTCGGCATTCGGTTTTCGGCCAACTGTTTCCTATTTTCGGTATCGGTTTGGGCCAAGAATTTCCCATTCGGTGCACCCCTAGTATTTAGGCACAGATCAGTGTAGCACCACAATCATTTTAAGCTGTGTGACTGACTGTAATGCTTGTGTGCTTGGGCAGGATGGCAACGGTTACATCAGCGCGGCAGAGCTGCGTCACGTGATGACCAACCTGGGAGAGAAGCTGACAGATGAGGAAGTAGACGAGATGATCAGAGAAGCAGACATTGACGGAGACGGACAGGTCAACTATGAAGGTGCAGGAGAGCAATATGTCTTCAAACGTAGCCACACATTTATTTTGAACAGTTTTACACAATCTGTTGCTAATGAGTGTTATTTGTTTCCGCCCACAGAATTTGTTCAGATGATGACCGCCAAATGAACTGGACTCGCACTGAAGACAAAGAATCAGTCAAATGTTTCACTTACCTCTTATTGCAAAAATCTACATTTATTCATACTGTTCTGTATAGACAACTTAAACTGAATGTTGGAAAACTGAAATCTGTCCATATAAACAAGCTCAAAAAAGGTGACAAAAAGAAAAACTCAAAATGAATCTGCATGTACTGGCTTGTATTCCCCGCCCCCCAGCACTGAGCTGCCCAATCAGATCTCACTTTGTTAGCCGAGCAGTCTCTCTGCAGCCGGCTGATTGGCCGCTGCTCGTCTGCTTCCTGGTTCCATCTGCCTGATGTTATGACAGTTCTATGGGCTGGCCAATCGCCTTTCTTCTAGGACTTCTTGTTTTCTTTCTGTCTGTTCTTCGTGCATGCAGCTTTAGATGGGTTACTGTTGAGAGCCCAGTGGCAGGCGGCTGTTGTTGGGCCCTCAGGTTGGCCTGGGACCCACAGAGAGGAGGGAGGGGTTAGGTGACAGATGGATGGGGGTTGGGGGAGTAAACCAGGTTGCTCACCTTGATGAAGTCGGTGAAACAGAGATATTTTTAAGAACACTTTAAAAATAGAATAACCAACTCATTTTAGATTCTGTGTTTCTGGCATGTCAGGATATCCGCTTTATCCTTTGTGTGTTTACCTTTTTTGAGGGGGTGCGGCATAGATTGAGCTCCTTGGGTGTTGTATGTTTGGAGGGGTGGGCTTAAAGATGATCATGTGCAAGAGCAACTTTGGGGCAGTATCAATATCATGAGTATCGAGTTCTGTGAGATTTGCTATCTGTGGTTATCACCAAACTCGGGTACAGTTTATTGCCTCAAAGCTGGTATCATGATTCTACGGGGGTGTTCATTTCAGTTTAGTGGGGGCAGGGTCGGTGCTGTGCGGCATTTCTATCTTGTGTTTGTGCGTGAGCTTGCGTGTGTAAGTGTGTGTGTGTGTGGGTGCGGCGAGGCCCCGCCCAGTCCAACTGTTCAGTTCAGTTGATCTGCATTCCAAGTTGTACATGCTAGTCTTTACATTTTGTTTTTCCAATAAAAAACCATGAACTATAACTCAGTGTGTTTTCTCTGGGTGGGGGAAGTGCTGCTGGAAAATGACTCATCTGTGCTGCTTCTAGCATGGGATGTCTTTATGAGAGTGGACGTGTGAGCAGGGAAACTGAAGCACACTTACAACATCTTTTTGGAGCGGAATCTGTCATCGAAATCTCCTTAATAAGCAATCATTCAAAAGCTTGTCTGGTTTTAAACCAACTAGATAAAATAGAGACCAGTCTCAGTGCTGGATACAAAACGAAGTGATAGCACAGCTTTGGAAATCAAAGGAACACTGGCAAATAGACAAATACTATTCAAACCAGAGATTTAAACAGCATGATTGATTATTTCCTGGTTGATCCAGTTTTTTAAATAGAACCACTCCATGAAATGAAAAATGTCCATCACACTTCTCATGAGGAAAAAGATGCATTACACGTCTTCATTAATACTAACACACCAGTGTGTTTGCAATATACACATTTTGACATGTATATGATGCACTATATTGCACAAGGTGCATATCTTGACATAATTCTCCAATGTTTATATTTTACTTAATCTTTATTGCAATTTTTTTACTTTAACTTCTTTGTTAAATAACACAATTTAATATTTTGTAGTGCTACTTTTGTCATTTATATATGAATATTTTCTATTTATTGCATATTCATTGCACATTTTTCGTTAACCTTTTATTGTTTATATATTTAAATTAGATTTTGAAATGAAGCTACGACACAATATCCCCCGGATATTCTGATTCTGATTAAAGGAGCTTTTTAAAACAAGTGTCCCAAGCACTATTGAGTGTTATGAACTGTCACACCTTCACTTATCTACTGGCACCATCAGTGTATGGCAGTGTTTATTAGGGGGGGGGTCACAAGGACTTCTCCAGATCGTCTGTCTGCAGATGAGGAGGCGTTGCTAGGCAACAGAGCCAGGCATGTGGTGGGTGGAAGTGGAAGAAGAGGGAGCAGAAACCCGTGGGAGTTTGAGGAGACGGGGGGGGCTAAGACAATAATAGAAACCCAGGCAGGACTGGAGGAGGGATGAAAAGAGATTCACAGTGCGTCTTAAAAACAAATAACCCCCCCCCCCTCCTTCTGAGAGGCCTTGTGCTTCAGTCTGATGCTGAAGCTGATTTTATTTAAAGTGTTTGGCCTAAAAGTGTTTTTAATCCAACAAAAACACATCAAGGCTTCTCTGTGCTTCTTCACTGCCAGCTGTGTCAATAAGCAACACACACACACACACACACACACACACACACACACACACACACACACACACACACACACACACACACACACACACACACACACACACACACACACACACACACACACACACACACACACACACACACACACACACTCCTGCTCCAGCTTTCACACACACATTTAAGTTCCTCACCTGACAGCCAAGAGAGTGTGTGTTAGGGTTGGACGTCCCATGATGGAAAGATATTCTAAATATTACGGTTATTATTTTCCTTTTTGTGTCTTTACTCCCAACATGCTTTGTTCCTTTGTGTAAATCACTAAACATTTGCTAAAAAAAGATTCTCATGTAAGTAACCTAATGCACACACAACCCAGGTATAACCTTTATAGAAAACGTTTTTTTAGCGCTGAAAAACAATAACATTTTAGAAACACTGGTGTGTCGTTTTGCAGTTCCAAAATAACAATATTTTCTATTTTTTTCACTCTAGCACTGACTGTGATCACCAACAGTGGGCGTCTAGTCTCAGGAGAATCAGCCAGATTTAGATTCAGATTAGATATTGGGTGAGTTGAAATTCAATACTCTTACGGAACCGTGTGCAGTATTAATTCTTTGAACAATATATGAAGAACTACATAATTTTTTTAATCTTTACTAAAACCAAAAATATGATTTCCAATGAAAAACAACCAATGTCGCAATTTTGTGTTAATTAATTTGACTGTAAAAAGCTGAAAAAAAGAAGAATTTTCCATCCATCAATATTCTAATGCTTATCTGAGTCGGGTACCCAGCCGCGTGTTCTTTCGGTCATGACCTCATGACCCATCCTTCATAGTCATCGGTGAGGGTATAGAACGAAGAGGGACCAGTGGACTGAGACTCCTTTATGTATTTTATAATTCCTTTTTGGTCTGAGAGGGTGTTGCTTACCCACACAGTTGTGTCTATATTTGTTTCTCTTGTCTGTACTAAACAAAATACATTAAAAGAACATTTAGTCAACCAACTAACATTTGACTGAACAATGCGAACTTCCTGGATGAGGTCGTGACCTTTAAAGGGAGACTAATTGTTAGTGATACCTGCAGTCTGGCAGCAGTGTGTGTGTGTGGGTGGGTGGGTGATCCTGACACTCACAGACAAAGCCTGTCAGCGCTGTAATCCTCTGATAAAAACACACAAAGGAGGACACATCTATGCACTGACAGACACACACCTGAGAGAGTAACACACACTCTGGCCCGAGGTCACAGCGAGAGGGAACACCACACACAGAATATCGCAGCATACGTACAAATACTGCGAGATCTATTAAGCATGATAAGCATTCAGTTAGCATAGCATTAGACATGTTAGGTCTGTCTGGATGATTCTATAGCTGTCAATAAACCTGTACATTTTAAGGTCCTTTATCCACACACACTTGTAAACTTAACATGGGCCTCCAAATGTTTAAATCGCCGACATCAGTAACAGTGATCGGTCCGTTTTCTCTGAATTCATATGGACAGATGACATTAGTTAACTCTTTTTAATATTAATAATGCTCCACTGTTAGTACTTATAGCATCTCTTTGTAAGGGCATTTATATTTCGCACATCCTTTATTAATGTTGGTCGGAATACAGCTGACAGATGACTGGTGAAAGCTGATAGATATAGAGTGGCGAAGTCCCTCCCCTTCCGGGGGAGCTCCATGGGACCTTATTTCGGAAAAAGTATGTATTGAAGTCAATGGAGAGAGAAAGAGTATCTTTCGATCCCGTTTGAATTGTGCCACGAATTACACATATGATGTTTGTCAATTTGAAAAATAATTTTGCAAGTCAAAAAAAATAAAAATGTGTCGTAAAATTGTGAAGTAACACATTTTTTGGGGTGAAACCGCACAATGAACTACATCTCCCGTCTCGCACCACACACCAAGACGGCCGTCACGTTGGCACATTTCACTTCTTTCTTTCAGAATGAAGTGAAAAGTATTAAAGAGGTGAAAATCACTCCAAGTCTGGGCATGTTGAGAGCTGTACATACACACAAGGGGAGTTAGTCGGTTCCGTAAGAGCCAGCATGCGGGACCGGGATTCTGGGGTTTGTAGTCTTTCTAGTTGCGTATTTTCCATAGTCTTATATTTCAACAGTTTTACGACAAACTGTGACTTTTTGGACATGGAAATTATTTTGTAAGATGAACAAACATCATATGTGAAGAATTTATCGCCGGCCACTAGAGGGCAGCGTCTCACTGCTGTCGCTGACCGGATATGCCGTGCTCTGACCCGGTAGTGCCGAGCGGCCATTTTAGTTCGAACATTGTTCCTTCACTCCACCTTGAGTTGAGACGTTCATCCACTCATTCATGTAGGATTGTTTCCACTATTGTTTGGTGTGTCTATACTTTGTGTCGTTGTATATATTTGTGTTGTGTTGGTGATGACATGCATGGATGTAGTACCGTAGCTTATCTTGCTGCATTGCTCTGTTTCAGGGTGTCGTCATCCTTGTCAATAAACCACCGAAACTGACATTGAGGAGTGTGTTTCTTCATGACGACACCATGGTCGTTTTTGGATGCCCTGCCCCCGGCTGCGAGTTCGAATCCGATGACTTGTCTGAAGCACTCGTCATTGTTCTATTGACGATTCATGGATTTATCCACCAGCACGCAGCGCCTGTCATGGTCGCGTCAGCCCAGGCCCCAGCCCCTCACGGCCCGAGACCCGATCGGCCCAAAGTTGATGTGGGCGTGTCGATAGAGGAATGGAACGTGTTCCTCCGCCGTTGGAACATATTCCGCGCCGGCTCAGGCATAGGGAATGCCCAGGCCCCCTTCCAGCTGTTTCAGTGCGCTGGGCCTGTACTTGGAGACAGCCTGTTGAAAGCCGTCCCCGACGCCGCTTCCGGACCCTTGCCAGACCTAATCACCGTCATGCGTTCCCTAGCTGTCATCCCAGTCGCTACATGCGTCCTGCGCACCGAGCTACTTCAGTTACGCCAGGAACGCGACGAGACATTCCGCGCATTCGCTGCCAGAGTGCGGGGTAAAGCAGAGACATGCGCATATAATGCGGTATGCGAGTGTGGTAAGGACGTGGACTATACCGACCACATTATCCGTGATGTTCTGCTCAATGGCATTTATGACTCAGACAAACGCCGTGAGACGCTGGGGACACCTGACGTCCTGGTCAAGCCAGTTAACGACGTAATTGCACTCGTCGAGAACAAAGAGATGGCCCGTAACGCTCTCCCGTCGTCCTCCCTATCAGCCATGTCGTCATTCCGGCGCCTGAAGACGACTCCACAGACGAGCCCCGCCCGAGCCCTGCAGACGGGGCTAAACGTGCCTCGTGCCCGGAATGTAAGAGCGTCTTTAACGTCTTCACGGAGGGGCCTCGCGGGTGGAATGCTAAGCCTCACCAGGTGTGCATCGGCTGCTACAGGGCCCGCCGACGACAGAGGCGTCAACAGCCGGCATCCGACAGTCAACAGGCCGCCATGGGGTCGGAGCTGGTCTTCCAGGTCTCGTCGGTGCGAGCTGGAGCCCGCCCTGGCCGGCGTCACGGGAGCCATCGCCGACGCCGCGCCCCTACGTCGCACGGCTGTGCCAACAGGCCTGCACCTATCAGACTCGAGCACCACATCTTCTCCAAGGGCGAATGGAGACGAGCCAGGCTGAGAGACCACCCCCGAGCATTAATCACCATCTCGATGGACATGCCAGTCGGGCTGAGGGATGGCACCAGCAACCGGGGCTCGGCCGACGGAGCTCGGATATCCGCCGTCGCGGACACTGTCGTGCAGTCGGACCTTTGGTTTCTGGAGGAGTTCCTGGCTTGCGGTTTCGCGCGGGACGACCTGCGACCCGTCAGCCTCAGCCTGTCGGCCGCCAACTGCTCTCCTATAGCCATCGAGGGAGCGTTCTTCGCTAGGCTCTCGACAACCTGCAGCGGGGGGCGTGTTACATCCTGCCGTTCCATGGTATACGTGAGCAGCTCAGTCCGGGCCATGTACCTCTCCTACGAGTCGTTGCTCAACCTCGGTCTCTTGCCCATGAACTTCCCGTCGGACGACGTTGCAGGGGGGCCTAAGGACAGGCGTAGCCCTGACACGGCTGACACGCCAGACCAGCCCTTGTCCGTCAATGCGACGAGGTCAACCAACGGCGGCTGCGTGGGGCCAGGTGACCCCCAGGACGCCCAGTGCTCATGTCCTCAGCGCACGGTCCCCCCGGCGCGCCCCGCAGCACTGCCGTTCCCTTGTACGCCAGAGAACAACAACCGGATGAAAGGTTGGCTACTCGGGAGATATGCCTCGTCAACATTCAATACTTGCCCCCATTGGGCACTACCATGCATGGAGAGGCCACCTATCGAGATGCACGTGGACCCCGCAGCTACGCCTAAGGCATGCCACACCGTAGCTACAGTGCCTCTACACTGGCAGCGGAGGGTCCACGATGACCTCCTGCGGGACGAAGCCCTTGGGGTCATTGAACGCGTGCCATACGGCGAGCCAGTGGCGTGGTGCCATCGTATGGTAGTTACTCGGAAGCACGACGGTTCCCCCCGCAGGACCGTGGACCTCTCCCCCCTCAACAAGTTCTGCCTACGTGAGACCTTCGCCACTGAGTCCCTGTTCCACCTTGCACGCCGCACCCCGAAAGGCACCTGGAAGACCGCTACGGACACCTGGAACGGCTACCACAGTGTCCCCTTGCGTGAGTCGGATCGCCACCTCACTACCTTCATCACACCCTTTGGCCGTTGGCGCTACACCAGGGCATCACAGGGTTTCCTGTCATCAGGGGATGGCTACAACCGTCGGTTTGATGCCGTCCTCTCGGACTATGAACGCAAGGAACGTTGTGTGGATGACACCATCCACTATGATACCGACCTGGAGCAACACTGGTGGAGGACTATCGACTTCCTGACGCGTGTCGGCTGGTCGGGCATCGTGTTGAACCCGGACAAGCTTCAGTTCGCGGAGAGGTGCGTCAATTTCGCTGGCTTCAGGGTGTCGGAATCTACCATCGAACCGCTCCCGAAATACTTGGACGCCATCCGGGACTTCCCCACCCCAGGCTCCACGACGGACATCAGGAGTTGGTTCGGCCTTGTCAACCAGGTGGCTAACTACGCCCAGTTGCGTGACACGATGGCTCCATTTAAGCCGTTCCTCAGCCCACGCTGTGTGTTCCTATGGTCCCCCGTTCTGGAGGAGGCCTTCCAGACGTCCAAGCAAGCCATAATGGAGGCCATCTGGGAAGGGGCGTGGAGATCTACGACATGCAGAAGCGTACCTGCCTCCGCCCTGACTGGTCCATGCGTGGCATTGGCTACTTCCTGCTCCAGCAACATTGTCACTGTGCCTCGGGCATTCCGGACTGCTGTCCAGGAGGATGGAGGATCACCCTCGCAGGTTCGCGCTTCCTGTCCCCTGCGGAGCAGCGCTATGTGGCCGTCGAGGAAGAGGCCCTAGCTGTGGCCTGGGGTCTGGAACAGACGCGGTACTTCACGCAGGGGTCCGACAACCTCGTCGTGGTCACCGACCATAAGCCATTAGTGAAGATCTTTGGCGACCGTACGCTGGATGAGAAAACAAACTTGCGTCTGTTTAGACTCAAGCAGCGCACCCTCCCATGGCGCTTCGACATTGTGCATCTGCCTGGCAAGAGCAACTATGCCGCTGATGCCACGTCAAGGCATCCTTCCCCCTCGGGCTCAGCAAACGGCCTCTCACTGGGGCTGCCGAGCGGGCCTGACGCCGTGGAGTCAGCACTCATGGCCTCCATCCGCGACGACGCACGGGAGCTCGGAGCCGTCTCTTGGCCCCTCCTCGCACGGGAGACAGCGGCTGACGAATGCCTCGGCCACCTCCTCCAACTCATCGAGCAGGAGGGTGGGATTGACGTTAACGACCCTGCCCTGGCGAGTCTGTCATCGGTCTGTGAGTCCGTCTACGCACAAGACGGCGTCCTGTTCTATCGGGACCGCGTCGTGGTCCCCCCCATCCCTCCGTGGGAAAGTCCTTCGGCATCTCCATGCCGCTCACCAGGGGACCTCAGCGATGGGGCAGCATGCCCGTGCCATAGTTTACTGGCCCGGGATGTCCGGGGACATTCAGGCCACCAGGGACGGGTGTGCAGATTGCAACCACAATGCTCCGTCACAGGCGGCTACACCCCCCCGGCCGTCCTCACCCCCGTCTACGCCATTCGAGGCGGTGTTTGCTGACTTCTTCGCCTATGGGGGTGGCCACTACCTAGTTGTCGGGGATCGGCTCTCGGGCTGGGTAGGGGTCCTGAGCTCTACGGCGGGTACTGCCCTGGCGGGCTCAGCTGGCCTGGTCCAACACTAGGGCTGTGCAATTAATCGTATTTTAATCGCGATTACGATTATGGCTTGCGACGATTATGAAAACAGCATAATTGACAAAATACGATTATTTTGCTGGGTGCGCTTCACCCCTCCCTAAAAGCCCACTCGGCCACGTAGGAGTGATATGTGTTGTGAGTGTTCAGCGCAAGCGCAGATGTCAGAACAAGAGCAGCAACTCGTTAAAAAGAAGGGTACAACTATTTCCACTATTTGGAAGTACTTTGGCTTTCAGGAGTCCGACGTGGAGCAAAAGAAAGTAGGCCTACAGTGCAGGATTTGTTACCAGGTTGTGTTGGCACCACACGCTAACACAACCAATCTCTTTAATCATCTGAAATACAACCACAAAGTGCAATACGACCGGGCAATAATACAATAAAAAGCAGACCAAAAAGCAGATGCCGCTCGACTTCATTCACAACATCATCACAGTCATCGATTCAGGACGCATTGTACAGAGCAACGGCCTACGCGACGAGCTCGCAGAGACACAGAGATATTACAGGTGCCATTACATTTAACATCGCTAAAGATATGTGCCCAGTTAGCACTGTTAGCAACCAGGGCTTTAAGCAACTTGTCAACACGTTGGACAAGCGTTACGCGATGCCGTCTCGGTATTATTTCATTCGGTATTATTTGACAAATGCCGTGGGGAAGTTGAGAGAGATGTGGCTTCAGCTGACTACTTTGCCACCACAACGGACCTATGGTCTAGCCCAGGGGTGCCCAACCAGTCGATCGCGAGATGTGTCTAAAAATAGAACAACAATATTCTGTTTTATCGTTAATGTCCTGTAACATAATCTTCCTGTGCCAGAATAATGCACTTGAATGCATCCAAGCTTGGCCGGCGTCACCCATGTGTCGGGGCGTGGCTGAGGGTCTTCAGTACAGGTGGCAATATCGTCACCTGCCTGCGCTCATCTCTGAAACCAGACCATGTAAACAGCCTGGTGTTTCTTGCAAACAATCTTTAAGAGATGACATGAGCAGCCCTACCAGCATTTGCCATGGTGGCCTAAACATTTTTATTTGGTCTTAAATTGTATTTCAACATTTATTTCCTGTTACTTCTGGACCATGACGGTTGGCCAGCCTTCAACGTTTAACTGAGTGGAATATGTTGAATATGTTTTACCAAAATGTTGGCTATATGTTAAGGAGTTTTCAGTAGGTTGTGACAGTGCACTGCAACAATTTATTTTTATTTATCATATTAATAATATATGTTTAGTATGGTTTTGGAAGTGTGCTCCAACATATTTGTTGATCTTGTTTATTGGTAAAATAGTATTTGTTTTAAAGTTCAATAAATGGTCAATGAATAATCGTCAAAATAATCGTGATATCAATTATTGACCCAAATAATCGTGATTATGATTTTTGCCATAATCGCACAGCCCTATCCAACACCTCCGTTCGTTCTTCTCCACCTTCGGCGTACTGGAGGAGCTCTCGAGCGACGGTGGTCCGGAATTCAAGGCGAGCCACACTGAGGACTTCCTCCGCTTATGGCACGTCAAACACCGTGTGTCTTCCGTTAGCTTTCCGCAGTCGAATGGGAGGGCGGAAGTTGCGGTTAAGATTGCAAAGCGCCTCCTGATGTCCAACACCGGCCCGTCGGGCAGCCTTGATCAGGACCGCTTCCTGCGTGCTATGCTGCAGTTGCGAAACACGCCTGACCCCGACTGCAACCTCTCGCCAGCGCAGATCATCTTCGGCCGCCCCCTTCGTGGCTCGCTCTCCTTCGTGAACCGCCTCGAGAAGTTCTCGAACCCGCATATCCGCCTGCTATGGCGCGAGGCATGGGCGGCGAAGGAGGACGCCCTTCGGACCCGTTTGTCCCGTACCACCGAGTCTCTGGGGACTCACTCAAGACCGCTCCGCCCATTGGCACTCGGCGAAAGGGTATTCCTCCTAAACCAGCAAGGCCCGAGCCTTCACAAATGGGACAGGTCAGGGATTGTGGTGGAGTCGCTGGGCCACGACCAGTATCGGGTCAGGGTTGACGGTTCGGGACGTCTGACACTGCGCATCCCCAGGGGATTGCTCAGCGGCCGGCTGATGGACCCCGCGACTCGGCTATGGGCGCTTCCCCACCGGCGCCTGCTGATGAGGCGTCCTCTGACCTCACCGTTCCTACGGGTGCCTTCCTGGGCACACCGCTCCCGGTGCCGCAGTCGCCGCCGACGCTGCCCAAGCCTACACGGCCGGGCCGCCTGAGGAGGCCGCCTGCATGTTACGAGCCCGGCAGCTTGATACGGGATTTAGACCGTTAATCTATTCCAGCCCATAGCTTTCCGGTCTGGGGGGGATGAAGAGTTTATCGCCGGCCACTAGAGGGCAGCGTCTCACTGCTGTCGCTGACCGGATATGCCGTGCTCTGACCCGGTAGTGCCGAGCGGCCATTTTAGTTCGAACATTGTTCCTTCACTCCACCTCGAGTTGAGACGTTCATCCACTCATTCATGTAGGATTGTTTCCACTATTGTTTGGTGTGTCTATACTTTGTGTCGTTGTATATATTTGTGTTGTGTTGGTGATGACATGCATGGATGTAGTACTTATCGTAGCTTATCTTGCTGCATTGCTCTGTTTCAGGGTGTCATCCTTGTCAATAAACTGAAAACTGACATTGAGGAGTGTGTTTCTTCAATATGTGTAATTCGTGGCACAATTCAAACGGGATCGAGAGATAATCTTTCTCTCTCCATTGACTTCAATTAGGGATGCACGATAATTATCGGCCGATAATTATCGGTCCGATATTATGAATTATGACGTCATCCCGATAAACCCGATACCAGTATTAATAGCCCCGATAATATACAATGTCTTTTTTGGGTAAAAAAAAAGAAAAAAATACTGCGGTGTGGGTGGATTGGAATGAGGGGCGCTTGTTTTTCACTCGGCGCCTCCCGTTTTGCCAGTACTGTGGTATTAGTGGTTTAGGAAGAGGGGAGTTCTTCACAAATCCAGCGCTCCCTAACTCATGCCTGGCTGTAACGTAAATGGTGTGCGGCCGTGAAGCCAGGACAGTAAACAAACATGTCGTCGGTGGTATGGGCGTTGGAGCTATGTGCAACTCAAGGCATATGCTCGAACCGGAGCTGCCTGGACGCTGCAATCATGTTGCGCACTATCCGTGCTGAGTGTGCTGACTTTTCGTACAATGTCCCACTGTCTGGCTTCCTGCATAAAGTCAAGTGCTCGGCGCAGTTGTGGCGAAATGTCGCTCCTCTGTTTTAATTTAAACAGCTCCTTATATCCGTTAGCACAGCTAGCTAGCACCAGATGCTAACAACAACAATGCACGTAAGGTCTCTCGCTCGCTCGGGCCACACATACACACACCCTCCCGGTCCTCCAGATGGCCAGTCGGTGCCTGCCGGTGAGCGTGGAAGTGTGCTCTGCCACAAGCGGGCGGCAGGAGCGGGGCTGTCAGCATCAGCTTGTAGATGGTATTTTAAACTTGATGCGCTTTGAAACTACGGGGCGGCCAAGGAAAAAAAATACACATGCGTTAATCGCGTTAAAATAATTAGTGGCGTAAAAATGTTTTTATTATCGGTTATCGGTATCGATATCGGTCTTGAGAAGCAGGAAGTTATCGGTATCGGTTTCAAAAAACCAATATCGTGCATCCCTAAGTCTTCAATACTTTTTCCGAAATAGAGTGGCGAAGTCATGCCCATCTACTTCCGGTCCATGGGACCTTATTTCGGAAAAATAATGTATTGAAGTCAATGGAGAGAGAAAACGTATCTAAAGACTATGAAAAATACGCAACTAGAAAGACTACAAATCCCAGAGTCGCGTAAGTGATGTCACAATTGTTTTCCTCCACTAAGAGATAGCTAAAATCAGCGCCATATAGATATAATCTATCTATTACCTCATTCACACCAACGGTGTTTCAGGTCCGGTTCGAAGCTGGAGCTTGAAAAGCACCGGGTTTTCCTGTTCACACCGCAGCAGAGCAGCCTCTTAGCTCCGGAATCCGGTTTGTTTCAAGCACCAACAAATTGTCCGGCTAGAGCAAAAGCACCGCATACGTCACGCTTACGTCGAGGCGGGGGCAGGGGCGGGATCAACTCCTGAACAACAACAAAAAGCCGGCGTTGTATCCAGTTTGTACACAACAATGGAGAAACTTAACAAGCAGCAGTGGTCCACTGAAGAGACCAGCTACCTACTGGGAATCTGGTCTTCCGAAGAGGTACAGAGGAAGCTGGAGCACAATCGGCCATTGTTGTTGTTGTCGGTGTGAGCTGTGAGCAGTGGCGTTTCTAGGTGTACAAAACTGGGGGGGCAGAAAGAGGTCGGGGGAGAGAGAGAGAGAGAGAGGGGGGGGGACAGAGAGAGGGAGGAGAGAGAGAGGGGGGGAGGAGAGAGAGAGGGGGAGTGTCAAATTACATACTGAAGACCACAGGAGCAACACTGTGAGCTCATACATTTACGTACACAGCGTGGGGATGTCATAGTAATGCACCTTCATACATGGAGTAAAGGTCACCATCACAAAGTAATTCTTAACAATAACAACAACCGTAATGCTTTAGCATTAAAACACCATAGACTGTAAATATAAGGAAAACACAGACACTCATCATCGAGGTCACAATATCAATCGATCCAGCAGAGGCCAAACACAGAAGATCAACAAAATATATGACATAAATGAACTTACCAAAGCTGAAGGCTCACTTGAAAAGAAAAGCGGCACGGCGGTCCTTCCTCTGACAGAATGTGTCTATCACTTTGGGGATGAAGTCCTGTAGTTGCTGGATCAACTGGCTTTCAATTGAAAGCATGGCCAATGCGTTAAGTCGCGGCTGTCCCATGGTGTTGCGAGTGAAAGTCTTTATCCTTTTGAGGGTGGAAAAGTTCCTCTCTGACTCGGATGTCGTCATCGGAGTTGTCACTATTATTTTGACCAAAATAACAGTCTCAGCAAACGTTTCCTCCAAGTTGTTCTCGTGAATGGATTTCAACAGAGACAGGGCAGTGTTTCCAGTGTGAAGCTCACTGTGGCGGTAGAGCGTGGTCAGCTCAGACTTCAACTTCTCCTTGTTTCCCAACGCAGGCCACAGTTTCACGGCGCAGTCAAGCTCAGGTGTAGGAAATGACAGGACATGCTGTGGGAAGAATGAGCTGTCAACAAGCTTTGCAGCGATCAAATGGTCACTCTGTGAGAACCTCTGTTCCACCTGTGAGATGACTGTGTCACAGGCCTCCTTCATCACCGGCGCTGTGCTGCTGACTCGTCGGCCTGGCTCGTCTGTTCCATCATGAGCAGTGGCGGCCAATGCATCAGTTTTCTGCCTCATTTTCTGAACATTTTCCTTGAAACGGCAGAGCGCGCTGTTGATCCCAGGTGCATCGATGCTTCGTTTTTGCAGAGTGTTGTATAGAACATCCACTTCTGGCATAAGCAACGAAAAAAACTCCAGGAGCTGCATAAATGCTCGGTCCCGCAGTTTCTTTGACAGGCCGTATGCCTCACTTATGGTGACCGCATCCCATCCTGGTTGTGCACGTATATACTTCATACACTGAAGTAGTGCATCTCGGGTCTCCCAAACCGCGTTCACAGTTCTGCTTTTAAAGTTCCATCTCACAGCCGGTGGCCGTGGGATGCGTCTCTGTGTTGCCTCTGCAAGAGCTGCAACACGTTTTGGAGCACCGGAGAAAAAAGTGGAAAAAGCAGTTAGATCTGCAAAAAACACCTTCAGGATGCTCATCCTTGCTGAACACAGTTGCTGCAGGGTCAGGTTCAGTTGGTGGGCGTAGCAGTGAACAAACTGAGCGTTTGGGTACGTCTCCTTCATCACCGTCTGTACCCCGCGCACGTTACCGCTCATGACGGCCGCCCCGTCATAGGTCTGAGCGATTAGCTTTTCTTTCAGCTTCAGGGGTTCCAGAACAGCCTTGATGCTGTTAGAGAGACCTACACCA
The DNA here is from genome assembly GCF_902827175.1 of Gymnodraco acuticeps. Classification (NCBI taxonomy): domain Eukaryota; kingdom Metazoa; phylum Chordata; class Actinopteri; order Perciformes; family Bathydraconidae; genus Gymnodraco; species Gymnodraco acuticeps. The sequence continues at coordinate 142,614 of NW_022992222.1, read as the reverse complement.
GTTTTGTCCTTTACTTCCACAAACTCCAAAAAACGCTCTGTAACTGTGAGGTCAGGCATAATGTATCGCAGCACAATCACCATTTGCGATTTACAGGAGACATCGGTTGTCTCGTCGGCCTGAACGGCAACAAATGATGTGTTGTCCACTTGCTTGGCTATTTCCTCCCTGTACACATCATACATGCAGTCCAAGAGTTCATTCTGTATGGTGCTTGATGTCCCTTTGAAAACAAGCTGAGCTTCGTAGTGCCGTTGAAGCCTGGAATCGCCCTCACACATTGTCTCGAAAATTGACCTGAATATCCCTGGATTCAGAGAGTCCGCCGACTCGTTGTGGCCCCGCAGTGCTGTCTCACATTTCCCACAGTTTAATACAGGTGATGATCCGACCAAGCACGTACCTGTTTTCTTCCACCTTCCTATTATGAGAATCAATGCCGCGTCTGTAGGCGCTGTCAATCTGAGCTGCAACATTCACCCTTCCAAGTAATCCCAATTTTATGGCATTTTCCAAATGACTGTTGCTGCTCTCATGCTTCATTGTCCTCTCCGAAAGATGCTTTAAGTCCTTGTAACCTGTCCTCGACCAAGTACCTTGATCTTCACCAAAAAGCAGGCAAGGAAAGCAAAAGAGGGAATTCTTCTGGATGCTCGCCGTTAGCCATTTCTTTTTAGCAAACCACTCAGCGTTAAACCCACGTTTAACTTTGCCCGCAGTCTGGACCATTTGGAAATCCGGTGGATGGTGGGCACCGAGGCGCTTTACCTCCAGTTTCTCTCCGAGACTAAGTGTCTCAAATGTGTGCTCCAGTAAATGGTCAACTTCATTCATTTTCTTTCAGTTTTTTACTTCTTTTAATCGCTGGTGATGTTAGCTACGAGATGTTATCTCTCGTCTCCTCTTCAAACTACACGTGACGTTTCGCAGCACTGCACACGTGAGTACTTACAGCCAATCAATTCTGAATTATGTGAGATGACGTATGGTGGGGATGGGAGCACTATGCCCCTACGGTCATTATTTTTTTGCCACACACATTAAATAGAAAAATACTCTGAGCATGCGCAGTGTAGTTTTTACAATCACCGTTCACTTAGACTGTGAGAGGGAGGGGCAGGATCGGGTTTTGTCCCACATGGCTCTAAACAGCTCAAAACGGCACTCTAGACACTAATTAGAAGAACACAGACTAAAACAGAAATGTACAGACGAATCAGATTATTAAACATGACCTTAAAATATATTTTATATGTTTTTTTATTTATTTTTTAGTATTTTTTTGTAATCATTATTTGTAATACTTTCTTCTGACACTAGGTGGGGCTGTGCCCCACCTGCCCCTAATGACCCGCCGCCACTGGCTGTGAGGGGTTTCCGCGCGGTTTGGTTTTGTGAAGCAGGCACGCAAACGGTTACGTCATGACGCAAAGGATGACGCAATGACGCAGCACCAGTGTGGTGTGAAAAGAGCCGGAGCTAAACCGAAGAACCGGTTCAGAACCTGAAAAGCTCTAGCACGGAGCTTGAACCGGAGTTGCGTTGGTGTGAATGGGATATATGGCGCTGGCTAAGATAAGATAACTTTAACAAGATGCCTGTGTGCTTAGTACCAGGTTGTTATCATACCAGCAATGGGTCTTGCTTGTTCTTTCGCTTCCCGTCTGATGAAAGGACCAGGAGTGGCTGGATTAGGTTAGCTACATAGCTAGTAGCTAGCACGTTAGTTAGCATTACAGCCATGTCATTTTTATTAGCCTTAATATGAAGTAACATTAAGTAACCCAAAATGTTAAACAGTAAGAATAGTAGCCATATTTCGTGAACCCTTTGAAGAGTACTGTCACCGGTGTGATCATTCTATAATACACAATTTAAGCCCGGGGGAGAAATGCTAACGCTAGCATCGGCGATCGCCGATCTTTTCTACTTCATGCTATCTGCACAAATGGTTGACTTTAAACATTAAAAAGACCAAGCAGTTCAGAGAGAATCAAAGGAAGGCAGGCAGGCAGCTTTGCATGACATTCTTCTGGACGTGTTTCATTGTGGTGATAGTGAGGGTAGTCAATCGTTTTTTGTTGACAAGATCGTGACGGCCATCTTGGTGACGTGTGTTGTTTGGGGAGACCAGAGATGTAGTTCATTGAGCGTTTCACACAAACAAATGTTTTACTTCACAGTTTTACGACACATTTTTTATTTGCAAAATTATCTTTTCAATTGACAAACATCATATGTGTAATTCGTGGCACAATTCAAACGGGATCGACAGATAATATTTCTCTCTCTCCATTGACTTCAATACATAATTTTTCCGAAATAAGGTCCCATGGAGGTCCACCGGAAGGGGAGGGACTTCGCCACTCTATAAGGTCCCATGGGTCGGAAGTAGATCGGCGGGGCTTCGCCTCTCTATCTTCTTATTATACATCCATGCTCTCTATAGACACCTGCAAGGGTTGCTAATTATGCTATCCTCCTAAAATGGTCACGATGCACTGCGGTTCCCATTTCCTACACGTTAAACAATACTAAACACATTTTTTTCAGCGGATTAGCTATAACACCATGTTGTGTATTTTTCAATCAGTCAAAGTAAATAGTAGCTTCGGATATTCACGGTTGGCAATCAATCAATCAATGTTTATTTATATAGCCCAATATCACAAATGTTACATTTGTCTCAGTGGACTTCACAGTTTGTACAGAATATCAGTATGACAATACGTCACCCTCTGTCCTTAGCTTAGACCCTCACATCGTACAAGGAAAAACTTCCAGAGAAAACCCAGTTTAAAGGGGAAAATGGGAGAAACCTCAGGGAGAGCAACAGAGGAGGGATCCCTCTCCCAGGACGGACAGACGAGCAATAGAAGATGCCATGTGTAAATTGAAAGTAGTGTATTTACTGACGTATTTTATATCGTAGGACAAAACGTGTAATCTCTTCAGTTTTGTTAACACCAGATCTTATGTCAGGCATTTAACGACAAACACGTTCAATAAATTGACTTCGAGACGAGGGAACAGGAAGTGGTAAAAAGTATGTTGTGGGTTTTCAGGACACATTTGTGCTCCACTTTAATACATTGCCTGAAATCATGTAGGCTATGTATAAAATGATCCAGTTCTCATACAGACAGAATAAGAGAGGTGGAGGACTTGCTACCATTTTCTCTAATGACTTCACATGTTCCAATTGCTGTTTTGGAGACTTTTCTAGCTTTGAATACTTAACTGTTACAATCTACGTGTCGACCCCCTAAGCACAACGCCAATTTCATCTCTGAGTTTTCAGATTTGATGTCAATAGTAATTACCAGTTAGTTACTATAGGATTACAGCTAAATCTCAAAACATTTTAATATCGTGGAAAAGTTGATTAATTTCAGTATTTCTATTTAAAAAGGGAAACTCATATATTATATATGATGTGTTTTAATCTTGATGATTACGGTTTAGAGAGAACCCAAAATTAGAATATTGAAAAAATGCTCTCATTGATTGAGATTCGTGATGACGCCCTCCCTAAGCCAATACTGATACACACACATAATAATAAATAATTGTTGGCATTAATGATTTAACGCCTTAACGCGATAATAACGCGTTAACTTGCCCAGACCTAATTATAATACTATGCTTGAATCAAAACAATTGTTTCAGATTTAATGAACACTTTTCCACTCTCGCACGCTGGCTCTGTTGATCTATTGCACAATAAAACAAAAATACAATATTATTATTATGTTCAAACATAATAAAACAGACAGACAAGAAGTCTCGCATGTTTTTAACCACTTTTATTATCTTTATCATTGTCATCGTTATAATTTCAGTCATTAATTTACAGCAAAGGACTCAGCGAGCTCCTTTTATTCCACCGACTGCATCTCAGTAACATAGCTCTCCAGAAAATAGAATTATAATTGACTTTCTAAAACAATATCAATACACTTGGAACAATCAAATATACAACAATAATCCTTTGCATGTATAATCAAATATTTATCTGGTGTTTAACGTGACACTGGCAGGACACAGAACACACTATAACCAGTTGCATTTACACACACAAGGAAATCAGATTTTTGAGAGAAAAAATCACATTCATAACTACATACTTACAATTTGTTCAAAATTCATTTTTGTATAGGTTTTTACAGCACTTACATGAAATTGCAACATTATATTATTTCTGTTTGACTATTTGCATTTGGCACTCTTATGTGTTCAGTTAATGGGACTATAGCTGCTCATGCTATAAAATAAAAAACATACTTTACAAAAAATAAGTAAAACATGTACAATAATTCAAATGGAAAAGGGTTTTATTTTACAGCAACATTTTCACATTTTGGGAAATATGCTTCTTTCACGAGAGTTAGATGAGAACATTTATACCAAAGCGTTATTCACAAAATGCCTTTAGCTTTGAAGCCTTTTTTGGAAAATGTTAATAATATTGAACATGTTAGGAACATATGCAAATGTATAGAATGTCATGGAAATATCAGTAAACAAGGGAGTACACTCGACCTGCAACGATTGGTCGATTGACAGTAAAATAATCGTCAACTTTAGGAAAAGGGCCTTATTTGTATGTAGTGCCTCTACTCTCACATGTCTCCATGCTTTAATGTTCAAAAGCTCTTAATTCTTCTCATACTGCCTGTGCTGCAGCACCTCTTTTCACCCTCTGTCTGAAACCAGAGCCCAGTCTGCTCTGATTGGTTAGCTGGCTAGCTCTGTTGATTGGTCAACCGCTTAGATATACATCACGTACAATGTGTTGGAGAGCTAGCCAATAGTGATGTCACACTTGTTTGAGCCTTTGCAGACCCTTTCCGTAACACAGTAGAAGAAAAGGGAAACCCCCAAAAAGCACAACAGGGCCTCTTTAAAATGGATTCATCTTTTTAATCTGCAATTTCTCATGCACAAATGTCACAAAAACCTCTCAAATCCAGATGTTCTTATTTTCTCTGTTTCAAATCATATTACATTGATTACCCTTGAGATATCAACTGCCATAAAACTACATTTAACATTTAAATATTGGACTAAACGATTTAGCTCATAAGAAATTGTCAGATTAATCGACAATTTAAACGTTTGTTAGTTGAAACAGATAAGACAACATGTGCTTGAACGAAAATAAAAAAAAGAACAGCCATCAGTTTGACATCAGCAGATTTATATCTCATGTCCTGTGTGTATGCAGCCGGTGTTTTGGCATTTAGACCTGGCTGTGCTGAGTCAGCAACACAGTAACCATGAACCTCTCTGTATGATCAGCAAGGTAACCTGTGTGTGTGTGTGTGTGTGTGTGTGTGTGTGTGTGTGTGTGTGTGTGTGTGTGTGTGATCAGTAATATTTGGCTAATAAAGGAAACATTAACAGACTAAATAACATGTAAACAAAATGTAAACATCTGAATGCTAGCGGCGCCAGAGCGGGAACTCAAGTTGGATTTTATTTACGTTTACTTTCAACGCGCGCACACACACACACACACACACAAATATAGAACATGTTGGCACACATTACAGACATGCACAGACACAGACAGTCTCACATACACAAGCAATGTATGGCCTCACACACATGGTCAGGGGTCACAGTTACAGCAAGGCATTGTGGGAAGAGTGGGTGGACAGGGGGAAGCGCACATGTTTAATTATGTTTACAATTTGTATACAGTGTGTGTGTGTGTGTATTTACAGTGAGGGTACAGGAGAAAAACCTTGTGCAAGTGCATGCAGGTCCATCATTTGTGCCTTAGTGTGTGTGTGTGTGTGTGTGTGTGTGTGTGTGTGTGTGTGTGTGTCTCAAAGTGCTCGGGGGATGATGGTGAAGGGCAGGATGGGGCTGCTGGCCTCCAGCTCCAGCGCGGTCAGGAAACACTCGGTTGCCGCAGCGGCGTTTCCCTGAGCCTGCAGCACCTCCCCTAGACTGTTCCACACATCATGAGCCGTACTGAGGGGGGAGGAGAGAGTGAAACAAAAGAGGAGAAGAGAAAGCAGGAGTATGGGAGAGAAGGGGAGGAGAGGAAATAAGAGGAGGAAACAGGAGTCGTGATGTTATAGGAGATGAGAGGAGAGTTGTATAATCGGAGGGAAGGGGAGAGATCAAGAGAATTAGGAGAGGAGGAAAGGAAGAGAGAGAATGAAAGAGGAGAAATGGAGGTTGGGAGGACGTATGAGAAGAGAAAACAGGTGTAAAAGGAGAAATGGGAGAAGAGGGGGATAAGGACGAGAGTAAGAGCGAGGTGACATGAGAGAAAAGGAGGCAGGGAGAGGATAGGAGGAAAATAGAGAAAGAATGAAAAGGGAAACCGGTGTAAACAAAGGAGGGAAGGAAAGAGGAGAGGAGGAAATGGAAGGAAGTGAGAAGGGAGGAAATAAGAGAAGAGGAAAGAGATACAGAGAGACATCAATGTAAACAGGGTGAGGACAGGGGAGAGGAACAAAAGGAGATGAGGAAAGACGGAGATGAGAGTAAGGAAGATGAGAGGGGAGTACAAGAAGATCAGAAGGAGGGTAGGAGAGGAGAAGGAGAGATAAAAGGAAGCAGGGAAAAGGAAAAGATGGGAGGAAATAAGAGAAGAGAAAACAATATTACAACATTTGAGGTGAGGGGAATAAAGCGGAGAGGAAAAAGGAGGTGATATGAGAAAAGGGAAGCAGAGGAGAAAAAGAGGAAACAAGAGAAGGAAATAGAAGAGAGGAAAGGGAAATATAAATGTGAATGACATTAAATATAATGATAACGTCAATTCCAATCTCACACACACACACACACACACACACACACACACACACACACACACACACACACACACACACACACACACACACACACACACACACACACACACACACACACACACACACACACACACACACACACACACACACACACACACACACACACACACACACACACACACACACACACACACACACACACACACACACACACACACACACACACACACACACACACACACACACACACACACACACACACACACACACACACACACACACACACACCTGTTGACCTGCACAGCGTCCCGCAGCACTTTCTCTGACAGACTGTAGCGCTGCAGCTGGTGGAGGATCAGACCCTGAGCAGAGGATGAGGAAGAGGAAGAGGAAGAGGAGAGTGAAATAACGACTTATATCAGTTTATCAATTTGGTGTACACACAAAGGACTCCTGAAAACCACTCACTTTGATTTTTCTTTTACTTTTTTTTGTGTATTTTAAAAAAACATCCACGTTTATATAAGGTCTGGGCGATATGAAGTATCACATTTTACAAGATTCTTAACCAAATACAGCAATATCGATTTTGGAACGATATACTGTACTGGGGTCGACCTTTAAGTTCCTTGATGAAATATTTAGACTTTTTTACATTTGATAAATATTCATCAGTAATGTGGAATAATGCATTTGTGGGTCAAGAAGACAAAATGTTAAATTACATTACTGTAAAGCAGCTTTTAAAACCAGGACACTTCAATTCAATATTATGATATCAATGTGAGGAAAACCCTGAGGCCTGTACTACGAAGCTGGTTCAACCTATCCTGGATATATTTAAATTAGCCGGTTGGCCTAATCCAAAACATACGCGTTCTCGCTAAACGGTACTACGACGCGGGTTATCAAGTGGATCGCTCAAGCCAGCCGTTTCCTATCTAGTTAGGTGCGCGTTCACATGAAAGGGGTGGTATCTGGAGCATTCGACCAATCACAGACATGGAGAAGCGTACTGACAGCGCAGCGTCATACTTCCTGAATGAAAAGTGAACTATAATATTAGACATATGAAGAAGTTAAACTTTAAACATCCATGACTTAAACACTTTATCCAGGATCAAAGCCACATAGCTGCACCTGCAAGGTGAATACAGCTGGCAAAAGAAAAAGTGTTTGAATGCATACATTAACAGGTTTATGATATCACTGCGCCGTCTAAGACACGATCTGACTTTAATTACATTTGAGTGTTTCGTCAACTTAATGTGTTGCTTAAAATAATACTTCTGCATACAGTCTGTGACACTGTGAGTGTTGCACGGCCAGATACGGCTCAGCTGACTCAGATAAGAAAATATATGATACATTATGAAGTGATATGCCGCGGACTGTACTTAATGTTACTCTGATCCGGTTACTTATGTTGTGGCATATATTTAAGTAAGCTTTCTTAACGCTAATGTTATAATAGTCAGATTGCTCTGAAGATGGGAGGTGATATTCTATTAATGTTCACGTTCACACAGTCGGTGATTTTTGCCGGCCGTCTTTCCTGCGACGGCAGCTTTTCTGTATTTCCTTTCTCCTGTAATATGACTTGATCGCTTTAAACTCCGCACACTGAGCTCTGATTGGTCAGCAGGCAGTGCTTTCACTGAGTTGAGCTCTTAGCCTGCAACCTAACCTGGTCCCGACCAGGTTAGCCGCTAAGCATAAGTTACCATGGAGATCTAGCCTGCTAAAAAGAGAACCAGCTTCGTAGGACCGGAAAGCCGGAGTTTTCCCTGAATTTAGCCGGCTAAGCGAAAATCCTGCTTCGTAGTAAACCCCCAGGTGTGTTTGTTGTGGGATGTGTTTGTGTGTGGCTGTGTGTGTGTGTGTGTGTGTGTGTGTGTGTGTGTGTGTGTGTGTGTGTGTGGTTGAGTGAGTGTATGTGTTTGAGTGTGTGTATGTGTGTGGTTGAGTGAGTGTGTGTGTGTGTGTGTGAGTTACCAGTCTCTGCATGGTCTTGACGTGTGTTGGGTTGATGGACAGCGACTCTTCGTACCAGCGCTTGGCCTCCTCGATGTTCCCCCGGAGCTCTGCGATCTGCCCCCTCATGTACAGTACATTATGGGACGTGGGGAAGAGGTTGGAGGCTTCCTGTGTGCAGGCCGAGGCTTCAGCCGGCTTCGACATGCCGGTGTACACCTCCGCTGTAAGAGAGGGGGGTCCAAACATCAGAGAACATTTCCCGTTTCTAAAGTGTAAGATTTGCAGCCTTATTAACATCAGTGTATTTGAGTAAAATCCACAAATAGCACGATACTGTTCCACACATCATGAGGAGGAGAAACAGGGGGAGGAGAGACAGGAGGAGGAGAGAAGGAAAGATGAGAGGGGTATTATTGGAGGATTGATCAAGAGAGGAAAGGAGAGAAAATGAAAGAGGAGAAGGGAGGGAATAAAAGAAGAGGAAACAGGAGATGAGCTGGAAAAGGAAGCAGGGGAGGATAGAGCAGAAGTTAAAAAAAAGAATGAAAGAGGAGAGGGTGTGTAAGGAGAGAAGGAAAGAGGAGATGAGCTATTAGGAGAGGTGAGAGGACTGGTCGATAATCAGAGGGGGAAGGAGAGATTAGGAGAGGAAGGAGCTTAAAAAAGACGAGAAGGGAAGGAAATAAGAGAAGAGGAAATGAGGTATGAGAGACGGGAGGAGACGCGGATCAAAAGAAGAGGGAAAGGGTAATGAGAACTAAAAAAGGAAGCAGGGGGAGGATAGGGGAGACCAATGTAAAGAGTAGGCAGGAAAGAAATAGGATGGAAGGAAAATAGATAAGAAGAAACGGATAATAAAAAAGATGGGATAAGAGGAAAAGGGAGGTGATGAAAGCAACACAAAAGAAAGCAGGTGGAGGATAAAGGCAAATAGGAAGCAGGAAAACATCAAGAGATGAGAGGAGGAAGTGGGGAGAAAAGGAGAGGGATTGAAAAACGGGGGGTGGGTAGTCTGAGAGATCGGCAGGAAGGAGAGGAATAAAGAAGAGAAGAAGAGCTGTATACTTACTGAACAAATAGATAGCAGTCGATATAACCACCACCTCGTCAAAGCAAGACTGCAATTCCCATAAATGCTGATATTGTGTGGCACAACGTGAAAGTGCTCCATCTCAAGTTACATTTTGAAACCTCTCAAACTGAAATGATGCATTTAAAAATAAAAGCCACAGACAGACAGCTTAGTGTAATAATTGTGATGACACATTCGCAAAAGAACGAAGCTACATTTTTTATAATGTTTCAGCATCAAGGTGGCCTAATGCACCGTGCGCAGAGCCACAGACCAACCAGAGGAGGGGACGGAGGGAGGAGATGACTTCTAACCGTCTGCTCGTCTGGCCTGTGATTGGATGATTGTATTAGCGGTGTCGTCAGGCTGGAAATGACCACCTCAGTGATAAACAGTGTGTGTGTGTGTGTTTGTTTATTATACTCTTCAGACTGCTTATGTTTGTGTCTGCTGGGGAGGCAGACATGAGAATGGAGTGTACTCTAAAAGTGATTTAATCTGCCTACGCCCTACGAGCTGATGTTAGTACTAAAAGACAATCATTCGGAGAACTAGCAGACAGACTGTTTGTGTTGTTGTGTAAAACCAAGGGCGTAGTTTGGCATTTGGAGGACGGTCCCTTTCAGTATTTTAGAGGACAGAATTGTCCCTACCATTATTTGAGCAAAATAGTTTCTGTATTATCTTTGATGCTTAAGTCATATTAGATCATTCGCATGTGCTCTTCCGGAGGTTTCGTCTTTATTACTGCCTAAAATGGAGAAGGCTATGCTTTGACCTGTCCACCTGTTGCAAATTAAAATCATGGCGAAAAAAAGATAGAAACCAGATAACGTTGATGACAAAATGTCGTTATCGCAGATAACATCAAAGCTATGGTGGCCAACATGTGCAAACGCGCTACAACAGCCCAATACACTTTCATTAGGTGAAACGCGCCACAGCTTAAAATACGATGCAAATATAAAAACAAAACATTTGCCAAAACACATGCAAATGAAGAAACATCTTCACCTACTTGACAACGCATGCGCAGCATTTAGAAAACACTAACCAAATGCACTGCATAAACGAAACATTGCAAATACAAAACGCTACAAGAAGCTTAAACACATGTTGTCAAGTTGGGGAAGATGTGTTTTTATTAGGGCCGGGACTTTAACGCGTTAATTAAGATTAATTAATTACACAAAAATTAACGCATTTTAATCGCACTTATTTTTGCACCGCGGAACGTTTCTCACTGGATGAGTTTCAGGCGTACCGATTATACTGGAGCACCAACTAACGTTCGTGACTTCAGACAACAACAAACCACAGTGAACAACAGTGGGAAATGTTGTTTTAAAAAACGGACGGATGGAAGCGTCGATAAGAGCACGGTTGTGTGCAAATTATGCAAAAAGGAATTCGCATATCACCGCAGCACATCAAGCCTCAAGTATCACCTCAATGCAAAACATATAGCAGCTAGCGTGGAAGCTAGCGTGGACGTTAGCCTCTTTTATCGCGTTCACACCAAAAAGAGCCGGTACTAAAATTAGTTCATGAGAACCTTTTTACCCCCACGAAAGTCCCTGCTAGAGAGCAGAGAGCTGCTAGAGAGCAGGGACTTTCGTGCGGCTCTGAGAAAAGAGCTATATTTCTGATTGGCTGGGCGGTTTGCAAACCACGCCCCGTAAAACTCCCAAAAAGTTTTGTGAAGCCGCCATTTTATTATCCTCGCATTAGCATTATTAGCATTAGCCCAGCGCAGAAACGCAGAGAGACTAACTTATGGCAACACAAAATAAAACATGGGAGCGGTAGAGATGAGGAGGTGTCGGCGTTCTGGCGATTTACTCGGAAGGCTTCAGTAGAAGCTGCTGGGACTCCCAGCAGCTTCTACTGAAGCCAGTCCCCAACTCCGGGGACTTTGGGCGGCAGTATACGCCGTGAAGTGGTTTGCGGCCTGCCAGTAAACCTAAAGCAGAAGAAGAAGAAGTGACGTCAGCGGCTTCATTTGCCTAATCCTCCCCCAGGTTCAAAGAGTTCTCATGAACTAAGTTCTCATGAACCTTTGTGGGAAAAGTACTGCGGTGTGAATGCGCCTAATGGTGTACTAAAATCCATGTGAAAAAAATTGCTTCTCACTGTTCTCAGGTCAAATATTTATATGTGATTAAAAATGCGATTAATTTCGATTAATTAATTACAAAGCCTCTAATTAATTAGATTAATTTTTTTAATCGAGTCCCGGCCCTAGTTTTTATATTTGCATCGTTTTTTAAGCTGGGGCTGCGTTTCTCCTGATGGAAATGTTTTGGACCGACACAAACATGTACACACTTGCCAAACACTTGAACATCTGTTGCACTTCCATGCGTGTAGCGGCCTGTTGGTTTGCCTACATACCTGCGTGCAGCCAGATCTGAGCCAGGGTCATCCAGGGGTGCATGGGTCCGTGTTTGGGGGCACTGCTCTGCATGGAGGAGGCCACCTCGGACAGAGCCTGCTCTACGCGACTGGCTGCTATAGACGTAGCATGAACTGAGCCTGGAGGGAGGACATCCAAACATTATACACCATCATCTCCTGCAGGTACTGACTAACTACTGCAGCACACAGCAGCTTTTAATTCTACCAAACAATATCAGATTTCCCAGAAACAGGAAGTGAAATCTGGAGTGTTTGGGTAAAGCTCACAACTCTAGGCTCGCAGCTTCCTGTTCCTGCTCTAAAGCCTTCAATCAGTCCACACCATTCCACACGCTGCAACACACAGTGTTATGCCCCCTGGATTAACCAGGTTTAAATGGATTAATTTCTGCACAACCATGCATAAACACCGCATCAACCTGCACTCAGATGATTAGTAAATGCGTCTCACATTTTGTCTCTGCAATTGGATTACATTATAACAGGGAGGCAAAATGGCCACCACACGGGACTGCAGGAGCACACTGCAGATCTGTGAAAGCCAAGCATAATACGTCTTCTGGTGTAATATTTGATCATATCCTGCACAAAACAAATGTAGTTAAAATGACCATTTATGGGTTTTCTGATTCGTACGTTAACCAAAATAATGTAAAAATGTCTTGAAAAGGTATATTTTTATCCATGACTTTGATCAATTTGACTGAAAATGTATGAATAAATCCACTTTGATCTGACCTTTTATGAAACGTGTTTTGGCACAATTGTGTGCTTTTTTATTTGCAGCGTTGTTGAAACTTCAGGGCATTTCTCCTAATGGAAATGTTTTGGGCAGTTTTTTGCACTTGTTGGCCACCGTAGATTAGGATAAAAACGTCTAAACACGTATATTTTTAATACATTGCATTGATAAATATTAACTGAACGTTGATGACTAAATCCACTAAGATCCGTTCTCTGTGTGCAAATTAGATTTCGTTACATTTTGAGAACTATACAATCTTTATAATTTGAACATTTTAAATCGTTTTGTTCTTTTCAATAAATGCTGTAAAATACAGACACTGATTATGCTTTACATTTGTAAAAATGCTAGTGCTAGTCTAATGTGGTAGACGACCTTTTTGGTTTTTAAGTCACGTCATTTACAGCCTGCAGTGATTATATAACTATATAAATATGCGCTTTTTATATCCTGAACATGGACTAAAATAAAAATGGGGAATGGTCGAAGCTCGCCAAAATAAAAGCTTTACTTTAATAAAACATCTCCCATCCCCTTCTCCTATTATTCTGTTCTCTATGGTCCAAAATACTCTTTCAACTACAATGACATGAGCTGTGTGTTGGGGTGTTAAGGGACAGGAAGTAACCATGTGTAAAAGACAAGTGAGACGAGGATAAAAAGAGAAGATTTGAATATGCACAATGTGTTTTAGAAGTAATATAGTTTTACATTTACATTAGCAAGCATCACTAACACTCAGAGCTAACGCTGTACTGGAGAGAATATGTGTAAAGAAGCCGGATATAAAAAGTACTGTCCTTATGGTCAACCGGCGAGAGAGAAAACGTTTGAGCTCCATACTGTTTCAGAAATAATGCTTGATGTGGTTTGGAACATAATACAGCGTTTAATCACGGCAGTGTTCAGCTGAGTTTCTGCTGGTAGAGAGTCTTCTCTTCACAGAGCTCACTGCTTGCATGTGGACGCTCCAAAGGGGCGTGGCCAGCAGCAGCTCGGTTACATTTAAAGGGCCAGACCCAGAATCAGCACTTTTGTAACAGGGCTGAAATAGAGGGGTATGAGGCATGGCCACAATGGGTGATCTGTTTGGTACTTTGAGCAAAACACTTCAGAGACATTTTTCTAAAGATATGGCCCTATAATATATTGTTCAAATATAGCATAATAGGTGAGCTTTAAAGTTGAGCAGAATTGATATTGAGAGCATGAGCGTCTCTTCTACATAATTATGAGAAGACCCTGCCTTGCCTATTGGAGACAGTTTTTTTTTGTTTGTGACCTCTATAGGCAAGGGACTATAAAAGACTATTTTTCCCATGGCAAGCCTTTAATTGGCTTGATTTGATAGCTGGGTCTGTTGTGATTGGTCAACTGCTTAGAGATGTCCCGCTTATCGCGTACAATGTGTTGGAGCGCTAGCCAAGAGAAGCCCGAGTGATGTCAGTATCTTACTGAAGTAAACAAAGGAGTCCAATGGAGGCCTTTAAGGCAGGGGGGTTTTGGGGTATATAGAAGGTAGGTTGAATAATACAGAAGAAACCCAATTTTAAGTGTTTTATCAATCTCTCCATTTATCAATATCCAACATGTTGTTTCCCTCACATCCACCCCTTTTACTTTTCTACACTGTTGTTGTTGGCTTTTAGTGATACGCTTATAGACAGACGGTAGGACATATGGCCTTGTCAGTGAAAGAACAAAGTGCTATTACATCAGCGGTTAGTTGGAGTTGTATTGAGAGGAACAGAAGTAGTGATGCTGTATATTTTCTTATGAATTGCTTTCACTCTGACCATTTTGTGGCCCTTATATTCAAATCAATCTATGAACTGGATGTTTTGTAATACTGACAAAACCATGAGACTTTCTTTAGAATATATAGAAGTTTTCACTTGGTGCCATTAGAGATCTGCTAGCAGACTACGTAGGAAGCCTCCTGCCGTGCCTTGTGCCTAACATGTGGGCATTTCACACAGCAACACATGCACCAAAGCTGCTCACTGAATCAAAGGAATACACTGACTGACAGGAACAAATGTACAGATGTAAAAAAAACAAAAACGTTTCTCTTTAAGAAGATGATCAATTGGCTATCGCTTGATTTAAAAACCTTTCCATTAGAGTTTGTTAGATATGCACTAATTATATGACTTTGTTAAAACGACAGAATTCAGATCCTTCATATCAGATCATAGTTATTCACTAAAATCACTGTTAACTTGTTTTCACACGTGTGCAACAAATGTTTGTTTCTAATCAAAAAGTAAGGTAAAGTGATTCCAGTATGTTTAGTGCCATTTTATTTTGACTAGTGAGAATGGGTTAAAATACCCTTTGTTGAGAATGTTAACATGTCATAGAATACTAATTTATTGTGTTTTTCACAATTTGATGATTGTCAGGATAAGATCGTGTATGTCTACCACTATGACCAGGATATTGTGACCTCAAATGTTCATATTGCCTATGCCTCTGTCAGCATTTGCTCTTTTTTTGCTTTTATCACGTTATATTCCTTTAAGTCGTTGTATTCCTTTCAAATCAAATACCATCAACTTGATATCAATTCAGTACAATTCTCCTGAAAACTGGCTGCGGACATCACGTTAAAGCAGAGGATATATGTACATTTTTCCTTCCTAAAGATAATGTACATATATCGGAACCTCATCAGGAAAGAGAAGGTCAACTGGGACCGGAGGATGGACGGAACAATGGATGGAAAAAAGAAGGTCAGATGGAGGTTACATGGCTACTTACAAACAGAAAACATGGAGGAAAAACCAAGAGTGCTAGCGTCCTGAAAGCCGCCTTGACACAATGGAGGATGGGAAGAAAACAGAAATACGATTGTTAATGATTGAAAAAAAGGAAGAGACAGAGAGGAAATATCCAAATAAGTACGATATCAAAAGATTGCCATAAAGACGATAGTAGTGCAGGTCGAAGAGGTTTTTATTCTTTACTTTTAGATCAAATGCTGCCTCCACTTGATCTATAATATGCTGTAATCTTTTCAAATAAATGCTTACTTATGAGCACATACTGTATGTACATATACAGCCATAAATGTTGAATAGGATATATTCTGCTCATTTTCAGGTTAATATTTGTATTTTCTGCTTTGACATGTCTCCATGCTTTAATGTTCAAAAAGATCTTTACTTTTCTCATACTGCCTGTGCTGCAGCACCTCTTCTCACCCTCTGTCTGAAACCAGAGCCCAGTCTGCTCTGATTGGATAGCTGGTCGGCTCTGTTGTGATTGTTCAACCGCTTAGAGATCACCCGGAATGACATTGTATCACGTACAATGTGTTGGAGCGCTAGCCAATAGAAGCGCGAGTGTTACACAGTGATGTAGTGTCGAAAGAGGATTCTTTGGCTTGAATTTTCTTAGGTTCATGATATCTCAAAATGAGGTAGTGCAGAGTAACTATATATAATAATATACTGTAATTATCCTCTTGCTGACTGAAAAAAAATCAAGCTCTGGAGCCAATTACAACCATTATTTTCAGTCCAAACATCATTAGTATAAGAGATGGCAACATAGAGAGACAACATAAGGTTGGAAACAAGACAAATTGATGTTGGCTCAAATGTAATATCCTCACAGAAATAGAAAGAGAAAGGAGGAGGATGCAGAAAATGAACACAAACAAGAGACACATATCCAGGGGAGAAGTAGATAGATGTGAAGAGACAGTAAAGCTGTATGTAAAACTATTGTGTATATCCACAATGAAAAGAGAACTCAACGGATTTCAGTATCCTTGTGTTCATTTAAAGGTCCCATGTCATGGCCATTTCCACTGATCATAATTCCATTGTTGAGGTCTACTAGAATAGATTTATACTGTGCGATTTTCCAAACTCACATTGGTTTCGCATACAGCATCTCTGTAAAGTATGTGTATTCAGCAGTATTCACTCTCTCCACTAAACGGCTCGTTGCAGCTCTTGCCCCCCCTCCCTGTGAGCCCAGTGTGCTCCTATTGGTCGGGACCAGTCGGGACGTTGTGAATCGCGCTAAGCTCCGTGGAGGTGTGATTTCCTTGTTTAGTGATACACAGCGAAACACAGCCAAACTCACCCTGAGCACACACAAAGTCACAGCCGAAGTAAAAACAATAAGTGTGGCTTGATATTGAGTAAGAAAAAGGTTGATAAACGCTGTGAGAATGGGTCTGCAGAGGAAGTCCGTGGATTGGTCAATTTGGACCAATCAGCGGGGGCTTAACGTAACGGCTCCGCGGACGTAACGTAACGGCTCCACGGATTGGTCCATTTCGTTCCGGGGACGACATGACATCATGCGTACCCGGAAGAATCAAATGGATGATGACGTATCACCAACGAGGCGTTTTGGGGAGGTATTTTCTGTATTAGAGTTTACTCGCTACAGGGTGTACTTTGAGGGTTTTGACTCTGCACACCGTTTACATGCATAAAAACCTTCATAACACACAAGGGGACGGGTAATAACCGGAAAAGCATGACATGTCACCTTTAAAGCGACAATCTTTGTTATCTATGTGGAACGTAGTGGTGTGGAGATAAACTAAAGTGCCTAAGTTCACCTGAGACCTAAGTAGTAAGTAGAGTAAGCCGAAAAAACACAAAACTACAGCAGCATCAAAGCTCAAGCTTTTGTTTTCCATGTTAACACGCGGAGATTCACAGCACGACTGAGAACTACCTGTGAAGCTGAAGCACATCCAGTATTAACAGTTAGTCAGTTTAGTTATAGACTTGTCCTCCATGAAGACTCAAATTCAAGATTCACCTATTTAATCACCTCAATAGGCTGGATACATTCTTTAATCATTTAGTCATCATGGCTGTCGGGCAGATTACGGTGTGGGTTATTGCAATTTGTTTTATAATATCCGGAAATACTCTGCGAGGTAGCTATCATTTCATAATAAACGTATATATGAAAATATATATATTCTCTCTGTTGAATAGCAACAAAGAATGTAAGCCATTATACGATAAGATACACTTATACAAAGATGGTACTTTCCTCTTCAGTGTAGTGAGGAATTTAATAATACAAAATAATATTTTTTTAATAAAAACATCTTAAATGCGGAGGAGCACTGAGTGAGAAAATTAGGGATAAAATGAACTGATTTAAGATTAGTCAGAAAATGATCATCATAATATTAGTTTTGCCTCTCAGGGCTTCCATACATCAGCAACATCAGTAAGATCATTCGACAGTTGCTCAACTTTGACAATGTCCTGAGCCGCAGATCCTCTACGTATATCAACATGCTGTGGAGAACCAGCGTGGAACACACAAGTTCATTAAAAAGCCGATCACCAACAGGTTTTCTTTTAGGTCACTCTCCACACCATGCTACAGGCAGAGTGGACGCAGAGGGGGATTACAATTGGAGAGCTGACGGAGATTGATGTGGTTGCAAAAGTAGTGAGTCCTGTCCTTGGTGGGCGCAGGAGGAAGAGGAGGAGGAAGATGGGGAGGAGGATGAGGAGGTAAAGGGCCAGCAGGAAAGAGGAAGGATACGTTTCTGTGTGGAGGGAGAGGAGGAGGCTGGAGGATGAAGACAGGGGAAGTGGGGGAGGACAGAGGGGAGGAGAGTGTGGAAATGGTGGAAGGGGAAGTGGGGGAGGACAGAGGGGAGGAGAGTGTGGAAATGGTGGAAGGGGAAGTGGGGGAGGACAGAGGGGAGGAGAGTGTGGAAATGGTGGAAGGGGAAGTGGGGGAGACGGGTTCACAACTACAGTGGGATGAAGAAGAACCTGAGACTACAAAAAAGAAAGGAAACAAAAACAGAGTTCAATTAATAATAATTCTTGAGAAAACTGGTGTCGTAGATAAAGCAAGAATTATAACTTTATAAAAATAACGTTACTGAAGAGGCAATCAATTAAACCAAGAGCAGGAAATGTTTTCCTTTGATATAATAAGTAGAAAAAGGTGATACATATAATAACATGAAGGACCTCTTTAATTCAATTTTTATGATTATATCATCAAATAAAACTACAAAAAAGATGAATGAACTGTGCACAACTGGAGTTTTTTCACTGGGGAAGTCTTGAGGTCATCTGTGTGTGTGTTTATTAAGTGTGTGTGTGTGTGTGTTTCTACCTGTGTCTAGGTCGCTGAAGTCAGGCAGGGTCATGGCGTTGAGCTGCCGTCTGTCTGCTATGGCTCTGTCCAGAAGACTGCTGCCACGGCCAGAATCACTGCATCAGGAACATGAGGTTACACACACGTGTACACACACCTGGGTTGATAAGCAATTGAGTTCTTTGCAAGTTCAACTATAGGTAGGGCTATAGCTCGGCTATAGATTAGATAATGTCCTACATTTTGGATATTGTTAATCTCATAAATGTCTTTTCCTTGTTTTCAAAATCTGCATTACAATAAAGTGATGTCATCAGAGCTCGCCTTACTGTTCTGGTTGTTGCCATTAGTTGCTCTTACCCAAATATCCATTATATGCACATACCTAATATTTTTTTGTCAAAAATCCTTGTTTAAATATTTTGTGAAATATTATCACCGATAGTCAACCCTAAAATATCATTGTAAAATCGATTTGGAGGTATTAGATCAGAAATATTGGGATATTTGATTTCCTCGATATCCCCCAGCCGTAGGTAGGGCATCTTAGAAATATAAATATATTTTAACGTTGCACACAATAATAAGCAATACAAATATTTATTTATTTACAAGGATTTGAGGTCATACTATCATAAATGCTATATTACCTTACATTTTATTTAGCTGATGCTATTATTATTATATTAATATTTAGCTATCCTTAATCCCAACCAATGTAAGTGCCACATACAGAACAGAGACACATTCTGAAATGAAAGGTAAATTAAATGGTTTTTTTAAGCATAGGCCAAATTATGTTTGCTAATAATATGCTGCTGTTGTGTGATTTCAACGACATATTTGACATAATAAATCATCTTTTACAACATTGTGAAAACATCATTTTGTAACCATTTGCCTCCTTGTCTACATTCACAAAGAATCTGCAGAGCTTTATAAATTACAAATTCAGTCTTCATCCTCGAAGACATCCTTTACATTTGTTTGGAGCAAACCCAATATGGTTAATAGCTACTGAATGAATGAAAGCAAAACAATTGTCAGGACTGGAATTTGCATTGAGGGGGTGTGTGTGTGTGTGTGTGTGTGTGTGTGTGTGTGTGTGTGTGTGTGTGTGTGTGTGTGTATACCTGGGGTTAGTGAGGTTGTAAAAGCTCTTCCAGATCTGCAGCATGTGTTTACAGGTGAGCAGAGCTTCCTCCGGTCCTCTACACATGGACTCCAGCTTCACCTTGGTGTACAGCAGACTACAACACACACACAATCAGAGAGCAGCCACAGAAAAAAGACACTTTAATGTGTTGCGGTAAGTGTGTGAGTCTCACTTGAAGTTCTCGGGGTACTCGGACAGAGCCATCTCTATGATATTGAGCGCGTCGTGGTAGTGTTTCTGAGCGGAGAGCAGCAGGGCGAGCAGGTGGAGGGAGTGGACGTCATCGCCCTGGAGCTGCAGCGCCTGTCGGACGTAGCCTAGAGCCTCTGGGATCTACGCACACACACATATACAGACTACAGGTTGGAACTACAGTTGGGGTAGAAAAACACTTTGTAAATGGACAGGAATGTCATTTTCTGACTTCCGTTGTCACCACATGAGAGGTGCTACCTGTCTGGAGACGGCGAGCTGCAGCGCCAGGTAGAAGGCTGCGAGATGGTCAGTGGGAGACAGACTCTGAGATCTGGAGAAAGAGAGAGGAGTTGAATTAATACGTTAAATAAGAAGATATGAAACGTTAAAAATATCTCCGGGGGGGAAATTGGGTTGCTGCAGTAGCAGAACAGTATAAAAGTAGCAAACATTGCATAACAATAGATTGGTTTAGAAAACCAAACCGAGGGATATCTTCAAATGTAAGACTCAGTTAGAAACTCTCACGCCATCAAATCAGCAGAATGACCCACTATAAGACCATGTTGTATTGCAGCATTATACAAATGTGATAAAAGCACATTCTGCCTAGTACTCAGATAGTAGAAACAATATGGTCTTAAAATACCACACTACAAGTAAAAGTCCCAACGTTTTTTTTTACATGAGCAGAATAATATAAGTTTTATCAGCAAAATGTACTTCAAATATCAAAAGTAAATGTACTCAGTATGCAGAATTGCTCTTTTCACAATATTATAAAATTATAAAATACTAATATTTTTTTTTGTATCAGCAACAAATGCATATAATAATATCAGGTCATTTTGATATAGTGCTTTGTCACGTTGAACCAATTGCACTTTTAAAAACGCAAATGTGCCAGCGCACGTGTTGTCAAACTGGTAAAGATGTTTCTATATTTGCAATGTGTTGGTTTTATATTTACATCGCTTCTGAGCTGCAGCGCATTTCTCCTATCTGAGATATTTTGGGTTTTTGAAGGGCGTTTTCACCAGTTGGCCACCATAGGATGCAGAATCAAATGTACAACTGGATCAAATTCTACTTTAGAGCAAAACTTGCATAAATGTACTTTGATACATTTCACCACTTGAGTCTATATATTCAATTATTTGTTTACCTTATTATTAGATATTATTATAGCTACAAATCACTCTTCAGTAGGATGTGTCACATGTGTTAAAATAGCCTCTGTGTTTGAGCTATGGGTGTGTTTCCTTCCGCTTGAGGACATGTTTATGGAAAGACAGTATACCCATATATAGTGTGTACACAGATGACAGACATAGGGTTTGAATAACAAACAGGTTGCGTTCTTTTCGGCTGAGCAGCAGTTAGTGCTGCGACAGCGTCCTTCTGAGGGAGGTGTGGGAGTGAAAGAGAAAAGAGAGCGCAGCGTGGCTCAGGCCCAACCTCTGGAAGGCTCCCAAAGCTTTCCTCTGGTACTCCTCCTGCGTGCTCCGCAACGAGGCTGAGGGGGGGCAGAGGCACAGAGTCAGGGAGAGGAAGAGGAGGCAGGATGCAGGCAGGAAGATGTATACAGTAATACAAGTGCGACAGTCTTATGACCATTTCTATTGTAGCATTGGATGTCTTGATGTGTATATGTGGAAGCATTTTATAGAGAACAAGAAACAAAAATGGAGGCAAGCTCTATCGTGTGTGTTTTTAAAAATCATTTTTACATGAGATATGAGACTTCCTTAAGGGTTGTAGCAAAAAAAAGACTAAATCACCTAATCTAATAATCCCTATTTTGAATAAAATGATTATTTTAGGGGGCGGACATCATAATATATAATAACAGAAAATCCTAGCTAGGTTTACCTCAACAAAAGATTTCAATGCAAGACAACCTTGCTTGCTTTACTTGTTGTTATCATTCACAATGACACTATCTTTAAGTAAGGTGTCATAAACCCACAGAGACTTACCGTCAGTGGCTTTCAGGCTGTACACCAGCCCAATGGCCAGGTAGCCTTTGGCTCTGAACTCTGCTGCTTTCTCCCCCATGTCAATCACAATGTTGGCAAAGCACTCCCCGTCATCCAGCTGCATTATGGGAGAAGGTAGATATATAAGGAGAGAAGGAACGGAGAAAGATTTGATTATTATAAAGGTGTTTAGGGTAAGCTAACATATTAGCTAAACGTGGTATATTATACAATGACAACAAACATTGTGAGTAAAACATGAACAATATTATCTTGTAATGAAAGACTACACATTTTATGAAGTGAAGATCGAGCTCTATATTGAAGGAGAGCTCAATATGCCGCAGTTGCTTTACATTGGACACTAAGGCGGCACAATGATTCAACATTGTGGCTGTTTTGACACAATTCTTCACAAACTATAAAATATTATTTGAGATTTTTCTGAATAAATCAGAATTATTAAAGTAACAAGTAACTCAAGCTTTAAGATAAATGTATCTGATCAAATAAACAGTTGTGGCTGGTAATAAAAGAGAATTGATTAAAAAATAAAATGTATGGCCATTTTGACACCATTCATTTGAATGTATAAATATCGAGATATTCTACTTGGCCCAAAGAAAACTGAATATATATTAAAACTAAACCTTTCACACTCTGTAAACTAACTAAAACTAATCTAAAAATGTAAAAGAAAATTCAAAATGTAAGAAAAATTAGAACTGCTGAAAATAAATATTCAAAACTATAATATCAGCATGGTAGCTTGAGAAAACTTCACCAAAGATGTGTAGAACATGTGGGTTTAAGTGTGCAGGAGGGTCCTCCTTACCCAGTGTAGGGGTCCGATACACAGCTTGACAGCCAGCAGTGGGATGGTGGGGTCGTCGGGCTTCAGACGGATGCACTCCTTCAGGACTTTAACGGCCCGCGCTGATTTCCCAGCAGCCATTAGCGATAGAGCGAGCTGGTACCACAGGTGGAACTCCTCGAAGGCAAACTTCATGGCTCTCTCCAGACACTGCAGAAACAGGACACATCTCAATTGGATTGTAATAAAACATTATTTGTTTGAGGAATGGACCAAAAGGAGATTTAGGGTGTTTTAATGTGGGTGTATTATTATGGGATTGGGCTTTAACACTTTCTCTATCACCACAGAGGGACAGCTCACCTCTGACAGCATCTCGTACTGCCCCCTCCTGCCCAGAGCGATGGTCAGCAGGTCGTACACCACCGAGGCCGACTGCAGGCTGATGATGCGATCATTGTTGTGTTCAGGGATCCTGCTGAGGACGGCGTCCCGGTTAGCCTGAAACACACACACACAAATACAGAGATTTAGAAATGGAACATGGTTTAACGAGGTGAGTGGAATATTATTTCCAACTATTTCCAGTCTGAATAGTGTTGGAGAAAGTATTCAGATCTTTAACTTAAGTACAAGTACTGATACCACACTGTAAAATTACTATATTACAAATAAAAAAGTAGTAATATATGTATTTTTTAAGTATTTCATTTAAAATTACCCAATGCAGAAAACATTTAAATAAAATTGAAAAAAGGACACAAAAAAACTCAAAATTATTCTAATTTTTAAAAAAATACTTAAATGTGTACAGGTGCAAAATATTATTGTTTTAATCTGCTAATTTATTAAATTGTCTTTTTGTCCAGGTGTTCTTGAATAGGGCTAGCTAATTTGTTTTATTTATACATTTCATATTTGTATTTTAAGAAATCAGAATACATAGAGTAACGAATAACTGAAGCTTTAAGATAAATGTAGTTGAGTAAAGTATTTCCCTTTGAATTGTAGTTGAGTAGAAGTCTAAAGTGGCATTAAAGAAACCTACCCATCCAAGTAGAAGTACCTCAAATTGGCACTTAAGTACAATACTTGAGTAAATGTACTCTGGTGTGTCTTACCATGGACTCGCTGATCAGCAGCAGCAGCAGAGCCTCCTCTGTGTTCTCCTGAGGGCAGAACAGACTGAGAGGAAAGACAAAAGACAATTAAGGAAAGAAAAAGATGGACAACTCGTTTGGATTCATTAGGGTTGTTTCCCACAGTTTTCCACACATTATCCCTTACTTCCAGGGCCGTTTCTTCCTATAGGCGGACTATGCAGATGCATCCAAAAAACAAATAAAGTATAATTCATACACACAAAGATGAACAAAATTAGTAGAAGCGGGAGGGCTGAAGCATAGCTTATGGGAAGTAGCCCTCCCGTGCATCATCCTAATACAGCGGCATTATTGCGTCAAAAACGTATAGAAATTAAGGAGTACAAAGAAATAAAGAAAACAGGAGAAAAAATTCAATAAAAGTTAGGGCAGGAAAACAATAAATGCATATATATACGAAAACTAGATATAGGGTCATTTTCTGCACATGTCAATAGCAGTTTCAACTATCTTTTTTTGGAAATGAAAATACTATATATAAATATATACATATGTACACATGTACTTGGCAAATGAATAATAATATATGCATATGCATATAATAATATATGCATAATTGCATATAAACATTGTGAACACTTATTTTCAAGTGACTTTTTTTACATTCATATGTTCACGCTGTGGTTTGGAACTGCTTTTGAATGTTAGTAGGCATTTTCTTATGGAAAATAATCAGTACTGTTTTAAGCTATACTATCTCAACACATTTGAATATATTGAGTTTTTTTAAATATGGGAGTTGTGTGTTCATATTTACCAACACCACAGACTATTCGTAACACTTTTTTTTGGGATGTTATTATTCTTTGTAGATTTATTGAGTACGTGTTTCCCCATATTTCGGAGCAGTATTAAAGGTAAGGGAGAAATAGACTGTTATAAAGAGTATCTTTTCTTCAAGAATGTTCTTAGTATGATACAAAATACCTATTGTTTTTGACAGTTTAGTCTGTACATAACTTATATGGTGCTTCCAGTTGAGTTTTTCGTCAACAAGCAGTCCTAAAAATGTACATGCACCAACTTTTTCAATCTCGGTATTGCAAATCCGTATAATGCAGTCATTTCTACTCTCAGACTTTGTATTGAATAACATGTAATTTGTTTTGGCCAAATTAAGGGATCATTTATTAACTGCAAACTAGGGGTGTAACGGTTCACAGAAGTCACGGTTTGGTTCGTATCTCGGTTTGGGGGTCACGGTTCGGTACGGGTTCGGTACAACAAGAAAAAGCAAAAAAAAGTCCCAAATGCATAATTCCAGGTTTGTTATTTATTTTTGAACAGTAGTGCAAGTTTCAGTTTAAAAATAAGGAACTCTGACATTTTGAATACTTAACTGTATTAAACAGTTAAAAACAAACCACAAACAGAACCACACACACTCAGATGGCCATATTATCTATAATGGCTGATGTCAAACAAAAAGGTTTCATCAAGCTGTAAAACTAAAAAGAATGTCTTGAAAATATTACATCATAAATAATAAGAAGGTGTTTCAAGAGCGCATAGTCGTTGAAAAACATATGCCAGAAGCTTCCGTTATTTATTTTGGTCTCTCGGCTCTCACGTCTCTTGGCTTCTTAAAAACAGCGGGGATCAGCTGTTGAACTGCTGCTGTCTTTCGGCCGGGCTCCGGTGATTGGCAAATCTGGGTGATGCCTTCTGATATGATTTAGCATGTTTGGCGTTTGTTGCCATTAGCATACCGCACCGCTGTCTAACAACGCCGACACACCGTCCTCGTCCAATCCACCACTCGTCCGATCCACCACTCGCACACTTCATCGTTATTGTAGTCCACAGGGAACCCGAAATGTTCCCACACTGCTGATTTAAAAGAAGCAGGTGGGTTCTAGCTCCTGTGTGTTATTTGAAATCGCCATACTAACTTTTCTTCTTCTTGTATTTTGTTCTTCATTTGTTGTTTAAGGGCGACTGGCAAACAGGTTTTAGGCGCAATACCGCCCCCTGGATTATATATAGTGTAGTGGATACTGCCCTGAATGACAGACTTTTTTCCCACTCGTAAAAAAAAAGGCGTATTCCTCGTGGACTGCGTGTGCTGAACCGTGACGTCCGAACCGTGACGGTACGGGACGAATACGGATACCGTTACACCCCTACTGCAAACCAGTTACATAGTATTTCTAATTCTATATTCACAATTTTAACAAGATCGCCAAGATTATGATGGGAGCAGAGAATTCAAAGTTCAATATATTTGGGGAGAATTAAAATGAGCCATCTTTATTTGTAGACAGCCAAGCCCCCTCCTGTGAGTGTTCGGTGAAGCATTATATGCTTAAAAATCCAATGTAGGATATAAACACGACTAAACTGCAATGATAGCAAAGCTGTGGCTTGTGTTTTTGGGGTAATAAAGTCCAAATCATCGTTGGGCTGTCAGCCAATAAGTGACCTCTGAGGAAGATGAAAAATGTAAATTAAACATTGTTGAGAAAATGCTGCATCTCTTGCATTTATTGACGTAGAGGAGCCTTATTGTTTACCTTTTTAATATCATTTTTTGTAATTTTCAATTGCTTCGTTTTCGTGAAATTAGCCTGTTTTCCTATTAAAGTGTAACAGATTGATGCATCTCCACAGATCATCTTAAAAGGCATCGGAATCCCCCCCATTGTAGTTAAAAAAACTGTAAAAACTAGGGCCCCCAAACAGCATCTTGCATCGGGCCCCCAAAAAGCTAGAAACGGCCCTGCTTACTTCTCTCCCGAGTAGACCCGGGCGCGTCGGCTCAGGCTGTAGTTCTTGCTGATGGTGTGTCCCTGCCGTGTGGGGTCGTCCAATGGCGACACGGTGGGCGGGTCTTCCAGAGGAGACCAGTAACTCTGTTCACACATCCCTCTGAGCAGGATCTCTGCTAGCTGTCTGGCTATAGTCTGAAACACATACATGCACATTAGGAAAAGGCACTCTGGTAGGAACACAGCAGCAGTCTGTTTACTCTGGGATCACTGTATACTGTCTACTTCAAAGACAGAAGAAGAGGTCATTCTTTTGCCACTATGGATCTCTAAATAAAAACAAGATGGGGTCTGGTGGCCTGTAAGTGAAGCAGCGATGGATCATGGGAGTTTCTCATGCAGTCAGCTTCTCCTGGTTAGGTTTCCTCCTCTCCAAAACAAATGGACCGACAAAGACAACACTGTTTGGATGCCGCTAACGTTAGCTTAGCTTCTGAAATGACCTAAAATCAAGTCCCATTGGTATTACCTTTGATATGGTGTAAATATGGCGTTAAAAACGATCAAGATCAAAAGATCGTATTGTAAATCTGTGGCTTAATCTGTTTAAGAAATACATTTATATCAGTAAGCTGACGTATGCTCAAACATGACAAACAACAAACATTAACCGAAACAAACTCAACATAAATTGATTGAAATTAAAGACTTAGATCTAGGTTTGAAATATGTAAGGAACATTTGGATATAAATATACAGCCAAGTGAGATGTAAACCATAGGTCTTTGTACATTGTAATGCTGAAATGTTCATAGTTTACTTTCTAACAGACTTGTCGAAGAAGATTCTCCTTGAATAAACGAAATGAAAAGCCCCCCCTCACCATGCGCAGGCTCTGGGTGGTTCTGTTCTCCACAGCTCGGAGAATCTCCCGAAAACGGCCCACGCCTCGTGTCAGGTTGCTATGGCAACATAGTGAGGAGAAACAGGAAGAAGGACACTTATTAGAGTCTGTCGTGCTTGTATGTGTGAAGGGAACATATTTTAAAACAGTCTTATCTTATTTTTTTACTGTTTTCGTATATCTATCTTTTAAAATAATTTGCCATTTATTTTCTTTTGTCATGTTTTCTTTCTTTGCTTTGTAGAAACAGCTTAAAAACTGTTGACAAAAGTGTGAATATGACTTTGTCTTATTTTCTATCAATGTGTGAATCAGGGTATAACGTAACATCTGTCTGAACAAGGACCATGCATAACGATACATTAGTCTCAAAGACAGAAATGATGCTATATACCATCTGCAGTCCTTGGGCAGGTAAACAATAACAATCAACAAACAGTGAAGTGCCTGTCACACCAACAATTCAAACAGATCTAAATACAGATGTATATATATATTTTTTAATTTAAGATTGTTTATATTTTTTAAATGTTGATGCTGTGCACATTTTGCATGCCGGCAGCTTCCAATGAAAACAAACCCTTTAATGTGTCATGGTCAGAAATGATGTGATTTGCTTTCTTTGTTAGGGTTTGTTTTAACTGAATTGAATTTCAGGTGAATGAATAAGAAACAGCTTCACTAGCCGTTTCTCAAAGTCGAGGGCGCTTCCTTGGTAGGACATGTCCTTCCGAGTCAGGTCCTTCAGAGGCAAGGCAAGAATCCTTCCTAGCATTCGGAGAACGAAGAACAGGCTAGCAGGTGTGCGTCATATGCAAGGCCCCGCCTTATTGAGCGCGATTTGTTTGAAGACTCATAACTGATTTGCGAAGATGGACACGTTTTTGATGTTGTCTTTTATCCATCAATTTGTTGAGATGGAGGAAGAGATGGAGCGGGAGTATCGTCGGCGTCTGTCTGCTCGGAGGAGGAGGATGTTCTAGTTAATTAAGTCTTCCCGCTTGCCTTCCGTACGAGTTTTATTCTCTAATGTAAATCAAAAAAAAATGAAGCATCCATAATAACTCCATAGTTAGTTTGTGAGTTGTCCTGATGATTTGAATCCCCCTTGGTAGACACCCCTTTCTATTCCCTCTATTTCCTGCTTCCCGCACAACACTTTACTTCTGTTTCAATTTTGCATATATAGTTTGTGCATGTTTGTAGTCGTTACAGTCGTTATCGATGCAGAGAAAATGTGTAATCACATTTAAATTGTATTTTTAATAATGTAAACACACACACAAGCAAATTGCAGATTTAAAAAAAAATAACCATTAACAATTATCAAATGTCAAGTAAACTGAAACTGCCCTCTATTCTTGATGTCGTGCAGGCCCATCATCACTGCATTATTAATGCCACAACGTGGAAATTGGTCCGTGCGCAAAGAATTGTGGGTAATTTAAGACCGCCGAGGATACACATGAGCAGCCTTGAAATGTTCTGCAACGAAGGACTCAGTCCTCGGTAGAATTCCAAGGATCCAGTACATTGGAACAGTCCTTCGGCGGGATTCGATGACGTAGCATCCTTGAAATAGAGGCTCTGAAGGATCCTTCCTTGACATTGAGAAGCAGCCACTGTCTTTAATTGAAGTCACTTAATACTGAAGTAATAGCAAAGCCAATGAGCCAGCACTGAGAAGACACTTTTCAGATTCCCTCCAACCTGCTGCTGTGCTGTAAACAACACTGTGGGGACGACTTCCTGCTGCACTGCCATTATCAACCTGTCCGCTGCTTTTAACACGACACCTACAAAGTGGGTGGGATGTGTTCACAGAAAGTTGGTATTTGTTTTGGGCAACTCATACCTTTTCAAAACTCATTTAAAACATGTTTTTTTATTTAAAAATCTCTGTTTAGTGATTCTCTCGGATGTCTCCTGTATTGATTTGTCCTCCACCCGTTTCCCTGTCTTACCCGTTCTTGAAGTGGATGACGTGTGCCCTCTGCAGGCCCGTCTCCAGGAAGTAGCCCAGTTCCAGGTCCTGGGCGGTCGGGCCAGGCTTCGGGCTGCGGTTCTGAATTCCTGCTGACAACGCCTGCAGAAACACACAGGGGGGGAAAATAAGAAGAAGTTAACACAAAATGCAAGGCAGCTGAAAGTATATTAATGATATGTAAAATACTGCTTCTAACTGTCATTGTATATCAATAAGGAAAACCTATTTTCATAACAAATATATTTTTCAGTGTACCAGATATGTTTATTTAAATAACAGATTGTCTTTTTGTATATTAATTTTGGACAGTTTATTCTCAGAGGAAAACACTACAGTCTAGTTGCAGCAGAGTGAACCCAAAATGTATGGAACGGCCCCAAGCACATAGAAACTGCTGGATGCAAACTTGCATAAGTTGGACAATTTGTTCATTAAAACGAAAGGCATTATAGCATATGTTAGAAATATTTAAAAAATGACCAGGGGGAATTGGAACATTTTAGAGTGGTTTTGGAGGTTATTGAGTCCATTTCTGACATGTTCAGGATCAACAATGGCAAATGGTGTAATCAGTCCCTTAAATCTTCCAAATCAACCCAAAATTAATCATGGTCCAAATCAGCCAAGCCATTTTGAAACTATTGTCCATGACTTTCTTTATGATAATTAACTGAGTATTATTGGGTTTTGGACATTTGAACTTTTACTTGTAAGAATTTGTGATGTGTAGTTCTCACTAGTATTTGGTATATTATAAATAAAATGATTAGTTCTAACACTATCCTAACTTAATATAACTAAAATACTTCAAAATATCTCTATAAATCATGTTGCTGTCCCTCCAAACCACATTCACTGTGTATTGAGGTAACATCATCATACCATGTAATAAAGCTACAGTATGACACCTTCCGTTGTATAAAGCCATGAGTTTATACAATTCATCTCACAGGAAATGAAGTGTCATTAAAAGGTTGAGACGGTTTGATGTTTGCCAACCCAGCCTGTGCATCCTTTCTCCAAATCAACAGGAAGGGGTGAGTTTGCCAGTTGGCTGTCATGGGCGCTGACACATTTGTCAAACGTGCACGCTGTCAGCAGAATATTCCATTTCACACACCCACAGGGGACGGCAGGGTCCAGGTGCTGACAGGTTTCTAATGAGTGTTTGTATAACGACACTGCAATAGAAAACAAGTACGCCACACTCTTAAAAGAAGAGGCCTTATTTAAGACATAAGATCACATGACACACCTTCTCAGCCTCCTGCAGGTAGAGCAGCGCGATGTCTCCAGACTTTTCATAGCAGGTGATGATATCCTGCTCCCGGTCTGTTGCGCTCCTATTGGACGCTGGAGACCCAGTGTTCTGATTGGACAGAGCCGGAGAGGCGGCCGGGACCTTCTCCAGGCACAGTCCTAAAGGAGACATACGGAAATTAAAATGATTTAAGAGTGACAAACGCCATGAGTTAATTCTTCTTTTAATGTTTATCTCAAATGTATTGAACCACACAAAGCCTCATTAAGTTCAAAAAGACAATATCGCAACAAGTGTGCCTTTGAAATGAACGAAAACCCCACCTTAGCTTCAGTGTCTTCCAAAATTGCTCATGTTGGGGCTGTTTATTGATTTGTATTTTGTTATAGTTAAATCCTTATTGTATTGCTGTTTGTATAAAGTAATTTGATCAGTATTCAAATTCATTTTAGAAGTATTTTTGAAGGCAGCTTCAGGCACCGGGTGATTTGGATATTTAACTGGAGGAATGAGGGGAGGCGTGTGACACAGTGGATAGAGCCTTGGTGTTGGGATCAGGGGTGCACAGGTTCAAACCCCACTGCTGTCAGCATGTCGTTGTGTCCCTGAGACACTTCACCCCAAAGTGCTCCTGTGGGGATTGCCCACAGCATTGAGTATGTGAGTCGCTTTGGATAAAAGCGTCTAACAAATGACATGTGATGTAATGAATGATTGGGCACCGAGAAATAGTGTATGTTTTAATATCAGGAAAAGACATGACGTGAAGCCTTCGATATTTGTATGTAAAATATATTGAAACCAAAGGGAAACCAACCGGATGGACCTGGACAATGGGCTTCATCCTGCGTACGCTTGGCTAGCTGGTGCCTCTGTGGCCGGTTGATTTTGTTTTGTTTGTTCTTTGGTTCAAGGACAAATCGCCACTACAGATAAATGCAGGCTTCAAAAAGAGAACAATCTTTTAATGTATCTTTTTTCTATAAAAGTATATAAAGATTCAGTCTTAATCACATTGTCCTTAAGTATAATAATCAATGGAATGTTCTACTTTGGCTTGTTAAACATCACACATTTTATTTAGTCAATATTCAAATTCTGTTTTTTCATGAAAGGTATGTGTAAAGAATCAAAATCCAATCTTTTTAAACTGATGAGGGTGATAGCGTGAAGGATTACACGTGCCCCAAATTAATTTGAGTCTTTTAATCTATTGATTAGAATATATATATTTTTGACACTTGGAAGATCATCTTCTCTTATAGATTATCTGTTTTTGTCTCAAAATATAATAAATCATTTATGTCGTTACATTAATATCTTATCAATCATAAATGACAGGCAGCAACTGTCCGAGCAACTCGTGTCCAGTCACATGGATGAATGACAGCAATACAATGATTCAAGAGGAGCCACAGATGCTGCTGTGTGCATTTCTTCATATCACACTCTACTGCCATCATGTGGAGGAAAGCAGTAGTGCAGAAATAAAGATCAATTATTAGAAAGATTAGGAAGCACAGGACAAAAACGATTGTGAGTGTGTGTGCGTGTGCGTGTGTGTGTGTGTGTGTGTGTGCGTGTGTGCGTGTGTAGACCTTTAGTAGCGTACGCCTCTGCTATCATGGACAGCCTGTACACAGGAGCCCCCCCCAGCTGCATGTCCTCCAGGATCACCCCTGCTGTAGTGACCTGTCAATACATCATTATGGAGAAATATGTAAATACACCAGTATTATACACATACAACTAGGGCTGCAAAAAATTATGAAACGCAATTATTTTGACTGATTTGCAATCGCGATATGATTAACGATATTTAAAAGATTGATAATTTTGCCTCATTATTCTAATTTACATTAAAACAAATATATATAAACATCTCTGCAGATCCACAATGTGTCCTTCAAATGGTATCTAAGAAGTATATATAGCCTTTTACAAATATTATGCTTCCTGCTATGTGACAATTCTACAAGCCCTTTAGGCGATAAGAAAAAACGATATAATTATGCAGCCCTACCTTACAAAAACCTGTCTTTTTTGATGGGAAAATTAATCCCAAATGAATAAACACATATTTTTGCTCTTACCTTTAGCGCTATTTATCAATGTATATTGTTTTGGTGCGCGCTGCCCAGTATTGGCCATAAAGGAATATGCCTTTTCTCCAATGTAATGGAACTGAATGGCACTCTAGTGGTGCTCAAAGCGCCAACAAATTAATTAATTTGAACTAACAGCAATGTCTCTTTTCAGATATAAAGACTTTGTTGTGACAGTTTCATTTAGGAACTATTTTCTTTCTACCGAACTACATCCACCAATGAGTTAGCATGAGCCCCTTGTCCATGAGTAGGATCACGCTTCTTCTGAGCAGTGATACGGTTGGCGCCTCGAAAAATAGTTCCTGCATGAAAAAGCTCACAACAATGTCTGTGAATTATCACGAGCAACTGGGCGTGGATTTGTGGGACGAGACATTACTCAGAACTGTGTCAAATGTTCATTGTTGCGCTTTGAACACAAGCCGAGCGCCAAGTAGTTCTATTATATTTGGAGATAATGCAATTCAGATACCAAGTGACACACACTAAAATAGTCTATTATGATACATAGAACTACAGGAAAGTAAAACACATTTGAGTTATTGATGTGGTCCGTCCCTTCAATGACATTACACTGTGAGCAAACTGTTGATATATGTAAATAAAGCGAACCATAGGAGCATGTAGGTTACCTAAAGCGTCTCGGTGTTCTCCCTCCACATAGCACAGCTTGGCCATCAACAGGCTGGCTTCCTGGAGGTAATCGGCCTGAAAGAGAGACAAATAACACCATTTATCTCTCTTTAATGTCGTCGACTTCAATGTGCTTGGTTTCCGTCTGCAGATGTTTTTTCTACCGATGTTAAAACCTTAAATGAATCCTTTCTGTGGCCCTAAATATGTTACAGAAACCAAAACTCCATAAGTAAAATGAATAAGGAACAATATGAAAGAATACATCCTCCACAGTTACCTTGAGGTTCCCTCTGTCCAGAGCAGCAGTCAGGTGTTTCCTGACCTCCACCAGTTTAGGTCGCGGGCCCCTGGGACTGGCCCCCTGTTTGATGGGGTTCTCCTTCAGGTACGTCTGAAGCTTGCATTCTCCCAGCAACAACTCCCCTAGGTCATCTACACACACACACACACACACACACACACACACACACACACACACACACACACACACACACCACACACACACACACACACACACACACACACACAACACACACACACACACACACACACACACACACACACACACACACACACACACACACACACACACACACACACACACACACACACACACACACACACACACACACACACACACACACACACACACACACACACACACACACACACACACACACACACACACACACACACACCACACACACACACACCACACACACACACACACACACACACCACACACACACACACACACACACACACACACACACACACACACACACACACACACACACACACACACCACACACACCACACACACACACAACACACACACACACACACACACACACACACACACACACCACACACACACACACACACACACACACACACACACACACACACACACACACACACACACACACACACACACACACACACACACACACACACACCTGTTGGTCTCATATCTTAGTTCATTAAGTTGCAATTGAACTATAATCTTCTACAGTCTTCTTTTGTCATTCCAACGACATTCACTTAAATATGATATCAGAGAAAAGCAGAACATCTCCTTTATTAAGAGGCATTTTTCTTTCATCATTTTGGAGCAAATCATCTTTATGATTACTTGATTATCCAAAAAGTTGGTGATTATACTTCTGTCAATCCCCTTACTGTTTAGAAGACTAACTGTTGTATCTGAGGTTGATATATAGTGCAAAGTTCGAAGGTCAATCTAAGGGTAAATAAAAAAACATGAATTTAACATTTGAAATCAAAATAAGATCGCTTTCTAATGACAATGTGACCACTTTAAGGTTCAGTGTATTCATGTAGTATATCTACAATGTAGGTATTGTTAACACTGCAGTGCTTACACACATACCGGGCAGATGAACGTACGGCCTAAGCTTCTGAAGCGGGGTGTGACTGTGGTGAGAGGGTCAGAGTATGAAACCAGCAGTAATCCTGTAGCTCATGCCAGCCAGTGACCGGGCTCATACCTCTCAGGAGCCACATTACATTCCACCATGGCAGCATTTGTTCATAGAACCACTCTGCAACATTCACATGTCCACAGTTGTAAATGTGTCGGTAAGGTTGGTTTTGGTAACATATCTAACAAATAATGAGTAGTCTATAATATAATCACATGTATTCTATGTGAGAATAACATTTTGAAACGTTTTCTCTTAAATATAAAGATGGGAAAATATGTTTTTTCAAGGTTGCAAAGCTTTATACAATTATTTGAATGCAATCTTTTTGTCATCAGGGGATTTTCTGTTACAGTTTAAAGCTCTAACAACATTTCTGTAATGGTGACACAAGCCCGCATATGAAATGTGCGATCGAACATGAGCAGTTCCGAATATTTGCTGCTTGGCTGTGACTCACTTACCATTTGATTCAATCTTTTGCGCTTTTTATTAACAATAGTGATGTCACAGGGTCTTTCACACGTACACATCACTGCAGTACGGTGACAAGTGAAACCACTGGAGGCTAGCAATGAGGACACCATATAAACAAGGCTCTACCATGACTTATATGGCAGAAACCTATGTCAATGGGTCGATTTAAATTGCATGGCATGATGGGATATCATACTGTTTACATGTTTTTTTAATTTATTTGTTAGCACTCTTTCAAATTAGCCCTGTTTCTCACTTGAGGCCAGGAAAAGGCTAGTCTCTGTGACCTTTGTACCTGTGCTGGAATATGATGATCTGCCCATTACCTGCACAAGTTAGATGCCGCCTATCACAGCGCACTGAGATTTGTCACTAACTGTAAAGCACTTACTCATCACTGCACCCTGTATGCCAGGGCAGGTTTGCCATCACTAACTGTACGGAGACTCAGTCATTGGTACATGTTCATTTATAAAGCCATGTTGGGTAAACTCCTGTCTTACATCTGCTCTCTGATCTGAGAGGTGCAGGGAGCTATTGTCTGAGATCTCATGATGTGGTTTTGTTACATGTGCCAGGACTGACTTAGGTACGAAAGCTTTTATGTGCGCAGCTCCACTTGCTTGGAACAGTCTTCAAAAAGATTTGAAACTGAGCAAATGGGTTCCACTGCCTGTTTTTAAAGCTAGGATAGGTGCAATGATACTTGAAACTGTTGGTACTTGTCAATGTCTCTAGGTAGGTAAATGTGGCCCTGTAAATACGATGTCCTTTAGTGTTATCTGTTGTTTTGTGTTCATGTTGTAACCTACTTGCTGACAGGTCTCCCTTGAAAAAGAGATCGATGATCTCAATGGGACCACCTGGTTAAATAAAGGTTTGAATGAATGAATGAAAAAATGCCGTTTACAATTCAGCATCAGCATCAGCGAGGAGTTTGACAGCTATCATGTAGCATCACGCCTGCTAGCCACACAGCGAAGTTAAGTGAAGCTAGACTGCGAGGCGAAACCATCACGGCAATTAGCGCAATTTAAAAAGTGTGTACGATACATATGGGCAGGGCTAATGTTAAAGCATACAACTAATACATAGAATATTCTAGATACAGTCAATTCGACATTATCAAGTTCTCAACTGAAGGACATATTACCCACTTTAAGAAAGGTAAAACAATATTGTAATTTTGATATGAAGGTTTTTTGAATGTCGATAATAGGCGACTGAATAGTTTATCATTGAAGTAAAGTTAATACATTCACCTAATGACAGGTGTTTATAGCTCCGCTTGACAGGAGAGGGCAGAACTATAACAGGAACTAAGCTAAGTTCTCCTTATCTAAAAATCTAAGTATCTCATTGTGTACACACACCATACTGCCCAAATGTGGTTAAATCCTCTGTAAAAAGGAATAATTCTGGTACTTGACCTTTGCTAGCTAACTAGCTGTCACCACAGCACAGTGCAGTAAAACTCCCAGGCTCGGCTTCTTCTGTCAGGAAGTGCCGAGGACTGAGAGCAGGGAGCAGGCCTTACAGACTGAATGAACCAAACACCCGCACACTGCTTACCGTTTGATATGAGTTTGGCCGAGAGCTGTCGTACTAGCTCCGGTATCTTGTCCCATTGACTCTCTGAACGGCACCGCTCTATCTCGGTCTCCAGTCGTGAGCCAGACTTCCTTGCTGTCATTTTTGAGAGTGGGCTCGCCTGGACCAAAACACCACAGGAGGAGAATCCCTCTCGCTGTACAGGAGACAAGCTACCGTGAAGTACAAAGAC
Organism: Gymnodraco acuticeps; assembly: GCF_902827175.1. Taxonomy (NCBI): domain Eukaryota; kingdom Metazoa; phylum Chordata; class Actinopteri; order Perciformes; family Bathydraconidae; genus Gymnodraco; species Gymnodraco acuticeps. The sequence continues at coordinate 104,905 of NW_022992222.1, read as the reverse complement.
GGCTTCCGCTCAATACTTTCAAAAATAAAGCTTCAAAAACCAATGGTGCCAAGTTTATGAAAATACAAAAAATGACTGATTACTTTTTATATTATATGTAATATATATATTATAGAATATTTATAACCAACATCCACAGAAGGGTTCAGATTCTTAATACAATTGTGTGTTTAAATTGATCAAGTTACTTTCACACACTGTGTATGGTTATAGTTTAAAAACATTATTGATTTAGATTTTTTTTCTATAACTGTTTATGCTTGCTCTCTTAATATCTAACTAATTACATTATGTATGCGTTGTTTTCTTTCTCTAGAGTCTAGATGCACACAGTCACACTCACTAAATGTCCCCAAATATTGATCAACAATTAGTCTAATACATTTTGATTTATTGTTACTTGTATACAAAATGTGCAGCAAAACAGTTATTTTTTAGCAAGGAAGGCTTTTATTCTGAAAAAGTCAGATAGGAAGTGAGCACGCAGACAACCACATCGTTGTGAGGTGGAAGGAGTGACTGCGATGGCAGATTTGTCTTTGTATTTAACGAATGTGAATGTTTCACTGGGGCAAACTATGGAAACTGATAAGGTGAGTCCGTGTTATACTACTTTATTCGGTTTTCTTGTTTGTGAATGATAAAACACTGACTTTTTGTATTAACAGTGGATTACTTCCTTAGCCGCGAAGCTAACCGTCAACAAACAAACAAAGTAGCTAGCTAATAAGCTAACTTAAACTTTTGTTAAAACATTTGAGACTATTTACTTGACTTACCGTACTTTGTAGTTACACCATATTAGGATTTATAATTTACTTCTTATCAAGTTAGTAAACTACTTTCTAGGTAGTTGAGTTTGTCATGTTTTACTTTTTACGAGTTCATTGTGCCAAATATGCAGCCAGTGTGGGAGGGCACATCAAACACCATGCACACATATCTGTTAGCATGCTCGCGCCTTGTCTAAAAGCAATAACAAATAACTATTACACAAATATTCTATATTTACTAATTACACTGGTGATGAAATGATATACACGTATGGTCTGTCCTGACAGGGTCTAAAAGGAGAGACAGACCTTGAGAGGGTGGAAATGGGAGACTCTGCGGGGAGGCAGGGCAAAGTGAAGGTTCCTCGCAGGACCATCTTCTTTGCCAGTGGAGAGACCATGGAGGAGTACAGCACCGATGAAGAGGAGGAAGTGGAGGAGCCTGTGAAGAGAGATGTCTTACCTGATACGGTTTGAAACTCACTTTACTGAAACCAACAGGATTGTACAGACTCTAAACAAGCCTCAGATCTACGGCATATCCCTTGTGAAGTGTTAGAGCAATCTTACTGACCTGTCATATGCAAATCCATTACAATGTGGCTATTAACCTCAATACAGAAGAAGCCTAAAACATCAGCAAATAGCCTCAAATGTGTTGGATATATTAAATCAATCTGACTTTGGCTTCTGCTCGAGATGTTATTTGGAAATACAGTGGTGGAGTCAGCATTATAAACAGGGCTGCACATAACTGGTGCGCATGCGCACCTCCGCCAAAAAAAGAGCACCGGGTCATTTGAAACAAAGCGCATTTGCGTACCAACATTGGGAGAGGGAGAAGAGAAAATAGAGGAGAGAGAGAGAGAAAGAAAGATATTTGCGAGTTGCATATGAACCATGATATGAACTCAGGGCCGGCCCGTAGCGCTGGCTAGATGTTCGCCTCGGGCGCCAGATCTGTGGAGGTGCTGCGCTGGCAGTTCTGGGAGGGAAAAAAACATTTTGACCGTTGGGGCTCATCCTAATTTTCGGCCTTGATGTAACAATATTCATAATTAAGTAAATGTAACACCCTTTTCACCCCGGTTACACGTTTAATTTACCCTGTACGATGGGCGCTGTAAGTGATGAAAATGGGGGATGTTGGCTTATCTGGCGCCCGCAGCTCACAGCCAAAATGCGAGTGAGCGTGGGAGAGAGAGAAGGGCGCACCGCCCGGTACCGGCGCTGTTGTTATTAGAATCTGGTGCTAGCTGCTCTAACGGATATAAGAAGAAGATGTTTCTACAATAATGTGGAGGGAGAGTCCTCTCCAGTCAGACTGAGAGGCTGATACTACAGCTCAGTGAGGTAAAGGACTCTTAGTCTAAGTTCAAACGGTTTGGTCACAATTTATGTAAACACATATTTCCAAGGCACCTTTATAATTATTGGGATAAACAGGTTTCAAATAATTCCAATGTATACTATAGGACAGTAACCAAAAATATCCTTTAAAACTGGAGAGATAAAAAAAAAGCATAAATGTTAAGGTAAAATAAGATATGAACAACACAAATAAAATAAGTTACATTAAATTGTTATTGGCTATGGATTATTGGTTATGTTCACATACTTATTTGATTACATCCACTTGTCTAAGATGACAACAGAGACTTTCGACCCAAACCCAGCTGTTGACTTGTGGATGCAAGCATCTAATCACAGACTCAACCAGAGAGAAATAAGTAGGCCTACATCATCAGCTACCATGTCTGACCGAGAGGAAGACAGTGAGGAGAACAGTCAGGAGGGGAGTGATGACAGCTTGTAGGATTACTGGTCGTGCTAATGTTGTCTTGTGTTCACCTCTGCATGTGTGTTCTGTGTTCACCTCTGTGTGTTCTGTGTTCACCTCTGTGTGTTCTGTGTTCACCTCTGCATGTGTGTTCTGTGTTCACCTCTGCATGTGTGTTCTGTGTTCACCTCTGCATGTGTGTTCTGTGTTCACCTCTGCATGTGTGTTCTGTGTTCACCTCTGCATGTGTGTTCTGTGTTCACCTCTGCATGTGAGTTCTGTGTTCACCTCTGTGTGTTCTGTGTTCACCTCTGCATGTGTGTTCTGTGTTCACCTCTGCATGTGTGTTCTGTGTTCACCTCTGCATGTGTGTTCTGTGTTCACCTCTGTGTGTTCTGTGTTCACCTCTGCATGTGTGTTCTGTGTTCACCTCTGCATGTGTTTTCTGTGTTCACCTCTGCATGTGTGTTCTGTGTTCACCTCTGCATGTGTGTTCTGTGTTCACCTCTGCATGTGTGTTCTGTGTTCACCTCTGTGTGTTCTGTGTTCACCTCTGCATGTGTGTTCTGTGTTCACCTCTGCATGTGTTTTCTGTGTTCACCTCTGCATGTGTGTTCTGTGTTCACCTCTGCATGTGTGTTCTGTGTTCACCTCTGCATGTGTGTTCTGTGTTCACCTCTGTGTGTGTGTTCTGTGTTCACCTCTGCATGTGTGTTCTGTGTTCACCTCTGCATGTGTGTTCTGTGTTCACCTCTGCATGTGTGTTCTGTGTTCACCTCTGTGTGTGTGTTCTGTGTTCACCTCTGCATGTGTGTTCAGTGCCGTGTGTCTGGCAAATAATGTCAAGACCCCCTCAAAAGTTACGGTTTATTTCATTTTAAGGATGAGCACCAAGCAACATCTCCAGGTGCTCCTTTGAGAACCAGGGCAAAAAAGTTATGTGCCCCCCTGATTATAAATCCTTTATTCACCCGGCAGCAATCATTTACAGCAATACAACAGTCAAATCAAAAGGCTGTTAAGTTCAATTGTGCAGTTCATTGATTTTTCTGGCAATTATTTCCTTAATGAATGGTTTGGTTTATAACATTTAAGAAAATAGTGATAAATGTCAGTCGGAAACAAAAGGCATGTCCTTTATTATGATATCAAACAGAGAGAAACAGACAATGTTCACATATGAGAAGCTGAAAAAAGCCCTTTTGCTTTAAAAACGATGTTTATGATTAAAAGTGAATATAATTGTTGTTGTTTTTCCCTGTCAAACAACTAATCAATTATTCATTTTCAAAGTGGTATCCTCAGCAATCTGCCAGGTGGTCCACAAAATAAATAGTTAAAGTGTGCAGTATCATAAAAAGTGCAATGTGTTTAAGTGGAAGAGTTTTAATTTACAATAGTTCCAATGTGTTTCAAGCCTAAGCATACTTGTTATTACAATTATGACGGGGTCCTTGGAAAATGTCCCTTCTTCTAATCATGGGTCCCGGCCCCCTCAACATTTGAGAACCTCTGCTTCAATAATGTGATGATGTGTTCTTAGGTCACTGGTGTTCTTTTGTGTTTTTAATTTTCATGTTCTCCTAATTTTAGTCCAAACTGACCTGGGGTCCATACTTCTGGTTCCACATGTGGAGAATGGGCACTTCTACTATCTCAGGTAAAGAAGATCTGTCAGTTGGCACTCATGCTAGCAAGTACCAATCGCACCTGGTTCGGAAATGTCAAGAGATTTTTAGAGTTGTTCCAGACCGAGTCAATCATTACAATGTTATAAATACTCTGCAGAAATACTGGGAAATTAGCAAACGTTCAAATAAGATGCTTTAACTTCAAACGTTTTTAGCTTGAATTTGTATTTGTATTCCTTCATATCAAAGATATATATATATAATGAGTGTATGTTTCTGTTCTGTAGTGTGTGACTTCATGGGAGAGAGACTGGCTTCACTGTTCGGCATCACTTCTCCTAAATACCAGTACGCTATAGATGAATACTACCGCATCAAGAAAGAGGTAGGACACATGTGCACACACATCCTTGAGTTTCATTGCAATGTATATGTATTTATATAAGGGATGATTATTTTCTCAATAATGACCAGCTCGCTGCAAATGACTCAAATTATTACACGTCTTCTTACTTAATAAAATAATCATTTGACTCCACAATAGTCAATTAAAAAAGATTTGATTGATTTTAAAATGATAGTATTTTGTCCCTTTGACCAAAATAGTCTGTTGTACTGTGCATGACTTTTTCTTTTCTTTACTGGGGACAGTTTAGCCATCAATAATACAAAGTTTCATGCTGTCCACAAATATAAAAATGGATATTGAAAAAGTATTTCATGGTGTTTTCTGGTAGAGGAAAACAAATTATGTTTTGGGATATAACTGATGTGAAATTGACCGGACTTCTTTTTCTGCGGATTGATATGACCACACATAGTCTTTTGATCGGAGCATCCTTAGCAACGGTCTGCTATCGAAAAAGAGCAGATGGCTGAATGTCCAAATTGACAAATCAGAATCAAGTGTTCAACTAAGCCGTATAATAAGTAAATATATATAAAGTCACACCTTTTGAAACCTGTTTGCGCAATGGCTGGAGCAGGAACACAAAAAACAAATGTCAAACAATACATAAGTAGTACTAAAAGCAACACTCTCCACTGTCCCGCAGGAGGAGGAGGAGGAGGAGGAGAACCGTCTGGCTGACACTGCGGAGCGTCGCTTTGCGGACCAGCGCAGTGTCGAGCAGGACGACCCCCACCCTGCCACCATGGAGCAGCCGGAAGCTTCCAGAGCCTCCTTTGTAAACATTAGCTTCGAGCTGGAACCTGAAGCTCCTCTCAGCACCGCAGAGACCAACAGAGTCCCCTCCCCCCTGCCCTCATGAAAACTCCCACATTTCTCTCCGTTACAAGTCTGAAAACATACATTTACTTTGCTTTATAGATTATTAATACTGTTATTTGTTTATTTGATAGTAGTCAGTGCAGGGAGAAATACAAAGGGCTGTAGCAGTGACTGCACTCGCTGTACCTGTGAATTTAAAGGGCATTTCAATCCTATGCAAGACCGAGAGGTATCTTTGAACTGTTTTGTGGACTAGAAAAAGGTTCAATTGAGAAAGGGAAATAAAGGCTGGATGTTAAACTGAAATAGATCCTTCCTCCCTGAGCATGAACACACACATGATTCTACTACTGGATATATGCAAAGTCAGACATTTCACAACATTAGCCACGTTTGTAGAGACACCACCCGAGTTATGGCATCCAACATCCAAAACATCCAACATCTACATTCACAGGAGTAAGATTTGGTTTCACATATTGGCTAATAATATCTACCTAGCATATGCATCTTCCTGCAGGTGTTCTATAATGTCTGTACTTAGCAGCATATACTAACTGATTTCGTGGCACTCCTGCAAAGAATTATCACTAAGATCCAATTCATCTCTGTGCCTAGTGTATTGATAGACTTAAAAAACCTCCTGGTCACTATAGTGTCTTTTAAGATGAAGATGAGTGTTGCACCACTATTGTGCAGATGGATCTATGTCATTGAGATTTGGAGCCGTGTAAGAAGTAGCAGTTTTTGTTCAAATGTCCTTTAATACTCAAAGAAACGTTACAATTTCTTTGTACTTCTTTCTATGTAAACGTTGTGATTCTGTGATGATATCAATTGACAAAAAGAAACAACCTATGGTAATTGTTTTCTTCAAGAAAGGGCAAATGTTGGCAAATATTGATTTAGTTATACAATCTGATGGTACTCAAATGTATTGTTGGCGAATGATCTAGATTCTACACTATTGCCTTCATGTTGTTATTGAGGGTTCATCTCAAAGTGTCCTTGTTGAAGCGTCTGAGTGTAGCAGCGTAATGCTGACACTGAGCTATCGTAAGCTGCTTATTGATACTTGTATCCTCCCACGTGGCTGAGTGTCATCACATCTCAGCCTGGAATGGTTCAGATTCACAGAAATGACAATGATCTAGTTCAAGAAGAGATTTATATATGGGCTTTAAAGAAGTAGTGAGAGCTAGATTGCAACGTATCAGTATGTTAATAACTCTGTGGGTGAAGGTCTGTCTGTAGGCAATGAAGGATGTTAGTTGTGCTTTTTAAATGTATAAAAAGTTCCAATGTGCTAAAGTTATTTTAACAATCCTTTATTGAATATGTGTGTATACATATTTATATTTTCTGTGTTAATAAAACCGTTAAACATTCAAAAGGTTCTTCTGTTTTTAATTTTATACACAATATTTCAAAAAAACAATATTAAAGGTGAAAAGCAACTACAGATACAACATGGATAGAAACAGGAAAAAAACAATATATATATAAACGGAGAAAACAAGGTGACTTACAGAACTTCACATTAGATTTATATATATATATATATTCATATGTTTCTCGCCTCTTCACTAACAAAACAAACCCTGTAACACTGGGGGAAACTGTAAAGAGAGAAACAATTAAAATGGTGGGATAAGGAAGAAGTGAAAAAGAAATAGCTATCCCATTGTATTCTAAAGGAATCAAAACCCTCTTTTTACTACAGAAGGTTTGGTTTCAGCCTTATCATTTACTATTTTCAATTACTGAAATATAGAAAAGGAAAATCTCAAGGAGTTACAAATATATATATATACACAAATATGTAATTTATGAAGTGGTTGTTTTAGGTTGCCATGGCAACCTACATATGTATGTCCAATATTCGTCCACCTTTTTTATCTTTTTTCTGTGTTTTCAAATGAACTTAAGCAAAACAGTGAGCTATCCATTATAGCCACTTTCAATTGAATTTGACAGTCATTTAAAGGACATTTCTATTATACAAAGAAAAGTGAAGCATGTAGGCATTGTGAGGAAAGGAACTTTAAGGAAACATTTATTTAAAAAAAGGTCAAAGACAAAAACACATGTATGACATTTTCCATACAGGAACATAGCAGTCGGGAACAAAAAGCACTGTGTCTCCTCCTTCCATCAATCCATTCATTTCTCCAGGCTCTGGGAAACAGGAAGTGTTCAGTGCTTTCAGCTTGGGAGTGAAACGTTGGTACCAGGAGCGTCGCTTCTGCCACATAATCTTCAGTTGTCGTCCAGATCTGCCATGCTGCTGCTGCCGTCGTTGTCGCTGGCAACCAGCACCTCTCTGTTCTCGTAGGTCCAGAAGCCGTTGAGGTCGATCAGGATGCTGGTGACTGTGTCGCCCTGGCAACTGTTCACCAAGTCCTGGAGGGTGATCTTGTAGGGGTCTTTAGGCTTCACCATGTCGTAGATCTCATCCTGAGGAGAGGCAGCGATCAGAAACGGAATTCTTCACCCAAAAACCCCCAAAAGTCTGGATTTGTGTGAACTTTACCTTTACATCCTGGAACGTGACCTGCTCCTGTCCGTGGAGTTTCATCTGCTCCTGGATGGCCTGGAGAACAGAACATGCAACAGCATCACAGATGTGTGTATTCTTGTATTTCTGACGCCCATACAAATATACAAGGAATGTAGTCTAGCCTTAAAAAAAAAAAATACAAATAAATAAGGAAACTAATAAAATAAATAATAATACCATTTTTTTTTTTTAAAGGAATGAGAGGATCTAGGATGACAATTTACCCTGAAGAAAAAGTTGAGGGAGAACACGTTGAGGTATCCTCGATTCTCCATGTCCAAAAGTTTGAAAATGTACTGCAATGCTGCCGGCTCCTTCCTGTTCTCCAACGCCAACACAAAGTCTAGATAGGTCTTATAGTCCTGAGGTAAAGGAAGAGACACACAATTATTCATTCTTAATCTACATGTACAACTTAGACCCAGGACACAAGAGTCCGTAACATAAAAGGATGCATAAGAGGAGAGGTGTAGTAATTTTCAAATGAATAAAAAGTCTAAACCCTGTTCACCACTTATGTGCCATTTCAGTCTTTTTGTTAGACATCGCTCTGCAACACTATTGATTAGAAACCACTAGAGTAACAATTGAGTTCCAGGACCTTTGTATGATAACTCTGTTTCTGATCGTACCATTTCCCCGTCGTAGGTGAGGCACTCCTGGAACACTCTGTCCAGGAAGACGGAGGTGAGCGTGGCAGTGCCGTAGCGTGAGAGCTCCTCTTTGCTCAGCATGCCGTTGTGGTCCTTATCCAGGTTCAGGTACTGGCCTGTAATGATACAACACATCATAAGTGGAATCAACTTTGGTGGATGTTTGGTTCTGCAAAACCAGCCAACTTGCAGTTTACTGTTATCTATGTCAAAGAAATGTCATCACCTTTGACCACAATTTCAGTACAACCGGCTGTGAGGCATACAAGTCCACAAGTAATAGAAACAAAATCATGACCAGTGACTTGCTCTAGTCTATCGTTTTTCCGGATTCCCTACACTGACAAAGCCAAGCTACTCTATTTCTAATGACTCAATATCCCAGTTTCTGCACCCACAAAAGTATTTTAGTTTGGTTAGTTCATGTAATATTTGATTTATAAGCCGATAACATTCCTTAGGATCATCATGAAGACTTGATGAGAGACTGGAAGCCTGACATTCACGCTTAGACATTTTCTCACCGTAGACTCTGAGAGCTGAGGGGGCAGAGAACCAGTTGGACTCCTGACTCTCTTTAGACAGCTCCTCGTCTCTCAACTAGGAGCAGAGAGGAAGAGGAGAACAGAGAAAGAGAGAGGAAGAAAAACATGACATCAGCTGGTCTGTACACTGGTGGGAATATTGCCCTTACAATTTGATATAAGACAGTATTAATCCAGATAAAGAGCTACGATCCTCTTTTAAAGGTCCCATGACATGGCCATTTCTACTGATCATAATTCCATTGTTGAGGTCTACTAGAATACATTTACATTGTTCAATTGGTTTCTCAAACAGCATCTCTGTATAGTATGTGTATTCACTCTGTCCTAAACGCCTTGTTGGAGCTCCTGCCCCCCCCCCTCCCTGTGAGCCCACTGTGCTCTGATTGGTCAGCTCGCCCACTCTGTTCTGATGAGTCCACCACCGTTACAGCGGAACATCAGTGATTATGTGTTACAATGGCGTTAGCAACCAGAAAATGACACCAGTAACGACAAACAGATGAGAATGCTGCGTGGGGTCTGGGTGCCGTGTTGGCGGGAGGTTGCGCGGCTCGCTGCTGCGAGGAGCGGACAGTGTGAACAGGGTTACTGGTGTGGTTTCCTGGTTGCTGCGTGGGGTCTGCGAGACAGCGCGAAACTCATCCTGAGCACACACAAACACTCACAGCCGAAGTAAAAACAATAAGTGTGGCTTGATATTGAGTAAGAAAAAGGTTTATAACGCTGTGAGAATGGGTCTGCGGAGAGCATTTCTCTGCGATCCCAACTCGTCTATTACCAACGTTCACTGCGTTTGGTAGTGACGCCAAGGGATCCTGGTGTGTGAGGAGCTCCACGGATTGGTCCATTTTGGACCAATGGCTCCCCGGGCGCCGTACATAATGGCAGCCCACTGCTCCTAACACTAGGATGGGTCACCTATTCCAATCAAGGTTCCAGTGGGGACCTTGCTCCCTGCGTGTGCCTCTCCACCTCGGTTCCTTACTTCTTACTTGCTACCCCTTTCCCTCAACCTATCCTAAGGGAGTGCATGTACGTAGACACGTTAGTTTTGCTGCTATAGGCTTGGACTGTCGGGGGACACCTTACTTCTTCCTTCTGTCTGTCTGTACCTGTGTACTCTCATGTTCCGATTAACCCAGTTTCCCCCAAATGTATTTGTTGTGTCTATCTATGCCGGGATCCTGAGTCGTGGCTGATCCTGTTGCTGTGGTCCTGTGTCCTGGATCCTCTATCCTGAGTTCTGGATTTGAGTCGTGGACTTCGGGTCGTGGCTGAACCTGTCTCTGTGGTCCTGCCTGACTCTCACCATGCTGCTTCCCTGATGGCTTCCACAGGATTGTTGACATCCTCGTGGATTCATCTTCTTATTACAGACACATGCATTTCCTAACATTCGGTCTATATGCTGTAAAATGTATTATCTCTTATATTTGCACACGGCATCTATTGCACGTCTGTCCGTGCTGGGAGAGGGATCCCTCCTCTGTTGCTCTCCCTGAGGTTTCTCCCATGTTCCCCTTTAAACTGTGGGTTTTCTCTGGAAGTTTTTCCTTGTACGATGTGAGGGTCCAAGGACAGAGGGTGTCGTATTCTCATAATGATATTCTGTACAAACTGTGCTGTTGTATTTGTTGTAAAGTGTCTTTATTGTAAAGTATTTTTATTGTATGCACAGCACTTTGGCTCGACCAAAAATCGTTTTAAAAATGTGCTATATAAATAAAACTTGATTTGATAAAAAGCTACATAACACACAAGGGGACAGGTAATAACCAGAAAAGCATGACATGGGACCTTTCAAATATGAGGTTTGGTCCTTTTACTGCTGGCTGGTAGTGTAGAAACCAAATCAACTTGTCACGTTTGATCACATATACCTACAACAACCAAAACATTGACTTCTTAAAAAGAATTAGAGTAATAAAAAAGGTTCTACCTCCAATAAATCATCCAGAAAACTGCAGGCTAATATATCCTGGATTTTGATCTTTCCTGAAAAACAAAACAGACACACTCTCAGTAAAGGATAAGTAATGTATTATTTAATATTTTACTTTAGAGATACATTTGTATAATGTGTGTGGTTCACACTCACCTGTTCGGAGGGGGTCGAGGAAGAAAAAGAACTTCCTGACAGCGGTGCAGACGTAGAAGGAGTAGAAGGACTTCTCCAGTCCGTCCAGCTGAGGCAGAGTGGGGATCAGCTCCAGGATGTAGTTCTCCAGATCCTATTTCACAAAAATGATGGCTTTTTAAGAATCATTTCAGCGCATTGAAACTGTTTAAATGTGTCTTTAAGTGATGGAAGTGCCTACCGACTCTCTGAGGTGGCCCTGTCCTGCTACATCATACAGACTCAGGCCGATACGGGTCTGATGCAGCCACACTACAGACAGAAGAGAGTACAAGTTAGTCACCAGTTCAGATGAATCCATGTCAGTAAACTAGGCTGGGAGATACTTAAACAAACTAATATAAAGGGAAATATCCTAATGTATGCTTAGTTTTGAGTTAAGGTAAAGGAGCTTTTTGACATTTGTTGTACCTTCTAAAAGGTATTTTATATATTAAACATGTAAAAAGAGGAAACATATGAAGGTCCGGACCTTTCCTCATGACGTAGTTGAAGAACTGCATGATGGAGATCCTGCCGTAGGGGTCGCTGTGGAGCAGCTTGGCGTACACTCTGGCTGTGAAGAATTTACTGAAGTAAAGAGAGGAGAGAAGTGGAGTGAAGCTCTTATTTGATTTGATCTTACTCTATTTGATCTGAAAGCCCTTTGAATCTTCAATATTAGGTTTTTTCCCCTGGATACAGAACTATTTTAACGGGACCTTTTTCTTGACTTTTCGAGATTCAATTAATCTTCTCTATTCACATCAAAGACCGATTTCTATTAACATTAAAAAACATTTAAAAGAACATTTTTAATTAAACATTTTTGGTTTAAGATAATGCATAATTTGCAATTGTAAACACTACATAATTCCTAATTAAAAAAAAGTGTCTTCATGGAATATTTCAACTGGGGAAATCTATGGTGATATATATTAGTTATTTGTTTACTCTATTCACCTGTAGTGTCTTGCAACATGTAAACAACTCATACATTATTCATCAATGGATACTTTTAAACGTTGTTTATTCTTAAAATGAGTTTTTTCTCAAACTCCTCAATCTGTACTTCAGTAGCACAACAAAATAACTTTCCAGTAGTGACACAATTGTTTTGTTTTGCCTGAATACAGTCGTACCCAAAGGCAAGACACATAGACGGCGCCTAAGGGATCTAAGAAGTGACAGCAGAGGGATTTCCCATAATGAACCTTTGATCCAGCATGAATCCTTGGTGCAAACAGGAACACATCAAAGACTGGCACAGGGAGGGGTGTTACCCAAACTGTGCAGTGCCAGTAAACCTCTACTTCCTGTTCGTCACCTGCACTTGGGCCCGGCCTGCTCCCCCACCTGCAGGTAGGCTTCATAGCTGATCATGGCCTCCTCCCCGCTCACTGGAGGCACCTGGTGCTTATCGAGCAGGAACCACAGGTTCTACAGGAACACAAGGAGGAAGAGAATACAGAAATAATCAAATAAAACCCTACAATGTTGTTACTCATGTAGAAGTAGGTCATTATGTTGTGACTGACTGAAGTGTTTACCTGCAGTTCCTCATTATCCAGCAGCTCTCTGCTCTTCCTCTGCAGGAACACGGCTCTGGATTCCTCTCTCAGTTTCTGAAGTAACACTTCATCCTCTGCTGGTAGCTGCACAGCAATATAATCCTCATCATCACTAACAAGTGTTACTGTACCCTTCGGTATTGTACTGTATGAGCATTTTCATCACAGTTATTATCAAAACATCTGAGTTACAGTCATTAGACACCTTGAAGGAAAACTGCATTCACTAGTTTTCTTCTTTCTAATGTAATATCTTTTTGTTATCGTCATCTCAATGTGAGCTTGCCTGATAAACACGTCTTGAAAGACTGCGATGTTGCACTTTGAATATCCCAGTAAATCAAGTGTCGTCACCATATATTAAATCGTTCTTCTGACAATGATAACATATTTACAAATATCACAAAGTGTGCAACAAATCCATTTTGATTAGATTGCATTTTGGGGACTGAGATGGATACTAGACATAGTCACATGCCAATTTAACACAATCAGCTACATTTGTATCAACTCACAAAAGCAACTAAAATATGATAAGACAATGTCATCACTGGAGTCTCCAGTAGGGGAGTGCACTTGGACAGAAATGGTGATTCAGACATACCATTGGAAACTTTCAAATAAAAGTGTATCTTAAAGATGATGATATGTATCGTTGATCATTTCATCCGTACAGCAATCAAGATCAATGTATTGTTATGCCGGTACTAGTAACAATGTATTAGATTACATTCTGTAAAAAGGTACTATTTTGTCTGATGTGCACAATCCTGTTAACTTTGGGACTTTTTGTGAACATCCAGATGTTCAAGAATGTTTTTAATGACCTTTTGTGTTCAGTTGATCAATTTGTTCAAGAATTTAGTAAATCATTTTTGAAAATCACTGAATACTTTGTGGGAAATATTGGCAGTATACTGAATGCAGCAGAAAGGTAGAACTGGGTACACCTTAATATCTGCCCACTTATTGCTATTGATATTGTTAGTGTGATATTCAACAACAAATTGGCATTATTTTCTATTAAGCGACAATACTATTTATATGACTTTACATATTGTTGTTCTTACATATTACTCTTTGAAATGTAATATTTAAGTGCACTTGTTTGGCAGATTCTGTGATTGGGATTTAGTGATGCCAAGGGTTGAATCATTGGTCTTGTACCACAACACAATCAAAACGACATGAATGCAAACACTTTTCATTGGGTTTGTATGTTATGTATCAATATAATACCCTGTAGTAAAATCGTGGGATGGTCTTGTAGGACTTGTCTTTGTCGCCTCCTTCCTTCCACTCTGTATAGTATTTGGTGAACAGCTCTGTTTCTTCTGCTTTCTTTTCCTCTTCGCTCCTCTCATCTGTAACGTCACACCAACAGTTCATGTTGACTTAGCTAACCGGTGACTTAAGCTATCAATCCACAGTAGCTAGCTTTAGCCGCCGGTATGTTACATTAGTTTACATTTTTGTCTCACCTTTTTTTGCGTTTGCTAATCTTCTTTTCAAAATATCCGACCAATGAGGTTGTTTTTCTTTAGCCATACTTGCTAAGAAGCCAATTAAATATTTCGTCAGTATATTTTAGCCATTCCAAAAGACAAAAATATGACAAAAGTAGACTTGTGTACTAAAGTAGCCAAGCTGCCCAAAAGTGAGACAACGTCAAGTAACTGACTGAACAAGAGTAAGGCTTCCGTTTTGAGTTTAGTATTTCAAAATAAAAGTCTACTTATGTAAACATTTGGAATATGTCATAGTCTAATGGTTGAGGATTAACAAAAAGGCAACGTATGTGAATTGATATTTATTCCAAAAATGCTGTAATAATGTGTATTTATATTTGTTATCTTTCTGTTTTAATTGACAAAATGTTCGCCTTTATTCTACCGCCAAAATCGCGCATTCCGGTCTTTCTCTGGCTATTTTTCACAAACTTGACACACGGAGCTGTCAAGCGTTGATGACGTCAATGTGTGCGACATTAGTCCATGCCTACAGTTTACAGTTGCATTTGTCCATGAAGTAATTCAAAAAGATATATGCTGTTAACTTCTGATATCAAGGGAATGTGTGAGTCGCATTTAAAGACATAAAGGTATGCGTCGAGCTAACGAGACAGTGATAGTAATCTTCAGATAGCAAGTAGCATTTGGAAACGGCAAGGTTATTGATACATGTAGCTAACAACATGTGGTAGTTTTATAGTCAGTTTATCTGGGAAATACCTGTATATGTCATGTCAGTTAAGGAATATAGCTGATTTATAACGGAAGTGGATGTGAAGTGTAGTAATAGATAATCTAAGTTAAATTCAGAGGCTAACATGGGCTCCACATTGATGTTTAAAGGCAGAATATGCTTGAAGCCTTTCTATCACCAGGGGAGTTTCTTCACATTAAACTCTTCCATTTTCAAGTCATCACACCTGCCTCTCTCAGCACGCTCCCTGTGCACCAGAGACCCTTACCCCAAACCTGGAGCCAGGCACACAGACAGAAGGTCTGATGCGCAGGGGGGAGTAAACAAGAGCACCTCTCAAAACAGGGAAGAGGATTGTTGGGATGGTGCTAGAAGAGGTCAGAGCTCCACTATTAGGCAGAAGCCTTCCTTCCCCAAATCTGTGTTTGCTGCCGGGAATGCAAAGAGAACAGCAGAGATCCAGAAGAGGAAAGCAGCGTTGTTCTTTCAGGAGGAGGAGCAGCATGGAGGGGAACGTGAACGGAGGACGAGTAGAGGAACAGGTAGGACACACTGACGTGGAGTTCTGATTTGCTCACTAAAGCTGTCACACAGACAGATGTTTGTGGTGCAAAAACATTTTAAAATACAAATTGTTTGCAGGAACAGAGCACTTTTAATCTGTGCACAAATAATTGTTGTTATACTTTCTTAATAGGCATTTTGCTAGGGCTGTGTATTGGAAATAATCTGATGATATGATTCATATCCTGTAAAAGGGGTTACAATTCAATATATTGCGACTCATCATTAACAAGGTGATGTATTGCAAATGTAATATCTTATTTTAGGAATAGTGTCATTACAATGAACTCATCACCATATGCATTACATCGTTTTTTATCCAATCAGGACAGTGGGCGCTGAATGTGCATTTGTTAAAGTCCTTGTAACTTTTAATCGTTGCACAATTCTTTTTTGCAATCTGAGCAAAGCTATTAAAAAAGGAAATTTCAGATTTGTGTTTTGTTCAAGGTTCAAGGTTCTTTATTTGTGCCTACAGTTACATGTTTACATGCTTAAGTGTTCAAAGATGTCTTTACTTTTCTGTGAACCTTCAGGTTTGAGCCTTTGCAGACCACTCATGCACAAACGCCTATACAACACACTTAGGAAAGGGGAAATCCCCACAAGCCTAATAGGGCTCCTTAACATTTTCCTATATCAATAAAGACAAAGATAGGGACAAATAATCTTGCAGTAAAATAAGTTCATTAAAAATGTAAACAAACAGTGAAAATGACTATTTATTATTTAGCTATTCATTAAAATTGATCAATTGTTTTTGACAATTTATTCCATATCGCAAAACACCTTTAAACTCTAAGTTTTGGTTAACAGTGTTTTTTATTTTTTGCTTTAGTGCCTAAATCCTAAATAAGTCTACCAAAGTGTTTTGGAATAATAATTGAGCTTGATGTTTACAGCATTTCTGCAACCTCCCGATCGGCCGCTCTCAGCTGCTGAGTGGAGGGATCTGAAGGAGTCTCTGGGAAATATACCCCGCTTTGACATCCGCATGATGTGCACACTGTTCACCACCGCGGCAGAGCTGAATATCGCTAAGTAAGAGGAGGACCAGTGTGTTTGTGTCAGTGATCTTGACAACTCTTATTTAGGTCTCAATTGTCCTCACTTTAATTATATATCTTTTTTTTTTGCTGAATCAGAAAACATTTTCTTTTCTGATAGGGAAATGTACTGTCCTCTAGCAGCAAGGTCGGGTGTCTGACAGGTGCAAACGTGCTACAACTGCCCAAAACATTTCCCTTAGGAGCAACGCGCTGCAGCTTCAGAAACGATGCATATCTAAAAACACAAATGTGCCAAAACACATGCAAAAGAAGAAACAATTTCACCAACTTGAAGCAACATTCGCAGTGTTTACAAAAACTCTACGCATGTGTTTAAATGTTGCGTTTTTTTATTTGCAGTGTTTTATATTTGCAGCTTTTCGTTAATGCATCGCTTTAAAGGTCCCATGTCATGGCCATTTCTACTGATCATAATTCCATTGTTGAGGTCTACTAGAATAGATTTACATTGTTCAATGTTCCAAACTCACAATGGTTTCTCATCCAGCATCTCTGTATAGTATGTGTATTCACTCTGTCCTACACGGCTTGTTGGAGCTCCTGCCCCCCCCCCCCCCCTCCCTATGAGCCCACTGTGCTCTGATTGGTCAGCTCGCCCACTCTGTTCTGATGAGTCCTCCACCGTTACAGCGGAACATCAGTGATTATGTGTTACAATGGTGTTTGTTAGCAACCAGAAAATGACACCAGTAATGACAAACAGATGAGAATGCTGCGTGGGGCCTGGGTACTGTGTTGGCGGCACGTTGCGCGGCTCGCTGCTGCGAGGAGCGGACAGTGTGAGCTGGGTTCATTTCCTGCTTGCTGCGTGGGGTCTGCGAGACAGCTAGACGTCGCAAATGGACGCGGGAAAGAGGGGATGCTGAGGGGGCTGCAGCACCCCCATCTGCGAGGCTCCACTAGCACCCGCACCCGCACCCCCATACGCGGCACACCTACAGTGTAAGCGCGCCACAGTTTCGCTGCTGCGAGGCTCCACTAGCACCCCCTCCCCCACGTCACTGTACCCAGGAAGAACACAATGGAAAAAGAAAAATGTCCAACGAGGCGTTCTGGGGCAGCAGACAGGTATTTTCTGTGTTAGAGTTTTACTCACTACAGGGTGTACTTTGAGGGTTTGTGACTTTGCAGACCGTTTACATGCAGAAAAACCTTCATAACACACAAGGGGACGGGTAATAACCAGAAAAGCATGACATGGGACCTTTAAGTAAGCATGTTTCGTCAAGTTCGTGAAGATGTTTCTTTATTTGCATGTGTTTTGGCACTTTTGTGTTTTTATATTTGCATCTGATGTAGTTTGGGCCGTTGTCCACCTGTCAGCCACCGTAGAAAAGGACCTTTGCAGATGAAACACAAAAATAAAGAATAGAAAGTTGAAAAGAAAGCCAGTGCTAGCCTACTCTATATGTTAGCCTATTTAAATCTCAAGAACTATCCCTTTGAATTCATCGCAAATATACAAATAAATGTCAATGACAGCTTTTCGTATGTTACTAAATTGAACTGTACCTTTCTACCACAGGTCACTACTGACTTTGAAGCCACGGAAACAGGGACGCTCTCCTATGAGCTGTTACTACGGTACCTGACGTTGTGTGTGCACGGCGGACACGATGCCGAGGTGTTCGATGTCTATGAAATAATGCGAGGAAATTTCCCTGCTCTGGACACAGGAGCCTCCAGCCTCTTTATCCAATCCTTCAGCCGCACAGAGAGGTGGAGGGAGGCCATCAGCGTCCTCGACAAGTTTAAGAAGGTGAACAGCGTTTCGATTTTTACCTAAAAATCACATAAAAGGGATAGTTTGGATGTGTTACAGTGCGCTTGTATAAGGTCAACTTTTTTCCAAATTCTGATATGCTGCACATATTTCATTTTCTAGTAATTTTAAATAGTGTATAAAATATGTATATGTATGCACTGTTATACTCCAAAGCAAATTATTTAAACGTGTACAGTACACCTGGGTAAATGACCTGATTCTGTTTAATAGGGTAAAAGTACTGTTTTTTTTATGGAGTCTGGTGGCTTAAAAGAGAGCTAGATACCTGTCAAAAGCATAGACTGTATATCTGTCTCAGAACAAGGTAAAGTATTGAAAAAATATCGAAATATTGCCTAAACTTGAACTGATACTGGGTTTTTTACGGTGGCTTGAATTTGTTTTATTGCCGTCCGCATCAGTACATTGTTTTTCTTCCTGCTTGTAGACTGCCATCTACTGTAAGTAATACACTGACTATGGATAAGTACTTCACACAACCCCACTTCAAACAGTCCGAACTATCCCTTTAAATCCATATTGGAGCTGGAGGACATGGCATCCTTACTTTATCATCACCTAGTTTTTCCGTTATCCTAACAGGTGTTTACCCCTTCACCACGTAACTATGGGGAAATTATCACCGCAGCGATGTTGAATGGAGACACCACCACCGCCTGGGCCCTGTATGATGAAATCATTGAAAAGGGTCTGACCCCGCACCAGGAAACCTGGGAGGCTCTGTTTAAGGCAGCGGGGAACCCTAAGCAGGAGGAGGCCATGTCTGCCTCTGAGTACCAGGAGAGGCTGCTGGGAATTCTGCTCCACATGAGGGACAACCAGATCTACCCCCAGCACAGCCTCACCAGCACCATCAAGGCCTCGTTTGAAAGGTATTGGAGAGTGGGGGGAGACTTTCAGGGTTAGATGGGAAACTAAGGATGGATATACATTATTCTAATTCCTAATTTCAGCAGCTTCTGTTCTCTAGACTTTTGATATTAAAAATGGGGTTTGTGTGTGTGCAAAGATTTCAATGCAGGGTCAGAAATCCTATATTCATCCCGAAGTGGGGAAATGTATGACGCTACAGCAGCAAAGGTATAGTGCAGATAAAAGAAGAAAGGAAACTGATAGGCTTACATAAAAAGGCAAACACAAGTTATTATTAAGTTATTACATTTTTTAAACAAATAAGCAAACCTAAAAACGTTAACCAAAAATGATATATGTATTTATTTAAATTAAATGGCATTCAAAAACAGAAAAGGTATTATAGTTCAATCTATAAGTCTTTAACAGTTCATAAATTAAATTAACAAATCTGTTTGTTTAAATCTGCGATTATGTTATTATTTTAATATTATGAACTTATTTCCAATATCTTTTTCTTGTGTTGCTCTTTCACATTACGATCAGTGAAGTGTTAAAATAGGTCATGTCACATTATTCCAAGGCATGAGTGGGTCCCCAATATATTTTGATCTTGCAAGGGGTCCTTGGCTGCTCTATACTTTCATTATGACATCATTTATTGAAAAAACTTGAGTAAATTATACTAAGAATAAGAACACAACAGGTTGACTGATGAAATTATGTTATTTGAGAAGGTTTTTTTTCACATGGAGGAAAAAAAGGCTGGTTTTAACATCATCATGATCAGTAGACTATAACTGTTCATTTTCACTGAACTTTGGTCCCCTTACTTCCTCAATTGATATTAATAAAATATATCTGCAAACAAAAATTCATACCTCAAGTAATAATTCCTCACTCTCATTCCTCCATTCTCTTTTCGTCTCTTCCTCCCTGTCTCCAGACTCTCAGGACAGAAATGGACAGGAAGTTGGACCAGCGCCCCCCCCAAAGTAATTACACCACCTTCCTACCTCAACATGAATCTTCCTAGATTAGTTGTTGTCATAGATATTAGTGCGAGGCCTGAATAGTGTGTTCTGTATGTATTGTTTATGAATATTGATGTGTGTTTTTAGGGGTGTGTGCAGCTGTTGTGGGTCTCAGTTGGAGTCAATCAAGCTGACTGATGAGGAGTACCAGCATCTGAAAGACAGAGTGATGGCTGACATCATTCAGGGACGAGATGTTTTTAAAAAGACCACACCGGAGGTAAACACACACACACACATACAATTGTTTCCATTGGTCCATAAGATCTCTGAATAAGTGTGTTATAATTTTTAAAAAAGGCCATTAAGAGCATTTATATAGCTTAAATACACCTATACTTTGCCTTTTAAGATATAGTATGCAAGTAGGTTTTTAATATTTCCTTGTATTCAGTGATATAAATACAATCTAAATTGGTAATAACTTTTTTATTATTATTTAATTATTTTACAACTGTATGCAAATATTTAAGAACTCTCCCGAATTAGAACATATGGCACTATATAAATCCACAAAAATAAATAAAAAGTAAAATAAATAATTTAAACAAAAAAAACAATTAAAAGACGGTCCAACCGAATACTAATGATATATTTCATGATATTGACTTGTATTAATTCATTTGTGCTCGCAGTTTACCCATTACATATGCTCTACATTTATTTAAATACAGGACATGATTAATAATAAATCATTCTAATCGTGGTGGGTGATGAACATTTGGGAAGTTTTAAGCTATATTCAGATGGTAAGTTTCTAGTTGGAAATAACTCATCCTATATTACAACTCAATGATGTTCCAAATCTCTATTTTGAGGCTCATCTATAAATAGCATGGCACATTAGCTTTCTATCTCCTTCTCCCTAACTTCTGCTAGATGGCGTCATCGGTACACACGCAGCACCGCGCTGCTAAGGTTTCAAACAGCTTCTAGAGAGTGAAACAGAGGCATGTGGCGCAGTGGATAGAGCCTTGGGATCAGGGGGTCACAGGTTCAAACCCCACTGCAGTCAGCATGTCGTTGTGTCCCTGGGCAAGACACTTCACCCCAAATTGCTCCTGTGGGGATTGCCGACAGTATTGAGTATGTAAGTCGCTTTGGATAAAAGCGTCTAACAAGTGACATGTAATGTAATGTAAAAAAAACAGATTCTGATCAGATCTCCTTTTGCTGGTGTTTAAGTCGGTTTTTCCAGGTTTTTTAGGAAGTTGAATGTACAGGAAGTCTTCTGTTATTCCATGTAACTTTGAGGTATTCTGGCCTTTAAAATCCCTTTTTTGATAGAGATTGAGCTAACATCTGGAAGAGATGAAGCCTACTTGTTTCCAATCTTCATGTTTGGTAGCTTAACCATTTTCTTTTTCCTTTAAGTTATTTTTTCAATTGTTTAAATTGACAACTTTACAGTATTAGCGTCCAATACTGCTTAATAATTTACCATAGCTACATTTTAAGCTGTATTAACATAATAGAGCTAAGTAAAGTACTTTAGCCACATTATTAATATGAATTCATAAAGTTAATTGTGCTAAGTAATGTACCTTAGCTACATTAATAGGCTATCTTAGCATCTCACAGATTGTAATGTAATGTAGCTACATTATTAAGATATTAGCATCTAATTGAGCATAATAATATGCTTTAGCTTCACTATTATTATGAATTAGCATTCAATAGAACTAAATAATGTACCTTAGTAATATCATTCAATTAATCTAAATAATATTCCATGGACCTTAGCTACGTTAGTAAGCTGTTTTAGCATCTTCGAGAGCTAAAATATATAACTTAGCTACATTATTAATATGTAATTACATCTAAAAAAGCGTAAAAGTGTAACTTTGCTACATTATCTAGCGACGTCTTAGTCTTTAATAGAGTTTAATATTGTATTTGAATTACATTATTAAGCTGTATTAGCTTCTAACAAAGCTTAATGAGGTACTTTAGCTACATTACCAATATGTATTAGCATTAATACAGCTTAATAATGTCATTGTTCCACCTGGGCAAACATGTTGTTAAGCTTCAGGGTATCAGTTGATTACCTCATGGTTTTAAGTTATTCTCCCACCACCTGTTAGATAGCAGCACCACACACATGCTCGCAGTTAAACACAAAGTCAGGTCTATAGTTTGTATGGCACTCTCATAACAAAAGAGAGCAGCCTTTTCATGTTGCATGCATATTATGTACGTGGACTGTCTGTTAAAAGAGAGCCAGGAGACAAGCTTTTCATAGGATTGGAATGTTCCGGCTGTATCTTTTATGATGCCAACGATAATAAACTTAAAAACAAGGTTATTCACTTGAAATAGTTCCAAAAATAAATTTGGTAACATCAGAAACGTGTAGTTAATAGTATGTCATATATGTTTATGAACAGGGAGACAGTTGGCATAGTTTCCTTTGTGTTTTTTTCAGTAGTCAAGGGGAGTTTGTTGGTGCAACAGTTAGTTAAATTGCGGGGATTTCCAGCATGTAGAGCACCATGTGAATCTGGACCACAACTACCTCCCGCCGATGAGACAGAGCTAGGAAGGCAGACAGACATATGCTCATCAGGACTTTATTATTCCCAATTTAAGGCAATTCATTTAAGGTCAAACAGGGTGCTTCAGACTACAGTGGGGCAACAGTGCAAAGAGGAAGAGGGGCTGTGTTAGAATGGATGTGCTAGTTACAAGGTTACAGCCCGCAGGGAAGCATGATGTAATTTAAAGCACAGCTAGATATATAGATAGATGTTGCATTTTGACACTATAATAATAAAGACTTGTATAGTCCCTTCCCTCACATACAAAGACAAATAAAAGAAAGCAGGAGAGCAATCAAAGACAAAGTCATAGAAAACTCATTAAACCAGCAGACGTAAAAGAAAATGTGCACAAAAAAGAGAAAACAACGCCGGGAGATATGATCATGCTCTTGAGGTTCAAGAGAAAATCTGATGGCTGCTTTTTGGACACCCTGAAGCTGTTTAATAAAATGTTGACCAAGGCACGCAAACACAGCATTTCAATACATCCTGACAAGACGTGATTAAAGCATTAATAAAAATCTAATTTTAGCCATATCTTTCTGAAATTCTTGGCAACATGTTGAGCTAGATTGTCTAGACCAGGCAGATCTTGGCCATAATAAGGAGGTTGACTTTGGAGGAGGTACGCTGGAGCTCACCCTATTCAGGCGGTTTGCAGGACAAGTATACTACAACGTTGCATTACATGGTATTTAGCTAATATGCAATTAAATACTGAAGACATGCCTACCGGAACAATTCTTTGGGAGTCAAGTATCTTGCCCATGAACACTTCACCATGCTGACTGCAGGTGGTGGGATCGAACCACTGACCCTAAAGGAATGCCCAGATCTAAAGAAACCGCTGTGTAACTTGTCCGTGACACACACAAACAACCACACACATTAATATCAATATTAATTAACTTTTGCTTTTTTCCACATGTATTTATTAACACCCAAACAAAACCTGTATGTTTTGTAAGTTTGTAAATATGTAAACTTAATTTAACTAGTGCCTTTTGTTTTTGTATTCTCCTTGCTGCTATTACTGGTTTCATTAATGTTTTCGTCACTGCTTTTATTGATTTGTTTCTAATTATAAATGCATAAAGAGAGGCGTGCAAAGATTTGTTGTACCCGAGGACAACGACAAAAAAAAACTCCTTTTCCTGGTCCTGAATTTATTGCAAACTAACTGAACTGCCATTAATTACCACCGTTGGGAAAACTATAGTGTTTGACTCTTCTTTAACGCGCAGTTTTAACAAATTGCATTCTGACGCTGTAGTTTCTAGTGGTGATCTATACCGTAGCATTGCAATATATTAAAGGACATTTCTCATATTTCTTTGCATTTTGTTCACCACTAGTAACGCTTAATGATTTATATACAGAAGAGCAAAGAGCTTTGTGTCATAATGCTTCATAAGTAAGCTATTTTAGACGTGTGTGTGTGTTTTAAGCAGTCATATCATCCACAGCAGCACAATGAGCTGGTTTCACATATCAGCTGTGGAAAGTCCCTGGATAATTATACTGGACTTTCTCTCTTCCTCCTTCTCCTTGCTCTTATTCTTTCGTCCTTTTCTTTAACAAACTGATCCATTTCCTTCTTTTTAGGCTTGCTGCACCCTTTCTCCATCAAACCCAATCACCTTCTTCATCCCTATACTTCCTTTTGTCAATTATCCACGGATTATCTTGTCTTTTAATACATTTATTTGTATTATTATTTTGCCTTCCACCTGAAACACACGTCATTCTTGTAGACATTAATGACTTCCCCGTTCTATTGGTTAAACAATAACAATAGACAATGGAGCATTCACATATTTTATACAACTATTTTATCAGAGGAATATTACAGCCTTTTTAACATTTTACAGTCACGCTGTGCATTCGTGAGAGCGCACAACTTTCACGTCCAGGGGAATTCACTGCAACCTATTTCCATACGGCTGCTATCTAAATGTGAAAGTACCAACCATGTTCCTGTGCGGCAGGCCTATTCTAAGCATCATAACTGCTTTCCTGCTATGGTACAAAGCTCTAACAGAGATGGAGCCTTCATTTTACCCTAAGAGTGAACTTGTGGTATTTAAATTCGACAGATGACTCAAAACATTTAAACATATTTACCATGAGCTCCATTTTCAGGTGCTGAAGTATACTAACATTTTGATTTAATACCTGTAGGTGTTTCCAAATCAGACTTTTTACTTAAATAATGTAGATTAGTCCCTTTAAAGTAGATCTAAAATATGTTTTGTCCAATATGAAAGAAAGTCGCAAATCCTAATTGTATACAACATCAAACAGCGTATCGTCAGTAGCCAGCTGGCACTCGGCCATGTTAGTGCAGAGAAGGAACGGCCAGGTAGATTCATTCCTGGCAGACTTGGGATCAGTCAGCCAACCATCAGGCCAGTCAACTCACAGCTACGCTCCTCGGCCACAATAAGGAACAAGATCCTGATGCTGTTTTTGGAGAGTTCTGCAGAGCTTTTCTGTACATTTTCAGGACTGTGTCAATTTGGTCAGACATCCAGGTCATTAGCAAGTGAAATTGTCAGCTTTTAAGGCAGCTTCACTCACTGAAAGTTAACCCTAAATATGTTGGTCCAGACTGAAATACATAGACGGATTTCCGAAAATGTTGTACAGACATTCACAGTCCAGAGAGGATGACTACTTCAGTATAAAAAACACTTACAACTTGTTAAAAAAGCTGTCTAGCTCGCCGTAATGTAGAGAAGTACAAATGTGTTTTTTTAAAATATGCGAATTATCATTACAATATTCTGTAATTACTTTGCTATCTTTTCAAATCAATTTCTTCTCTATGCTTCCACTAACTATTATTTTCTCTATGTATCACTTTTTGTCTGTTTGTGTGTGGTCAGGAGTTGGAGAGTTTCAAGGCGTTCGTGAAGAAAAATCCAGCTTTTGATGTGGTCGTGGATGGACTGAACATTGCAAATCTCAACAATGACAAAAATCTGCAGTCAGTGACGGTGAGAATAATGCATAGATGCACATGCATGCTTACTGTGGTTTAATATTTCACAGGGTCAACCAGGTGCTCTTTCAGAATCCCCTCTGCACACACACAGTTTTACAGTCTGGATTGTACTGGTTTCTTCCTACACATGTCTGTCCAACCCCGGGGCTTTTTTTGCTGCTTTCACAATGACTAACCTTGCAGTATGTGTGAGTACACGTGTGTAGGAGGTGTCTTCATAACTGGTCAGTACCTGCTTTTTTTAACAACACCTAGCCTACTCGTCTACCCACATGTGTCTGTCTGGATCAGCATGTGTCAACTAGTACTTCTGGGTCTGCATTCAAATATGTCTCAACATTTGTGATGCTGTCAGACAAAGAAAAGTACAGACAGATACACTTATTTCCCTATATTGTCATCTATTACTTAGGAAAGCTAAGTAAGTTATTTAAATAATACAAAAAGTCATATAAATTCCGATCAGGAAAACCACACAAACCTCTAGTCAAATGCCTGTATGAATGAAATCGTTGAATGAAATAGGTCAGCAACATGGCTATATATAGAATATGAAATAGCTGCTAAAATTACTAAAATCACGGAAACACTAGACGCTAGTTATCAACACAGTCAAATTTGCCAAGATTTACCAAGTTCACTTTCTATATTTAGCATTTTAGCATTTTTCAGTTAATGTTGTTTTATATATTTTAGTATGTTGTTTTAGTTACGTTTTTTTGTGATTTTTTTGTTTTATTTATTGGACATTTTAAAACTTTTGAGGTGGGAGTGTGAGTGAACTTTGGGATTTGAGCCTTTACAGACCAAAAACCTATATAACACACTACAGGAAAGGGAAAACCCAAAAAGCATAAAAGGGCCTCTTTTAAACTTTTAACGTGTTCTGAACTCTGAATGGGACATAAATATTAGGACTGTTGATTCATAAAACACTGACTGTGTTTCCTCTCCCTTTAGCATATCGTGAAAAAAAGTTTCAATGTTTAGATAAATAACTGTAATGAGCTGTGTACATGTGTGTTTCAGTTGTTGGCGGTGGTGTCGGAGCTGGAGCGTCAGGGCCTGACGGTGCTGGTGCTTGGGAGGAAACACATGCTGTGCCCCTCCAGATCCTGGAACAGATACAACATGAAGCTGATCCAGCAGAAAGCTCACTGCTTCTTCACTGAAAACATGTGAGCACCTGTTCACAGAGAAGAAAAGCATGAAATATTCTTCATAGAATAGAAAACTCAGATTACCTAATGAGAATTTTTAAGGAGAACATGTGGAAGGCTGATTATTAAATTATCCAAAACAGGGAAAACCTTCAGTACCGTCATCCTCATTTAAACATGATATAATATATATCACTGTAATAATAACATAATTATAAATAATACAATATTTTAATATTATATGATAATTGTATTATTTTAATAGTTTCTAACTCTCAGCACCCACATATACGTGTCAACTCTTGACTGATGTTATAAAACACTTGTGAATGTCATTTTTTATAAAGACATTCCCTATTAATACCAGGTGGTGAATGAGGCCCAATGTTATCCCACTTTTTATGAATGTATTTGTGGGGGAAACTTCTGAAGCAATTGGAGTCAGGACTCAGAGAGACACGAGGAGAGCTGGAGCTTTGATGGCAAACACTGATGGTTTATTTGGAGCTTCGGCCGGAGAATTCACAAGACAAGTCACGGGCCACGGTTTGACCACAGGGTTGAGATGCCACAATCAATTCTGAAGAACTCTACCCCAGACCCATGTATTTAGCTAGTTCAGAGAGAATAATCAACATTGTGCATAACAAGATAGAACTATAACACCTCTATCAGCTGACGCCAACAGGCAGGAACAGGAAGACAAAACACTGAGAGCACAGCAGAAGGGTTACAGGTGCCTGTGCTCAGTCAGGACAGTATGAACTGATAAAGTAGGTCAAAGTTATGGGCCTTGGGAAATATTTCCCCAACAGTATTTACAACCTTGAATTAATGTGTAAACAGTTAACCTCATACCCTTTGCTCTGTGCCTCTCTCAGTTCGGAGGATGACCCCTTCCTGCTGTATGCCACTTTGCATTCTCGGAACCACTGTCGGTTTGTGAGCAGGGACATGATGAGGGACCACAAGGCCTGCCTGCCAGACGGGGCCAGCCGGCGGCTCTTCTTCAAATGGCAGAGAGGCCACCAGCTGGTGGTGGACGGGTTTGTCACGGCAGGCAAGAGGGTCCGATTCCAGGTGAGAAAAAGAGAAGGGTATATTGGAGAGATTGGGCACCAAAAGAATAAGCATACCCATTAACTGTGTGTATATGTGTGTGTGTTTTAGAGTATTCCCACCTACGACACCATTGTCCAGACTACAGCGGACTCATGGCACATTCCCTATGACGACACAGAGGACAGGAGCACCTACGAGGTGCCACAGAAATGGCTCTGCCTCACCACAAAGCACTGAACTCACACACACACACACATCCACACACACACACACACACACACACACACACACACACACACACACACACACACACACACACCACACACACACACACACACACACCACACACACACACACACACACACACACACACACACACATATACCCGTATACACACATATTACTCTGCTTTGATTATAACTGTTGACTTGTAAATAAATCATTTACCACAAGAAGTGTTATTCTTTCATTTAACCACAAAAAGTTGCATGTGATTAAAACACATTTGTATTAATTTATTATAAAAAGTAATTTTAAAGGGCATTTCTTAAGTGATGCGAAAAATCATTCAAAATTATTAATAAACCAAACAAGTCTATTAAAGTCTATTTCTCGATCGACTAGCTACATGAATATGATATTTACACATAGGACTGATCATATGAATCATGTCAGGAGATTAGTTAATGATTTAAAAAAAGAAAGAATTAAATGGCAATAGTCTTAATGGCATTTTAACCACAAATATGTATCTACCACGCATTTTTTTGGTACAGTATGAACGACCTGTTCTAGTGTTGACATATTCCACATTTTAAGCAATTCTCAAGCCATGTCAATTTTTTGGAATTAATTGTTTAAACCGTAGACTTTTGTGAAATGTGCCATTTATAGAAATTCATCATATTCAATACGTGTAGTTGTAAGTGGTGAAGCCGTTCTTAAATATCCACGGTGAAGCCATGGATGTATAATAAGAACCATGAAGCCCGTAAAGTACAAAACAGAGAAGTTGACCCGGAAATATAAGGTTTTACTCTGAAAGAACACATCCGGTGTAGATGTTTCCCATGTTTTGACTGTTGCCTCTCATTTTAGTTTCAATTTAAGTCTATACACGTTTACATTAGATATATTAAGCCGCCATGTCCCGGGGGTCCAGTGCAGGGTTTGACCGCCATATCACCATCTTCTCTCCGGAAGGAAGACTCTACCAAGTCGGTAAGTAGTGAGAATGATGAACAAAACTCAACCTGCTCTGTCATCACAACAGGCTAACATGCTAACGTTAGCAACTTATATGTTGCACATTCGTACTTCACTGTTATTTAAAAAAATTCACTACATTTTTAAATGGTCATAATGACTGTTATTAATGTATGTCTTTATTCAACTATAATGGAATATAGTTATTGAGTAGTAACTAAGTAACTGAATGTTTCGTTATGTTGCAGTTTTGCTAGCTTATCAGCTATCTTAATTTAGCTGTGAGGAGCTAACATAAGCTCATGTTTTGATAACTATTTGTTATTCAATTGTAATTATATTATTATTTAACAACTACTCAACTAACTTTAGCAATATATTCACTTGTGTTCGGACAATCCTTATGATTAATTTCCTAAAATACGTGTTTTAACTGTGCTGTATTAAATGTAACTGTTTTAAACCTGTTTCACTAAAATGCCCCTATCCATATGTCACAAAGGTATTGTGTAATACTGGGTCATGTTTGTGTACAATTAAATGTTAAACAACTAACTAGGTTGAACCAGGGCCGGACTGGGACAATAAGTCAGGCCGGGAATTATACACCCAGCCAGGCCACTACCAGTTTTTTTTGTGCCATTTTGCTGGATTTATTTGTCAATATTTACAGCGTTGCTGCCCATAGTGATAGCCCTATAGTTTAAATCTACTACCCCAGAATAAACATATGGACATGGGTTACTATTAAGAAAAATTGTGCAAATGTATTTGGGAACCTATCCATGTGAACATGTTTTAAGTGGGGGTCGACCTCAAATCCTCTAGGGGGGTCTGGGGGCATGCTCCCCCGGTAAGATTTTTTTTTTGGAGTTAAATGCATCAATCTGGTGCACTTTGAGGGGAAAATAAAGAGACTAGATCTATGGAAACACCCATATGAAATATAACTGTACATTTCAATAATCATACATGGCCATAACCAATAACATACCATATCCAATATGAAAAAACATTGAAACTTGTTCATTTATTTATTTTTGGTTCATTTATAGTTGTGAGTGTGTCTGGGCTCCTGAATCAGCTTCTCCTGTCTCCCTCCTCTCCCCCCTGCTCATCTTTGAGGCAGCAGCAAAGACTAGTTTTAGCTCTCAACAAGTTTTAAAAGTTTATCTTGCCTTTTTTCACCTATTTAAATATATTTTTTGTATTCATGCATATTTTACTAATCACTCCCCCCTCAAATGGAAATATGTGTTTAAATAAATGGTGACCAAACCGTTTGAGACCCACTGAGATAACTTAGACTAAGTTAACTATCTAAACACTCAGTGAGTCCTTTAGCTAACCTGAGCCTCTCAGTCTGACAGGAGAGGACTCTCCCTCCACCTTGTTGTTGAAACAGCTCCGTATATCCGTTAGAGCAGCTAGCTAGCACCAGATGCTAACAACAACAATACAAGTAACCGGTGCGTGCTCTCTCTCGCTCGCGCCACACATACACACACACACAACACAACACACACCCTCTCGAGCTTGAATGACACAGAGACCAATCGAGGGCTTTGATGTATGATATGTATGACAGTGGCCATGTCGGCAGGCCACATCATGTAGACCAGGGGTGGGCAAACTTTTTGGCTCGGGGGCCACTATGAGTTTTAAAATGTAACAGACGGGCCGGGCCAGTAGCAGATCGGTGAAAAAATATTTAGCTGTCCACTCCTCATTAAACACTCGGCACTCATTGTCGACTTTTATTTTCTTTGGTTCACTCATTGTTACAGATGCAGGTTCAAAGGTGAATTAGGTGAGTTATTGCGTCATCGTTTGCGTCATGACGTAACCGTTTACGTGCCTTCTTATGACCCACACAGCGTTTTACGTTGCTGATTTTCTCCGCAACACCGCTCACAACAACATCAATAGAGAACTGCGTCGGGTAGTTTTTAATCATACGAAGCCAGATTAAATAAAATAACTACTTCTGCAACCTTATACCTTTCTCCAGAGTGCCGTGGTGCATTGTTTATTAATGTGGTTCAGCGGCATTACCGCTGCTCGTCCACCGGAGTTTATTCTACTGTTAACTCACGGCAGCGGCCGCTGTAAAGTATTCACTGTGCCACTGTCACACAAGCAGCTGATACATATCCCCCATCCCCATCAGTGAATGTGTTTCAGTATGAATTGACGCTGTTTGGCATCACAACGCGGTTATGAAAGTTTCTCTGGCATTCAACAGGTGATGTTAGCATAGCAACCAAAGCTAATCAGGCTCTCGTATCATATTGTGGCATAAACCGTTTTCTACACAAAATAAACAGAATCACACTAAGCTGGTTAGTGTTGCCTGACTTTATATAAGTGTTTTTAATAAATGTATGGTCGCGTTCTAGTCACTTTGCTCAGCGCTACTGATTGTTACAACTTGTATTTCGCTGTACTAGCCATGAACTGTTATTGCTCAGGTTAATCTCGACCCCCTCCAATGTAAGCGTGACATATTAGGTTCTTAGATCTTGGGTGGTATCAGAGAGTTACAAGGGTCTGTAAATGCAATGAAAACATTTGGCCACAGCAAATCATTTATATTAAACATGTAATTTTCACTTTTGAATACTTCAGTACAAAGGATGTATTGAATAATTTAAGTGATATATGTGTACACATATACATCATTAATTAGTCAAAACAGGGCTACATTTGATTTAATTAAAAGGTATAATATGTGGTAAACTGAAGAGCCGTTTGGGAGCCGAAAGAGCCGGCTCTTCTTGGTGAGCCGAGCCAAATGATCCGGCTCACCAAGAAGAGCCGGAATTCCCATCACTAATAAGGGGTACTAACGGAACTAAACGGGAACGCGCCTATAGAGTGGCGAAGTCCCTCCCCTTCCGGTGGACCTCCATAGGACCTTATTTCGAAAAAATTATGTATTGAAGTCAATGGAGAGAGATAAATATTATCTTTCGATCCCGTTTGAATTGTGCCACGAATTACACATATGATGTTTGTCAATTGAAAAGATAATTTTGCAAATAAAAAATGTGTCGTAAAACTGTGAAGTAACACATTTGTTTGTGTGAAACGCTCAATGAACTACATCTCTGGTCTCCCACAACAACACACGTCACCAAGATGGCCGTCACTACTGTCTTGTCAACAAAACGATTGACTACCCTCACTATCACCACAATGAAACACGTCCAGAAGAATGTCATGCAAAGCTGCCTGCCTGCCTTCCTTTGATTCTCTCTGAACTGCTTGGTCTTTTTAATGTTTAAAGTCAACCATTTGTGTAGATAGCATGAAGTAGAAAAGATCGGCGATCGCCGATGCTAGCGTTAGCATTTCTCCCCCGGGCTTAAATTGTATAGAATGATCACACCGGTGACAGTACTCTTCAAAGGGTTCACGAAATATGACTACTACTCTTACTGTTTAACATTTCGGGTTACTTAATATTACTCCATAGTAAGGCTAATAAAAATGACACGGCTGTAATGCTAACTAATGTGCTAGCTACTAGCTAGGTAGCTAACTTGATCCAGCCACTCCAGGTCCTTTCATCAGACGATCGAAAGAACGAGCAAGACCCATTGCTGGTATGATAACAACCTGGTACTAAGCACACAGGCATCTTGTTAAAGTTATCTTATCTTAGCCAGCGCCATATAGATAGATTCTATCTATATGATAGATTCTATCTATATGGCGCTGATCTTAGCTATCTCTTAGTGGAGGAAAACAATTGTGACATCACTTACGCGACTCTGGGATTTGTAGTCTTTCTAGTTGCGTATTTTTCAGTCTTATATTTCAACAGTTTTACGACAAACTCTGACTTTTTTGACATGGAAATTATTTTTTAAGATTGACAAACATCATATGTGTAATTCATGGCACAATTCAAATGGGATCGAAAGATACGTTTTCTCTCTCCATTGACTTCAATACATAATTTTTCCGAAATAAGGTCCCATGGACCGGAAGTAGATGGGCGTGACTTCGCCACTCTATTGGGAAACCTCCCCGATGGCCAGTCCGGGCTTGGGTTGAACCCTGAAATAAAGAAAGGTTTGCCAGTATCGTGAAAAGGGCACTACTGTAACTAAATATGTTGTTCCCCTTCCATCTATCTTCAGAGTATGCCTTCAAAGCCATCAACCAGGGAGGACTGACCTCCGTAGCGATCAGAGGAAAGGACTGTGTTGTGGCTGTCACACAAAAGAAAGTCCCAGTCAGTATACACAGACACACACATAAGTTTGTTTTTCTGTGTTTTTCACAAAGCATCTGGTCAGATTCCACATCTGTAGTAATGATGGTCATTGCATTACTATGTTGTGTACCTTTCTGTGTTTACAATGTCTTTGTCTTGTTTTTCTCAGGACAAGCTATTGGATGCGATGACGGTCACACATCTGTACAAAATTACAGAGAACATTGGCTGTGTTATGACTGGCATGACTGGTAAGCAATGTCCACTTGAATGCATGCGTAACAAAAAAATAAGTAAAAATAGAGTGTGCTATTTCAGTCATTTGACAACTCTAGCTGCAGCAGAACATAACAGAAAAGTTGCAAAAGTGTCGTAGCTAGCAAAATAAAAAACTAAAGTATTCCAAAGCTGACCAGAGAAACACATTATTTGCTATTATTTATTAGTTTATTTTATTAATTTTATTTTACAGTGCACAATGTATGTGCACAATAATAGACATTTCTGTAAATGCGCCTGAGTTAGCTAAGAGGCTTTTTTTCATCTGTAATTCCTGGACAGATGTTATCCCTAATAACAAATCATTAAAAACATGCAAAATAGAGGCTCACAATAAATTTAAAAAAACATACGTAGCAAAAATATAGACAAATGTGGATTGTTCTCTTTCTGTAGCTCAAATTCATTGGACATCAGCCTCAACAGAAAAATTAAATTGACTAAAAATAACTTCTCCTGCACGGGATAATGCAATTTCCTCTACCCGTTTTCTTTTGAACAGAAATTGAAAGTGATTTAATTGGGTCAGTGACAACCATACTACGCCTATGATCCGTTTACATAAAGAAGAGTATAATTAGATTAAACTGTATTGTCATTGCACAGAGTACAACGAAATGCAGTTTGCATCCAACCAGTAGTAAAGTGCATCCAGTTACAATTAATTTGCATAACAAACAATGTTATAGTAATGTAAAGAAAACGTATTGATATGAATTGAATGTACATGGAGAAAGTTGTCGGCTCTATGATGTATACATACAGGTGTGCCGGGGAAGAAACTTGGTGACGTATTTCTTCATTTAAATCGATACATTATTCATTAAAATATGCCCTTTTTCTGCCTCTTCCTCCTTCCAGCTGACAGCAGGTCTCAGGTGCAGAGGGCTCGGTATGAAGCGGCTAACTGGATGTATAAGTACGGCTATGAGATCCCTGTGGACATGTTGTGCAAACGCATGGCAGACATCTCTCAAGTCTACACACAGAACGCAGAGATGAGGCCCCTAGGCTGCTGTGAGTCTCGTGTGGATTGTTTGACAAACATAACTTTAATGAGTTTCCAAATCTTATTCTTATTCTCAATAATGTGTTACTTTGTGAGGAGAGCTGTGCTGGTGCAAGTGTTCATATTTAGCGTTACTTAGTGATCTGAATCTGTTTTGTAAGGAGTGTAATAAGCAGTGTGAGAAAAAGTTTTTAGAGAGTGCTTGTCCATGGACAAGTGAGTTTGACAATTTATTTGTCCGAATACATTTTTCACTTGTCCAGAATGGACAAAAATTGGGGCCACTGGAATCTTCTTCTTCATCATCATCGTATTTTACACTTTCCCACGGTTTTTACGACACCGCTAACGTAAGTGAGCGGTAAGATTTTACTGCATCACACATAGGGTTGGATTTGAACGATTCCGGTTCTGCTTTTCGATTCCGGTTATTTTCGGTTCTCCATTCCGGTTCTTTGAGAGGGTAAAAATAAGTCCCATGACAAACTGGGAGAAAAATATATTTATGAAAACATTAAGTCAAATCTGTATTCCTATTTACAAATCACTTCATACTCTTTAATTTCTTACGGTTATTGAATACAATTATATAAAAATAATCTCTGCATTGTTTAGTTAGTTCTAAGTGGTGCAGTTTGAGAATGTACAATTGGCCCAGTCTCCTCTGATGTTACACTGCAACCTGCCTGTGAGACAGAGTCCAACCACACATGTCCAACACATAGGACATAACCTAATAATAATAATAATACATTATATTTATAGCCTATAGGCCTAGCGCTTTTCTACAACTCAAAGACGCTTGCACGCTTACACATGTCCTGCAATACACATGCTGCAGCTGCCCAGCTGCTCACTGTTTGTAAAAGTAAATAAATAGTATTTTCATTTCAATAATGTAGCTACTTTCTATACCCTGCTTCATAAACAATACTGACATCCCTGTGCTCCTCCGAGTCTGAGGGTCCGGGGACGTGAGGACAGCGCGAGGACACAGACAAGGAGGCTGCTTCACTTCATAAAGGAAATGGCGGTCAATATTAACAACACAGGAGCTAAAACGCTTAATAACCTTCATTACGTGTTAGAGAAAGAACATAAGAAAGTTTGACAAAGATGAGGCTGTTAAACGGGCAGCGGATCCGCTGTGTGTAGAAAGAGAGAGAGAGACGCTGAGCTGCACCGTGCAGCGATCAGCTGATACGGAGCATATGAGAGAGCTGCAGTTCGCGGGGCTCGGCCTCGCCTCCTGTCCTCACAACTCTTATTAATCCCGGTACCGGACAATTGTTATTTGTTCCTACTCGGAACCGAGTTGTGCTTCCCAACCCTGCCACTGTGCTACACTTCCCGCCCCGCCCCGCCCCGCCCCCGTCTAACTGTACAGAAAGCGGCGAGATGCATTTCCTTAGGAATCGACAAGCAGAACCGAAACTAACATTTCTAAACGAACAATGGCGGACACGGACAATTTGCGAATGAGTTCTGCCTTTTGTAAACTGAATGTATCAATAATTTGTCAATAACGTCACTTTTCCGCCGGACAAGTCAATTGACAGATCTACTTCGGTGGGACGTGTACTTTTTCGCACACTGAATAAGTCAAGTTAAAAAAAGTGTCAAAGGGTTTTAAAACAAAATATCTAGAGCTACAATCAAGATATTATATCTATGAAAACAGATATTTGTGTAAACATTGAACAAGGTTGTTTAATACTGTTTATAAGTTTCTTTCAAAGTGCTGTTTAGAATATTTATCAGAATCCCTTTGGTAAATATGTATATCCCTTTCTTCACTCCATCCCCTTCCAGGTATGATCTTTGTGGGTCTGGATGAAGAGTTGGGTCCTCAGCTGTATAAGTGTGATCCAGCCGGATACTACTGCGGCTTTAAGGCCACCGCAGCCGGAGTCAAGCAGACTGAGGCCACCAGCTACCTGGAGAAGAAAGTCAAGAAGAAACTGGATTGGACTTATGAGCAGACCATAGAGGTATTGCACACACATAGTGTAAACACACAGAATTAACAAAGTGATTCAAGATGTGTACATGCCCCTGGTGTATCCCCCTGGGACACTGGCCATTCATTTTTGTCCAATGTGGGGAGACGTGAGACTAAGGCCCTTTATTTCAAACAGCAATGTAAGCAGTTTGTATGAATCCTGTGAAAAGCACATCCTTGGCTTTCTATTGTCCATCAAAGCACAAATTCTGTCTTTTAAATAGTCAGAATTGACCTAAGTGAGTGAGGGGGTCAAATGTGTAGAGATATGTTGTTACTGTTGTCTGTAAGGATGTTGTTATTTAGTCTTTTATAAGTGTGTGTTTATTTTAAGCCATTTCAAATACACATTTTAACCAATGTGCTTTTAAGAGACTTGCTTCTTCTGATTTTCAGAAAATGTAAGATCTTGTTATTTCCAAGTCAACTTGAAACATAGTTAAAAAGATTGTTCCGTATCCACTACAAGAGATATTGTTATAAAACAATTATACATAAAACATTATTCAAAAAAATCTATACTTGCGATATGTTTCTTGCATCACAGTAACTTAAACTATGTTAAACAAAAATCATATTTTACAATTTTATTTTTACGTTTCGTAATATTCCGATACGCAATGCAACATTGGATTTCTGTCATAAAACTGACCTGCTGAATATCTTGTCTTGGAATTTCAGTTGGGAAATTCAGGGAGTTCTTTGGATGTCAGAACAGCAGGGAGTTTTACAATTGTGTAACCAAACTAGAATGTTAATGCATTACTTTGCAAGTCAAAAACCAAACGGTTGAAGCCATCAAAAGGACCAACATGTAAATAATTGATGTGGCTATACAAATCAGGCACTGATATGATAAAACTGATATTATTTTTAGATATTTTATTTCAAAAAATAGGGCTGCAACTAACAAGCTCATTGTTGATTATTCTTTTATTTATTGTTTGGTCGGTTAAATGGTAAATACAATGTCAATCAGTGCTTCCCAAAGCCCAAGATAATGTCATCAAATGTCTTGTTTTGGCCTGAACTCAAATATATTCATCTATTATCTATTTCTCCGGTGGCGCAATGTTTATTTTGTTCCCCCTCTCTCCTTTCTTTTCTCTAATGCTTATTGTGACAATTCTCTTCTCAATACAGACGGCTATCTCATGCCTGGCCACCGTTCTGTCCATCGACTTCAAGCCCTCTGAACTAGAGGTGGGAATTATCACTACAAAAGGATCTGGATTCAAGTGAGTATTTGCCCTCCTACAAAGAAGTAAATCAATAGAAATCCCTCTTTTAATTTCAAACCCTTGATGAATTATGAATCGGTATGAATTGAAGCAAAGGTTAGCAACTGGAAGACATAATTAAGACATACAGTATCTAATATT
Source organism: Gymnodraco acuticeps (assembly GCF_902827175.1). NCBI lineage: Eukaryota > Metazoa > Chordata > Actinopteri > Perciformes > Bathydraconidae > Gymnodraco > Gymnodraco acuticeps. The sequence goes on along the minus strand of NW_022992222.1, from coordinate 66,656 downwards.
ACTACCTTGTAATCAGCTTAATGTAACCTTAAATTCATATCGTTTTCATTTTGTATTACTACTATCATTTATTTCATTTGTTTATTTTGTTAGTTTTTTTGTTCCATTGCTGTGTTTATCAGTTTTACCTACACTTTATGTAAAAACACGAGTTTGTATTCTGAGACAAATGCATCTGGTAAATAAGTCAATAAATAAATAGAAATGATCAAATAAATATAAAAACCTGTGTAGGGAATATAATGCTGACCATGAGTAAATTACCTTTTTGCACTTTCTAGTTTATTTCAACTTCCTGGATGCATTTGAAGAACCAATCTTTGCTGTTTTATCCAAACATGCAGCCTTAAACCGTCGCCACTACTCCTGCAGAAGTCTTGCATCTTTGTGCTGACACTGACAAAAGTGAAATCCTTAAGCATGTGTTGGCTTTGTCAATATCTCCTCAGGGTTATTTCTAAAAATGGATAAGAACAGACTAATGGAAATTCCCCTTAAAACAAAAGCAGGGATAAGATCAAAGGAAGGGCTTAGAGGGTTCAAAGTGTCCGTGTTTGAAGGCCTAAAAACATCTGGCATAACAAAAAAGGATGCCCGTTAACTTTTGTGTGTTTGTGCTCCAGGATTCTGTCAGAGAATGAGATCGATGTCCACCTGGTGGCTTTGTCTGAGAGAGAATGATGAGACTCTGAAAAGGATGAATGGCAACATCAGAAAAACCCCCTCCTCCACCTCCTCCTCTGCAAAAGGTCTCGCCTACAGGGAATGAGTGGTATCATCTTGTTCAAAGAGGTGGCGGTGAAATACAAAGATAAACAGTTATTAGCAGGTGGGTGGAAACGTTACCCATCTGCACCAACACCTCCTTTAGCATCGTCTCTGACTGGACACGATATTCTCCACATATCCACCCCTCCTGTATTTTCTGGAAAGATGCGGAACATTCACATCAGTACCGCCACACCAGTCTGATATCTCCTCCTCTGTCTGGATGGAGCCCAAACGACTTTAGTTGATGAGTGCGACATGAGCAGATTGAAAAGATGGGGGATAGTAACAGGACAACAACAACAACAACAACAACAACAGCAGCACAATAACCTCTCAATACCTCTTAGTATAGAGTAGTGAAGGATTGAGTCCTAAAACCCGGGAACGAGCAAGCATTTTTGCAAAACAAAACGTGTTTTTATTTAGATGCCTGAAATAAGGTCTGTGGTTAATGAAAGTTTCCAGAATATTCACGTTAGTAGTTCACTTCTATGCACCCTAAAAATGGCTGCAGCTAAACCGGACTACCAAACGTCATTTTGCTGAACATTAGCCGCCTTTAGCTTAGCGTGAGTGATTGCTTGAATGTTTCGAAAATCATAAAGTTGTTGTTAATCTGTGGAGATTATCCTGCTGTACAAAACGTGTAAGTATCAAACGTTTGTCTGAAATAAGTTCTATGGGTATACTATAGAATCTTTCGGGATTTTCATGCTTTGATCTAAGACATAAAATACGTCAATAAATACCCGACTTGTGAATGTCCGGAGCTTCTACGTGTAAAAAAACTGCGTTTGCTAACAAGTTGCTGAACGAGGCTATTAAATGTCATCAAGCAGAAAATTAGCCGCCTTTAGTTTAGCGGTATTCAACTAACTGTCATATAGTTTGTTTAAAGCCTAACGTTAGCTTTTTTACTTATTGCGATTGCATTTATGACTCAAAAATCATTAAAGTTGTGTTGATATTTGGAGATTATCCTGCTGAAGAAAGTAAGTATCATAAACACATTAGCCACAGATCTTATTTTATTCATGTTCCAAAAGCCGATGGAAAAATCGGCTTTTGTCGAGGGAGCCGTTGCGATGCTAACTTCGGGGTCAGCCTACAAAAATACGTCACCACTGCACCATTTTTTACTTAGCTTCTTGAGTCACTGTATTTCAACAGTGCTTCCAAACTTTACTCAGGGCTGCCACATACATTATTTTGATCTAAATTAAAGTGCCACCCCCTCCTCTCCACTGTTTGTAGTTCCAGGGTGATTTCTATGCTCTGATTTAGGACGGTCACCCCTGTCTCACCCTAAATCAGAGCATAGAGGTCTGCTCAGGTCAACAGGAAGTCGCTGATTATTTCATTCTCTCCCCTTGTGTCTCAACCCCCCTTCTCTCTGCTGCCATTGTTGTAAATTGCACTTCTAATAAACACAATGTTTTTATTGAACATCTTCCCTGTTTTTCTTTTCTCCACATATGAATTTGGGTTATCAAGAGACCGTCTGTCCAGCTCAGCTAACATTACATTCACATTGGTGAAAGGGGCTATAACAATGACTTACTGGAGTTTGAATCAAGAGGATAAATATCACAAAAGTAGATTCAAATGAAAATTGTTTCTAAAATCATAGATGCCTGTTTGATTGAGAAAAAACACATGTTGTTTAACATAAGAATAAAGGATCAAATTCAAACAATTACAGAAACAACGGAATTGAATAAACCCTCTATCACACGGTTGCTTGCTCAAGGACACCATGGCAGTGAAATGGGACCTTTCCAAGTACCAGTCCACACTCCCTTCTCTTCTGGGACTTGAACCAGCCACCCTTTGGTTCCCAAGCCAAGATTCTGCATTTGACCCATCCTAATAGAACGACCATATTAGCTGCCCAAGGAGGGGCAGCTAATATGTACAGTGCCCGGGGAGCATAGGACTTTAACCATCGACCTTTCGTTTGCACCTACAGACTGAGCCCCCACTGCCCTACAATTGTTTGATATGAGTTCAACTGTACAGTCCAATGTATTTACAGCTGTTAGAAAGTCATGCTATGTCTCCATAGTAAGACTTGCAGTGTGTAAAGCCAACATACTTGGCATGATCTGCGAAACAATCACAGATTTGCATAAGTGTATTTAACCGTGACTTCTGATATGTATGTTACAGGAACTAAGTAAGTAGGAGTAAAACCCCCTTCCTCGAACTTGACTGAAGCATCCTGTTGTTCCGTGGAGATTCCCTTCTTTTGGAGGAATGAGAAGCAGGAATGTCGTGAACAGCTGAGTGTTCTGTTCCTGGGAATTTCCTGTCCCTTCTTTCTGAACCCCACCCTCCCAAAAACGTCCTGATGTAGATGAGGAGCAAATCCAACACAGAATTCCCCGATGCTCTTATCTCTTTCTACACACACACCCAGCTGGAGGAACTGCTGCGGGGTCTTATGCCCGCTACTTCCTCATTCAGTGAAAAGGAGTTGTTGAGTTATCAGTCACTTCCTGCCCGGAATGCATTATATGGAAATAAAAGGACTGAAAGTCAGCTGTCATGCTGCGATGGAGGCATTTATAGCAGCAGACACCGTGACGGCAGAAGGAAGGCACATGGTCATTTCTCGTATAATTGCAACCTTAAAATATCATCACGCGCCGACTATTATTTACTGGATCTTCTAGGATCTTTCTTATGTAATAAGAGAGAGCCTCCTTCTAGGACCAAGGAGCTAAATGCATATGCAGTTTTTCTGAATTTCAGATAATGAGCACTTTTCTTGTTATGAAGAAAAAAGAGAGATCTAAGGAAGAGGGTTTTGACTTATTTTAAGATCCTACCAAAAGTGATTTTGGTTCTGAGGAATAAGTCCCAATTCTGAGTTAAAATACAATTATTCTGATTTTAATCTCAAAAAGGAAATTCACTTTTCGTCAGATCTCATATCTTTCACATGTGGCCCTGTTCTTCTTCCGTAGAAAACGGTGTGTTGTTCTGAGTTAACATTATTGTATCTGAATTCTGAGTCATTAACCAGATTATTAAAATTCTCTGAAAACTAACATTGAAGCTATTTTCCTGAATACACAAGAGTATCTCTGTTGTCTCAAAGTACTGAGAAATGGGCTTGTTTTACTGAAATTAGAAGCTCTAATTCTAAACTTCATGGGGTTTCTTTTACATTTGGAGGTACTGGTATCCTTTATTTATATAGATCATGTGTTCATATTGGCAGCATAAAACATATTTCATGCATGTAAAGCCTCTTTTCTAACGAGAACAGATTGAAAAGCCTTCAATTCAGAAAATTGCCTCCATTTTAACCACCCCAGTCCCCACAAATATACCAACAAAGTTCTTCTGTTAAATATGAGTGTTTTTAATTTAACTGGAGTGTGCTGGACTGTTCGCTGTCTCACATATACAACCTGCTCAACTGTACACGTTCACAGCTTCCATAAAAAATACATCTTTGTATACACAGCATTTACAATATCGTACAACAGAGCTGCTGCAGGTCCAGCTGTGTGGATCCATGTTTCTTTGTGACAAATGATTTTCACAGAATACAAGCAACCCTCTCAACATCATGTATTCACACATCTCGGCGCCTTTTCTCCCCCCGCAGCCTGGAACGGCCTGTCCAATCTTACGCGTCCACGCCCGCGCCGTGTCACTGCACTCCTGGGCTCATGTGACGTCACTTTCTGGAAGAAGTCGACGTGCCGAGCCGTTTCTTTGTGTCCTTTACCGTCACAGCCTCCTGCCTCTGTAACTTCCTCTCTCTCCCTTCCTGCTAATGTCCGTTCCACTGGATGTCGTCATATCCCACCTACAAACACAAAGAAAGTGGTTACACACTTGCTAGAAAAATGCTACTTTTAATTCTACATCTCTGCTGTTTCGACACACACCTCCTCATCAGACTCCTCGTCCACTTCTTCCTCGCTGTCGTCTGATTCGCTGTCAGGCAGCTCCCTCAGTTCAGGATTGGTGAGAGAGTACAGTTCTTTCCGGATTTCATTGTTGTGGCGGCCGTAGGTGAGGTGGAAGGGGGTGTGGCCTCCAGAGGTCAGGAGGTTGGGGTCCCCTCCTTTCTTCAGCAGCAGTTGGACCAGGGGGAGATTCTGCAGATCCACGGCGAGGTGCAGCGCACTGCGACCGTTCCGCTGTTCCTGAAGCACACAGAGAGGACACAAGGCTTTATTAGCAACAGGAGGGTGCTGTTCCAAAAAATACTAAGGGTGGAAATCTTTCATTCTCTCACAATTCGATTCTTTTGGATTATATTCTAAACATTCTTCTGGTTTCGTAGATAGAGGAACTCATTTAAGAAGCTGTGGCCTTATAGGCCTTTATGAAACAGTTAAAAAGATTAAAGGAGATTTTATGTAGGGAAGATCATAACCTTGATTCTTACATACTTAAATGTATAATATGTGATTGTATAATTGTGTGTGTTGTTTACCTTCGCATTAATGTCAGCTCCTAGATCCACCATGTTCTCCACCAGCAACAGGAAACCCTGAACTGAGGCCAGGTGGAGGCAGTTCTGACCTGCAAGACAAAATCAAAGAATAATTAACAACTGACACCAGACCAGTACAAGCCATTTAATTTCTGAAGATTGACTGTGGACAAAGTATTAACTTTAATTGGGATTTACATTGTTTTGTACGGAAGAGGATTAGGGCCACATAAAACTTTTTTTTGTGAGGATTTGAAAAAAATATTATTATTTTTTGTTCTGAGAAAAAAGTCAGAATTCTGACTTTAATCTCAGAATTCTGACTTTTTTCTAAGAACAAAAAAACATTATTTTTTTTGGGAGAAAAAAATCAGAATTCTGACTTTAATCTCAGAATTCTGACTTTTTTCTCAGGACAAAAAAACTTTTTTTTTTTTGGGAGAAAAAAGTCAGAATTCTGACTTTAATCTCAGAATTCTGACTTTTTTCTCAGAAATACCGGTAACTGTAGAACCAGCTTCACTGCGATTTACACATTGCAGTAGGCAACAATGGAGGACGTGAGTGAATTTCGCGCGCCAGAGGGGTCCAAGAGGGAACCATAATAAGTCATTTTACAACCATCTGCAATGTGTAAATCGCAGTGAAGCTGGTTCTACAGTTACCGGTATTTCTGACTTTTTTCTCCCAAATAAAATGTTTTTTTTTTGTTCTGAGAAAAAAGTCAGAATTCTGAGATTACAGTCAGAATTCTGAGATTAAAGTCAGAATTCTGACTTTTTTCTCAGAACAAAAAAAATAATATTTTTTTTGAAATCCTCACAAAAATTTTTTTTATGTGGCCCTAATCCTCTTCCGTAGTTTTGCCATGTTAACGCTGGTTATTAAACGTTTATATAGTCCTATAGTGGCAAAATATGTTCATGTTTTTAATTTCCACTTTTTTATAAATGTGGTTGCCATAAAAAAAATTCTGACTTTAATCTCAGAATTCTGACTTTTTTCTAAGAACAAAAAAACATTATTTTTTTTGGGAGAAAAAATCAGAATTCTGACTTTCTCAGAATTCTGACTTTTTTCTCAGGACAAAAAAACTTTTTTTTTTTGGGAGAAAAAAGTCAGAATTCTGACTTTAATCTCAGAATTCTGACTTTTTTCTCGCAGAAATACCGGTAACTGTAGAACCAGCTTCACTGCGATTTACACATTGCAGTAGGCAACAATGGAGGACGTGAGTGAATTTCTGCGCGCCAGAGGGGTCCAAGAGGGAACCATAATAAGTCATTTTACAACCATCTGCAATGTGTAAATCGCAGTGAAGCTGGTTCTACAGTTACCGGTATTTCTGACTTTTTTCTCCCAAATAAAATGTTTTTTTTTTTGTTCTGAGAAAAAGTCAGAATTCTGAGATTACAGTCAGAATTCTGAGATTAAAGTCAGAATTCTGACTTTTTTCTCAGAACAAAAAAAATAATATTTTTTTTGAAATCCTCACAAAAATTTTTTTTATGTGGCCCTAATCCTCTTCCGTAGTTTTGCCATGTTAACGCTGGTTATTAAACGTTTATATAGTCCTATAGTGGCAAAATATGTTCATGTTTTTAATTTCCACTTTTTTATATAAATGTGGTTGCCATAAAAAAAAGGTGCCAACAATGCGATATTTAAGGCACAACAGGCCTAACTATATTTGGAACCTTAGCATCTAACAATCATGTTCCATATCACTGATAGTTCTTGGATAGGAATGACTGACATTCCCCATTCTTGCTTAAATGTCTTCTTCCTCCTAACCATTTCTCTTTTCCTGCCCATCATTCCTCTATTGAAATAGCAGTTCAGTGTCTCGCCTGTTTCCATGCACTGAGGGTGGGCCACCACAGAATGGAAATGACCACCACAGCCACAGAACATAATATTCTAATAATGTTAGAAACATAATAATTTAGCCAACCGCAGCTAAATCCAGACATTTTGGTTTCCTACCATGTAAATACGTATCGTTTGGAAAAGCAAATGCTCTATGTCTCACCATGATAGTTGCAGGCAGCCATCACCGTGTGCAAATGCTCTGGCCGACAGTTATTTGTGAGGACGCTGAAGCACAGCAGGTTGCCATGGCGACAGGCTATGTGAAGAGGCGTGTCCCCGCTGTCGTCCACCAGCGTGGGGTCGCACCCGGAAAGCAGGAGTTGCTGGCACACTTCTGCCTGTCCTGTTATTACCGCTAAGTGGAGAGGAGTCTGTGAGGGGAAGAAGTTCAGGCGCGTCAGAAGGGGTTTCATTGTTTTATGAGATAAAAGACAATATTTATTGTTTGCTACTACAGCCATAGGTCCTATAGAATTATCACATTCACAGACTAAAACAAGAAGCAATATTTTAAATCTTCTTCAGTACCTGTCTCTGGTCATTTAGTGTATTGAGGAAGTCTGTGTTCTTGGACAGGTCTATAATTTGTTTGATGTAGTCCTTGGCCTCGTGGATGATGGCCAGGTGGAGCAGCCTATAAAGATAGAGAATGAAGGTAGAAAACCTGTTACAATACATACACACCTCACAGTTTAATCTGTATTATTGTTTTTCTTCCAACTGCAAATACACAAACATCACCCATATCTGTTACTTTTGAAGCTGTCCTTATTTATGTCATTTTTAGTGGTTTATAAAGGCAGAATATTTGCTTCAAATTATAAAACCGGACAATTGTACGATGCTACATCAAGTAGGCCTACAGGTAAAGTGTTTTAATACTTCTGCATCCTATTTCTACTGATATCTTCTGGAGAAGACAATAGAATTATGATACCTTGTATGTGTTTAAAAAAAAAAAAAGAAACTTAAATCTGATTAGACAGGAAGTATATTCCTCAAAGATATCTCTGGATATTCAATACAGTAGATGGTCAAGTTTCCCATCTCATGTCCCAAAATATTCACATAAAATAATGTTTTCTTTTGTATCAACACTCGGAGCAATTTGATAGTTTGGCAAGTGCAAAACGGCGACCCTTTTTACACTTGTTGTAAACATGGATGCTGTAATTACTCCATGTTGGGGATAACTTTTTGATGCAATGGGGATACTTTCCTAAGAATGACGTTACAGTAAATGAGTGTAAATAAATACAAATGATCCCCCTTTTGGAGTGTTCCCCAGGGCCCAAATTGAGAAGCCACTGCCCCTCTGACCCAGGTTGAATCTCTGTAACACTGACACGTTCTTGTCCTCAGTTCTGATGAATTAAGTCAGTGTACAACTTTGACGGCCATAGCACCGTATGCATGTGCCCCAAGAACAGTAAGTCTTGAGGTTTTACTATATTGTCATGCGGATAAATAGTGTTCTAACGAAAACTTCCCATGGATTTACAATGGGAACAAATTGCAAACATGTATTCCAAACGAGAGTTACTCGCCAACTTCCAAATATTTGCGTTACTTTTTCTAGGTTTTCCTTATTCTTGCTTCACGGGAGCGCGCTTCGGTAGGATTCCTTGGCGGCGCGCCCGGGACTTTCCCAGTCTGACCCACGGCCAAAGTAGGATCCCTCCTGATAATAGCCTTTTGTTTACGTCCGATTCCACTGAGTCTGACCGCAGCTAGCCCCATTATCAAACCGGACACCCTTTGTGTGTATTTTTAAAACTGCAGCAGTGTACTTTTATAAGCTATAATGCTAAAGTAAGCCTAAAACATTGAATAAGTTAGTCCCGGGCCTGTGTTTTGTAATGGCAAGCTGGAGGAAGATAGTTCCCGACAGGAAAGGGATCAAATTACCTCCGAAGACCCAAACTAGGCCTAGCAAGGCGATACTGCAAGACTTCCGAAAACTCACAAACACCGCCTTGTTTAAATCTGTAGGATTATTCCTGTAGTGACTTACGTGTCTCCGTCTTCTGTGAGTTGTGTTTCCATTCCTGAAGCTCTCCGGTTACATCTTGTTTGTGCTGCGGAGGCTCACACTCCAGCTGCAGGCCGACGGATCTCCGCCGCCAACCGCCTGGTACTACTCCTCCTCCTTCAGGGAGTCCAGGCCGCTGTCCAGCCGCTCTTCTGTCGACGTAGGCGGCTTCCCTTCTTTAGAGTCTCGACTGTAATCCATTTGGTTTAATATACTGGTCCTGTGAGGTCCATGGTTGGTTGTTTCTCGGGCCGAGGAGCGCTTGGTTGTGTACTAGCAGAGAGTTGTGCAGGCAGTCTGTAATGCCCTCTGTGTGGCTGCCTGCAGCGGGCGGAGCTAACAACTAGGTGGGGGATTTCCAGAAAACTGTCACTCAGAATAACACAGCACACAGATTGCTGCTCCAAGAGGGGAATTCTATTCAGACACATATAAATACACTCCTCAGTTTGTCACCTAACCGAGCAAAGTCTTTTTGCAGACTACATTTGCTGCAGTTAAAATATACATTTCTGCAGTAGATGTATTAATGGCACACTTTCTCAATAAATAGGCATGTAATCTCTATGTGCAGCTCAAACTAGAAATCAGTAGCTGCTTTGAAAACATTCTCATTATTATGCAAACTAAATAGTATTTAATCGCAAAAGCATTGTTGGGCAGTATGTATTTTGTATTTGTATTTATTTATAGAAGGACCATGCATACAAAAAACATTAATCTCAAGCAAAATGCAATATGCCAGATTATAGCTAATAGCTAATTTCCATCTGTGGTCCTCAGACAGGTTCATAACAATCAATAAACAATAATAACATTGCATGATCTCCATCAGTCAAACAATTTTAAAGCCTGATTTAAATACAGGTTACGAACATAATACTTAGTACACTTCAAATACACTTAAATAAAATATCTAAAATATAGTATGACAATACAGTTCAAATAAAAAAAAACAAAACACAGATTACAGTGGTGTAATTCATGTTGGCATGACTGGTTGCTTAATATCATTTTCTTTGCACCATAGGAAAACGAGTTAAAATCAGTACAGGTTTTAAAGTTCAACTGGAAGAGTATTCCAGTGCTTGATGGCCGTAAACCAAAATGCTGATCGTCCAAAGGCAGTGCGCCTCAGAGGGAGGTTAGATCTGCATTTGATGCAGATCTGGAGTTTCTGCAACTCTCTGCTCACGGCGAAGCTGAAAAAAATCCCCTCAACGGTAGTGTTGTAGAATTGTGAATGATTCTGAATACCAAATCGAACTCAGGAAGTAGAACAAGACTATCAAAACTGAACAGTTTTGTATTTGGACAGTATATTGCAATGATGGTGTTTTAATGACTTTCTATCCATAACTTTTAAGGCTTGTTTAAAAAGAACCTCAAGTGGTCTCATAGCAGTCAGTTGCTTGGGACCAGCAGGTTATACAGTAGTGAAAGTGTGATAGTATCATGGCATGCAAAAGGTTTTCGATGCTTCTATGGTTAATGAGTTCCTAATATGTTTACATTTGAAAATGTTATATTTCATGCTTGTAATATGGCTTTCAAAAGTCAAATTGTTATCCAAGATCACTTGGATGTAGATAGTTCCCGACAGGAAAGTAGTCCTCTTCAATAAACTAGAAGATGAACTATATTTTGCAGTATTTTGCTAGTTTAACTTCTTAATATCTGGTTTCAGACAGAGGGTGAAAAGAGGTGCTGCAGCACAGGCAGTATGAGAGAAATAAAGAGCTTTTTGAACATTATAGCGTGGAAACATGTCACATTAGAAGTACCAAATACACATATGACCTGGAAATTAGCATATAAGCATATATAAAAATAAAACAACATAGACTAGCTCCATGGCATAATGCCGAAACTCGCAAAATAAAGCAAAAGTCGAGACAACTTGAAAGGATATGGCGTTCTACTAAACTTGAAGAATCTCGTTTAATTTGGCATATTACTCTCAATGAATATAAGAAAGCACTGCGTAAAGCGAGAGCAGCTTACTACTCTTCATTAATAGATGAGAATAAGAATAATGCAAGATTTCTTTTCAGCACTGTAGCCAGGCTGACAGAGAGCCACAGCTCGATTGAGCCTTCTATTCCCATAGCACTCAGTAGCAATGATTTTATGTGCTTTTTTAACGATAAAATTGTTACTCTTAGAAACAAAATTAATGACCTCTTGCCTTGACCAGTATAGTGTTATCAACAGCTCCCGGAAACGTAAGTTCTAATATTACACTAGATAGTAAACTAGAATGCTTTTCAGCCATAAACCTTGAACAATTAAATTCAATGATTCTCTCTTCTAAACCATCAACGTGCATGTTAGACCCAATTCCAACTAAGCTGTTGAAGGAAGTTTTTTCCATTAATTAGCACTTATTTATTAAATATTATGAATATGCCTTTATTATCAGGCTATGTTCCACAATCATTCAAAGTAGCAGTGATAAAAAACCGCTTCTTAAAAAGCACAACCTCGATCCAGAAGTTTTAGCCAACTATAGACCTATTTCTAATCTTCCGTTCCTCTCAAAAAATTCTTGAGAAAGCGGTCGCAAAACAGTTGTGTGATTACTTAAAAAACAATGATTTATTTGAAGCTTTTCAGTCTGGCTTTAGAACACATCATAGCACAGAGACAGCTCTGGTTAAAGTCACAAATGACATTCTAATAGCCTCTGACAAGGGACGTGTCTCTATTCTTGTTTGCTCGATCTCAGTGCTGCATTTGATACTATCGACCATGATATCTTATTGCAAAGACTAGAGCACTTAGTTGGCATACAGGGAACTGCTTTAGACTGGTTTAGGTCCTATCTATCTGAACGCTCTCAGTTTGTACGTGTCAATGATGAATCTTCCACGCAAACCAAAGTTAGCCATGGAGTGCCACAGGGCTCAGTGCTCGGACCTATTTTGTTCACATTATATATGCTTCCGTTAGGCAATATTATAAAAAATCATTCTGTAAACTTTCATTGTTATGCGGATGATACTCAACTATATTTATCAATCAAGCCTGATGAAATTAATCATCTAAATACAATTCAAGACTGCCTTAAGGACTTAAAAACGTGGATGACCTTAAACTTTTGATGTTAAACACGACCAAAACTGAAGTTATTGTACTTGGCCCGAAGAATCTACGAAACAAATTATCTAAGGATATACTAACTATGGATGGCATTAATTTGGCCTCCAGTGAGACTGTAAGGAATCTTGGCGTTATATTTGATCAGGATTTATCCTTTAACGCCCACATAAAATCAATTTCAAGGACCCGCCTACTTCCATCTACGTAACATTGCAAAAATCAGGCATATCTTGCCTCAAAACGATGCAGAGAAACTAGTCCATGCATTTGTTACTTCAAGGCTGGATTATTGTAACTCTTTATTATCAGGGTGTACCAAGAAGTCAGTCAAGTCGCTTCAGCTGATTCAAAATGCTGCGGCTCGTGTACTAACCAGAGTTAGGAAAAGGGACCACATTACTCCTGTTCTGGCTGCCTTACACTGGCTCCCTATAGAACACAGGATAGAATTTAAAATTCTTCTTCTCGCCTACAAAGCCCTTAATGGGCAGGCGCCATCTTACCTTAAAGAACTCATTATACCCTACTGTCCTACTAGGGCATTGCGTTCCAAGAATGCAGGGTTGTTGGTTGTTCCTAGAGTCTCTAAAAGTACAATGGGAGCCAGAGCCTTTTCTTATCAAGCTCCACATTTGTGGAATCAGCTTCCAGTTTGTGTTCGGGCGGCAGACACCCTATCCGTTTTTAAGAGTGCGCTTAAGACCTTCCTTTTTGATAAAGCTTATAGTTAGGGCTGATTAGATCCAGCCCCTAGTTTTGCTGATATAGGCTTAGTTTGTCGGGGGACATCTTACTTCTTCCTTCTCTCTGTCTATACCTGTGTACTCTCATGTTCCCGATTAACCCAGCTTCCCCAAATGTCTTTCTTTTTGGTGTCTATATACGCCGGGATCCGGAGTCATGGATGATCCTGCGCTCCTCTGTCCTGGATCGCGAGCCCTGGATCTTGAGTCGTGGCTGTGGTCCTGGATCATAGGTCCTGGATGGATATCCTCGTGGATTCATCTTCCTATTATACACACATGCATTTCCAAACATTTGGACTACCTATGTTGCAAATGTATTATCTTTTCAATTTACACACGGCATCTATTGCACGTCTGTCCGTCCTGGGAGAGGGATCCCTCCTCTGTTGCTCTCCCTGAGGTTTCTCCCATTTTTCCCTTTAAACTGTGGGTTTTCTCCGGAAGTTTTTCCTTGTACGATGTGAGGGTCTAAGGACAGAGGGTGTCGTATTGTCATACTGATATTTTGTACAAACTGTAAAGTCCACTGAGACAAATGTAACATTTGTGATATTGGGCTATATAAATAAACATTGATTGATTGATTGATATAAGTGCCCCTAAGGGCTAATATAATTAGCTTGCAAAGCTTTCCAATTAGCTCCCCAACACTGGCCAAAAGCATGAGGAGGAACTCAGACAATTCAAGCCGCATCACACCACACATCACGCCTCAATTAATCTTATGCAAATTCTTCAAGAAGGGAAAGCCCAGGAGGAAATCATAATAACTTCAAGCACAGGCTTCTATGTGTTATATGGTTGCACAAGTGTTGTCACATTAAAGAGTTGCTGTCAGTGAGGAATGTTTGCATGGAAAGTCCTATAAATACTGCACAATGATTCAGCACATTTGTGCTGAATCATTGAACAAAAAGGAAATGTTGCTCAGCATCCCGCTGACCTGCAGGGGGGCTTGGGGTGAACAGGAGTTTCTCCAAACCTCAAATGTTAGCATAATGTGATTTCAGTTTGTTTATGAAAATAATACGATGAACAAGAGCAGGCCTGCAGTGGACTTTTCCCCCGAACACCCGCAGATGTTGACCACATGGTCACGTTTATGTGATTGTTGTTAAAGATTGATTATTTCCCTTTGATTTATCATTGACAGCTTTTATTCTTTATGGCTAACTGTTCCAAATAATATTTGCATTATGTGTGTATCTGTTTTTGATTTATATTCTTGCAGTGGTACACTAACTGTGCTGCCAAATATCTCCTAACATAGTGAATGACAGCACTGCTGGTTTTATACCGAGAAGAGGATTAAAGTCGCAGTGCCTTTTTAATAACCCCGGTATCAAATCCCTCACTCAGTTCCTCTGCAGATAGAATGGAAAGACTCCAAGTTCTGGATAAGGCCGCGAGACTTTGCGAGCCTGTGACCTCTCCCTTTAACAACAAACATGGAGTTGAACGTGATGTTCCAGAGGCCTGAGGGAAACTCCGGGCTTGTTTTGCCTCCCATTGTTCCGTCTGCGTGACCGGTTTAGCTCAGGCTCTGCTCTCAGCACATTATCACCGTCACGTGAGCCACTGTGGAGCAACACATTAGGATTCATGCACAAAAACAAGAGAATGTTAACTAGATTTAGGTATTTGCCATGTTGCATAATGTTGAATAATTCACTCTGGCAATTATTGCACGTCTTAGTTTACCATTCTGCATCCAGATGTATTAGTTTCGGAAGCAGGAATGTGCAAAAACAAACCACAGGCCACACGTACACCCACATTTCATTCTGAATTCATGTTATGTATCTAGCCTTCTTATCACAGTCAGCTGTGAAAGAACTCTAATAAAACAGGACCCTCCGTCTGAACCATGATAAGGAAGATGAATGAAGGAAAGGAATGCTAGCAGGAAGACAAATGCTAAACAAGGCACACATTTGTACAGAACTGCATTCATTAGACATTTAGTATTTCAAGAATAATACTACATATTTGCAAAATGTTTACAACCCTTTTACATAATTCAACCTTGATTGAATCAGTGTATATTGTAGTTGCTTTGGAGTTTATTGGAGTAGTGGACGAAACAGACAAAAGTAATTTGATTAAGTTCTATCAAATCGATTTTAAAGAGGACTTATTATGCTACATTTTAGGTTCATATTTTATTGTGTGCCTCTACTGCAGTGGTTCTCAAACTTTTTCTTTTCTCCAAAGGGGGGCCTTTGGAGTCGGGCCCCCCCCAACATAAATAGTCAGGCTCAGTGGCGGCGCCAGAGATTTATTTTGGGGGTGCTGTGGGGTAGCTTGACGTTTCATAGAGGGTGCTCAAACATTTAGGGTTTAATGTACCGGGCGCTACAGTGGAATTTTCTACTGCAACACTCCCCACGCAAATACACAGTGTACCCGCGACTGTTACAATGAAGGCTCGATAATCAGCTCACGGCATATAGGTGTAAGCAGGGGTAAAGTGCTATTTTTATAGGTGGTGCGTGGACCCTCGCATAGGGGTTTCCGGGGGCAAGTTCCCCCGGGAATATTTATTTTTAAATATTTAGGTTAAAAGCATCAATCTGGTGCACTTTGAGAGCAAAATGACGAGATATATGGATACATCTCTCAACACCCATTTGAAACAGACCTGTTAACAGATTTACTTTTTATTTATGGATATTTTACAAATCACCCTTTTAAACTTTATTCTTTTTTTACTGTCATATAGTATTTCATACCTGTTTTTCATTTATTCTCTTATTTTTGTATAACCATAATGATCATTTAAACGTGTGCCTCGGAAATAATTGTTTACATTAATGGTGACCAAAACGTTTGAGACCCACTGAGATAACACTGAGAGTCCTTTATCTCACGGAGTCTCTCAGTCTGACAGGAGAGGACTCTCCTCCACTTTGTTGTTGAAAAAACTCCTTATATCCGTTAGCTCTCTCTCGCTCGCGCACACAAAATGGCTCGTTACACACACGCACGCACGCACGCACGCACGCACACACACACACACACACACACACACACACACACACACACACACACACACACACACACACACACACACACACACACACACACACACACACACACACACACACACACACACACGAGCTTTAATGAAACACAGAGACCCAGACGTAATAGTACTGTATCATATTATTTTCGAATCAATAATCTTTCAAATTATGATTTTTTTTTTTTTTTTTTAATTTTTTTTTTTTTTATAACCATTTTTCCTCCTGGTCTCTCGCACCCCCCCTGGCATGCCTCTGCGCCCCCCAGGGGGGGCGCGCCCCCCACTTTGAGAACCACTGCTCTACTGTGACATGTCTCCATGCTTTAATGTTTAAAAAAGCTCTTAATTCTTCTCCTACTGCCTGTGCTGCAGCACCTCTTTTCACCCTCTGTCTGAAACCAGAGCCCAGTCTGCTCTGATTGGTTAGTTTAGCTGACTGGCTCTGTTGTGATTGGTCAAATGCTTACACATGTCCCGCCCCTTAGCCTATCTTCTACAATCTGTTGGAACACTAGCCAATAGAAGTGCGAGTGAGATATTGTGACGTCACTTTGAAACATATAGAAACTGAAATAATTTCCTAAATAGTATTTTACTAGCAGCCGCAAATACAAAAGGATGCAGCTGTGTGTGTGTGCGTGTGTGTGTGAGATCAGAGTTCTTCTGGGATGCTGCCAGTTGTTCTTTCTGGGATTTTCAGAAAGTAACCTGAGTCACGAACACTTTGTTTACTACTTATTTATGGTTGGAGACTTGGAGTGTGCTCTAACTGGAAAAACCCTTGGCAAGGAAAATGAGATAGTGTTATCCAGTCTGTGATAAGCTCCGTCGTTAGGATTGTTTTTAACTTCTTAACCGTATTTCCCAGCATGCCTGTGTAGAAAATATTGTATACAAACTACTGTATCTTTGCTAATTTAACAATGGACTTTGCTGATGTTATAGACTTACATTACATGAACTCTATGTGTTTACTTATAAAAGAGGACACACGTTTAAGCCATGTATCAAATAGGGTATTAAATAAATGAGTCGTTTATTTTGCTTTGGGATCATGCCTTAAGATTCTAAAGAAGGTAATTGTATGTCCTGTAGGACCATCCGCTTATTATAAACTTTAGAGGGATTAATGCATCTTCCAACTCATGTGTAATGCTTTTAATATTGTACTTTTTAAAATCAAGCTTGTAGATTTGGGAGAGAGTTTATTATGTTTGCTAAAACGTTTGGACTGTCTCAAACCATAGAGATATATCGTGTATGAATTTGTAAAAAGGGCAAAGCTCTCCTTTATACCATTACAAGTTTAAACGAATACATTAACATCCATACATGATATCCCTACGGTCTAAAAAAGTCTAAAAGTATTATCAAGCATAAACAACTCCCTGCCAAATCCAAAAACGTGAGCCCTAAAAGTCAAATTTGTGATAAAATATAAAGAATGGAACTGCGCTCCATTGACAATTAATTGGAAAGAATGTTAAAGACGATAGCAACAAGGGGAACATTTTTGGTATATACGGGTACATTTACTGTTTCACATCTGATAAAACTACAATAGAGAAAGCTAATTTGTGCAGAAAAATTATAATAATTCTAATTATTGTTATCCTTTCAAAATAAAAGTTTTCTTACTCTAAAAATGTATAGATTCCCTTTGTGAGCTCCAGCATTCCTCTTAAATATGACATAAGAGAATAGCCATACACTAATTTGTGTCTGTATGCACACCTGCTTGTACAGAATCTGTGCACGTGTGTATGATTGTGCCGTGGGAATCCCTGGGAATACTGGACATGAGTAGACATGTTTAACTCAGCATGAATCACTTAATCAGCCACACATAGTGAAATACATTATGGTGATAGTCAAAGTGAACACTGACTCATCAAATCACGTTCCTAACATATGACTTTGTGGAGTTTGAAAGTATGTCGGTGACAAAAAAAAAATCCCTGTTCCCTTTGGAACACTTACGGGCTTTACAGTTTTACCTGTTTCTTTACGTGCTTCCCCACTTCCTGCTTCCTGTAGCTGAAGCTTTATGCTGAATTTCCTGCAGGACTTCACACTGTCACATGCTGTACGTTATGTGGTGTTGCTGCAGTCACTCCCTCAATATTCGTCTTTATTTCAGTCAACAGTCAAACATTTTATAATGACGCTGAAAACCAAAAATAATAACGTGTAATTAAAATACATTTTAGTCAAAGTACATGCCTGTGCTATTTAAATATCTTTTAAAATTAGATTTGTTTTTATAATAAGCGGTTGTAACTAAGTTGATTTACTTCGCCACAGTAATTTTTAAGAAATTCTTTCTCTATTAGGGAACTATTACATAATATTACATTTCAGATAGGAATATTACATTTCCCCTCCCCTATATTCAGTGACAGTGATTCAGGTTTTACATACAAAACATTAACGTTAGCATTCATTTACAACCTATAAATTCAACTCCATTACACAGATACTGTTTAAACCAAGTCCAACAATGTCAATGTGATAATACTACTTCAACTGTAGCTAATTCATAATAACAAGACTCAATGCTAAAATGTATAATAGTACAAAAAGGAATGAGTTATTTCTTTTTTTAAATACTCATGTGCCTTAAAGTTTTTAAATTGAGTAAGAATTAAGAACTTGAACCCTTTTCTAGATTATTTCTATCAAGTAGTATTGCTGAATATACTTAAGTAAAATATCTGAATATTATAATCTATTCTTACAGTCAGAAAACACATATGATTTTCTATCGTGTCACAAAGGATGAAAACACTGGGATAAAGGTAGAGTCAGAGGTTAGGTTTAAAATATTCTTCAAAACACGAGTATATGTAGATATCAGGGGTGGTTCTAAGGAGGGGCCAACAGGGGACAGTGCCCTCGTAACGTTGACCTAGAACCCCCCTGTGGCGGCCCTCCAAAAGAAAAGTTTATAATATTACGAACTAATGAAACTCAGCTAGCATTGTAGTCGGACCCCTTAGAGTGGTACACCGTCGGCTGAAGCGGGCAGAAAACAATCTACCCCTGTCATCTCCGACCAGAAGCTGTTCCCTTTTTACTTCAAGTAAGATTCAAGCCTAGACGTTGAGAGACTAAAACTCACAAAAACCGCAGGATGTTGTCGCTGTAATGTGAAAGAAGAGAAAACTCCAGCCTGGGATGCAGAGACCCGAATGTACGGTGGAGATTGAACTGTTCAGTGCCTCATATTCAGAGGTGGAAAAAGTACTCTTAATATTGTATTCGGTGCAATCTGTTGCAACCAGTGCCGTTTTAAAGCTTGCTAATGCAAATAACAAACCTTGTGATACTGCTGTCATTACTTCTGATGACTTTACTCCCCATTTGCTAATTCTGTTTTTCATTCTTTCAATTCCCTTTATTGTCTGTATGTTGTGATGATCTTGCAAAAGCTAACCACAATCAGATGCTTATATACTGGAGAACACTTGGGCTTGTCACTGGGGGAAGGGACGCCAAACCTTGTTGCCCAGATTCCATGTCACACTGTCAGGGAGAATGGCAGCAGAGGGGATTCATCAGGAACAATGAGGCAATGGAGGCAGTTTGTTCCATATGCAGCAGGGGGAGTTAGAGTGCTGCTGTCAATCAATCAAAATCAGTCATACATGAACATTTAATCTGGATTATTCAGAAATACAAAACAATCTCTTCTCAAGTGTGTGTGAGAGAAACTCCCTCTGCAGGGAACTTTGGGATTTTAGCCTTAGCAGACCATTTACATGCACAAACACCTTTATAACACATTACAGGAAAGTAATTCATTAGTGAGTATTTTTACAGATAATTGTTGCCGTGGCCGAGGACTAGAAGTACGCAATGAAACCTATTAAAACCCATTTACTTATGCCACGGCCATTACATCATAACATCTTGCACTCATTCATTATACTTTCCAAATACTATACTATCACTCTTTGCATTTCAGGATTGCTGGTATTCAAAGTTTTTGTATACCTAATATTAACATATTTATCAGTATGAGCCCCTCTACCATGTAATGCTATTTACACAAGTGAAGGACAGAATACAAGAAACAATAATTGATATACTTCAAACATTCATAACCAACAGTGTTGAATTATATGTTGTTGCAGCCAGTTGTAGACGATTGCAATGAGTCACTGCCCCTCAGTGGTGACAGCGGGGAACTACAACACAACATAATTCAGAGGAAATATGCACTGTTTATTGTCATTTCAATCAGGAGAGACGTGATGTATCAAATACATGTTTATTACCGGGACACATGGTATAAGATGTTTGGAGATTAGGCCCCGGTTTGTAGGATGATCATTCGGGAGGGAAAACCGCTCCGATGAACCCCCAAAGAGAAGAGAAGTAAGAAGTACTGAGATGTGAAGCATTTCTTACCTTACTGGCTGATTGAGGAGATCTGTGGATGAAATGAGATAGCACGGGGATATGATGAGAATGTCGGAATCACTGCAGGGTTAATGTGAACGCCAACCATGGTTAGCGGATTTAGACAAACGCTGATCCACTGGCCGCAACCTGCACGCGCAGGGTTAAACATGACACTGACCCGCTGGCCGCAACCTGCACCCGCAGGGTTAAACATGACGCTGACCCACTGGCCGCAACCTGCACCCGCAGGGTTAAACATGACGCTGATCCACTGGCCGCAACCTGCACCCGCAGGGTTAAACATGACGCTGACCCACTGGCCGCAACCTGCACTCGCAGGGTTAAACATGACGCTGACCCACTGGCCGCAACCTGCGCAGCAGGGTTAAACACGATGTGGACCCGAAGGTCACAACGATATGAAGTGTTTAAACATGAACACGGTGACACGTAAATGTGCTGACTTGCTAAGACCACCACCAGTTATATGTATAAATACCGTTTAGTGTTTGAGGGACCTTTGGATGGCCAGCACGGCACTGATGTCCGGGCGGATGTAGGATGTGAAGGCAGAGGAGGACCACCGTCCGAGTTGCAGGGATGAGGGAGAAATGCCTTGATTGGCAGCAGAGGTGGCTGCACCTGTCTGAACGAAAGCCCTGATATGCTCAGTGCTTGAATTGGAATGAAAAAGGTGCCAGTACTCTAAAATCAGCAACTTTTTCAAGTCAATTTTATATATACAGCCCACAAACAAGAATTTGGCTACTATAATGCTGGTGGGTTTTGTCTCTTTACTACTGTATATTTTAGAAAGGTTCACTGTACTTAACATTTGTTATGATAGGCAGCGGATATGGCTAAAGCTCAGTAAGGTCAATATTAACTGAAAATATAGCAATCAAAGTCTAGATCTTCTGCTGAAGACACATGAAGCAGAGACCTTTCAGGCGAGAGCCCCTCTGGTGGTGTTCAACATTAATGACAAGGAAACAAAGCTCTGGTCAGAAGCATTTTTTATAAAAAGCTTTAACAAAATTAAGTATTTCTGTACATTTTGAATGCAATCTAACTTTCCAACTCAGAAAACGAAAAAACGAAAAAGTGCCAAAAGTCTTCTCACATGGCTGAGCTGCTTTGCAATATACTTCACCACTGAAGAATACAAATATGTATAAAGTAAACTATGATGCAATCTAACTTTCCAACTCAGAAAAATGATAAAGAGCATGAACAAAGAACATGTAAAAAAACAAATGCAAAATTTGCACAATCTAAAATGAGAAACTGTAACTGCAAGTAACAACGTCTGAGCCATGGTAAAGAGTTACATTGAACACCAAGCTGATCAGATAACTCCCTGGTTGGTCTGAAGTCCTTCTATCTCCAGGATCTGTACAAATCGGCACATTATGCCAAAGTCTTCTCACTGGGTGAGCTGCTTTGCAATATACTTCACATTGTTAGAAAAGGCTCCAGAAGGCCTTGGGGACATCAGTATCAGGGGCTGGAGCTGGACAGGCTCTTTCATCAGCACTTCTCCTTCCCTTTGCCAGCCAGGACCTCACATACTGTTCCGGATTGAACTGTCCTAGTGATGGTCCATTACATTTAATGAAAACCAGGCTGGACAGTCGGCTGACAGAGAGAGCATTCCTTTTTGCAGTAAGGATATCGTTCATGCAGCTGAATGCCCGCTCACACTCACTAGTGGAGACAGCGATGGTTCGGACTGCTTTCAGTAGAGGCTCCATGGCAGCAGGTGTACGGGATGCCCTGGTTTCCTTGTATTCGCGAAAGCCCTGAACAGTCTCTCTTCTGTCCACTTTCAGCACTTCGCACAAACGTAGCACCTCTACGTCCCCATACTGTACGTCTAACTCCTCTTCAGGCCAACTTCCAGGATGGATAACTTTCATGTCCTGGATTAGCTGATTGTCCCGGGCCTCCCGGCCATGTAATGGGATTTCTCTTGTGCTGACATGAGAGGAGGTTGTGGAAGTCATTCTGTGTCTCAGATTCTCTACCATACTGCGGAAAAACTGACCTGCATGAATCTGTACAAGCCTGCCATTCTCACGCAGGGCAACACCCTTGAAGGACTTCTCAGCTAGAGCTGTATGAACTGTAGTCATGTGTGGGCCAGGCATGGTGACCATGGATTCAAAAACTCGTATTTCTCGAGTTAAGAGCCTATCTGCTGTAGGCAGTGTCATCTCTCTTTTTTGGAGTTGCCGAGAGAGGTCGCTGAGCTCTGTGAGCGCATCGTACATCAGTCCCAGATTGCTGACAAACGTTGCAGATGTGAGCACATCATCCAGGCCCTTGTACTTTGCTCTGTCTCTGGAATCCCTGCTCGTGTCGTTTGCAGCATTTGTGAAGTGATCATGAAGCACTCGGTAGTTTTCCCAGACTGCTCTGACGCTCCTTTCACTTAAAGCCACCCAGCGGATGGACAAAACACGCCCTATCACCAGGAGACGCTGTCCGACTGCTTGCGCACACTGCGCTAACTGCCTCTGATTTTTGGGGGAGGCATGGAACAAGGAATAGAGTTTGTCAAAAAAGATCTGGAAATGATTGAGCCCTGAGACCTCCTTGACCACATCCCCAACTGCCAGCTCTAGATGATGATTGGAGCAGTGCCACACAAACAGGCTTGGGAATTTACTACACAACTGGGTAGCAACGCCTGTTCTCTTCCCTAGCATGACTGAAGCCCCATCACATGCAAAATAAACGAAACACTGACCTAAAAAGTCCTCGTTAAAATCTCTTCCAAGACACTCCATTAACGCCTTTGTGATGTCATCAGCCGTTGTTCCATCCAACTCGATCAGCTCCCAAAAAAAACGTTTCGGGCTCACTATCAGCTAATGCTGAGCGTAGACACACAACAAGCACCGTTTTACCACTAATAGTGGTAGATTCATCGACCAAAACACAGAGTTTTCTTTGGTTTTCTGTAATGTCTTTTGCCATTTTTTTTTCTTCAGCTCATGAGCTATGTGGTCGATGATTTTGCCACAGGTTTTATTGGAGTGCAAACCCTGCCCACGTTCAGCCCATTCAGTTTCTGTACATTCAAATCAATTGGCATGTCTGTGAATGGCCGGCTATGTTTGCCAATTTTATATGCCGTTCGAAAAACTCTGATAGTGGTGTCTAATTCAGATTTATGCATAGACTGCACTTGATGTTGAATAGTTTCACGTTAAGCAGATGTAAGGATGTCAGCAGCTTTTACATGGGCTTGTGATTCTTTATGTTCTTTGATTTTTTTTCTCAGGCTAGCTTGTTGTTTGCCCTTGTCAACACCGAAATGAGACACTGCACACTCACCCCCATTCAGTTGACAGTTTCAGTCCTTGTCCAGTGTGTATTCCCAAAGATTTGACATCTCTGCATATCCGACATCCTAGCTTCTTATCTTTAAGAAGGAGCCATGCATTGGTCTTGCAAAAATATTGCACCTGGTCCGTTGTCCAGCAGTCAGGTGCATCGCTTTGCCCGGTGTTGGTGGTGGCAGTTGCGCCAGCAGCAGCTAACGTTAGAGCAGTGTTTCTCAAACTTTTTGATACCAAGGACCATTTAACCAATAAAAAAACACTTCGCGTACCACCTAACTCCACAAATATCCAAATTCACATCGTTTTTCTAGAACAGATTACAAATCGCCTGAAAATGGTACAAACAAGTGGCAACATGTGTGATGAAGGTGTTGCGCTGGGCTATATCATACCATCGAAAAGTGAAACTTAAGCTCGCTCCATTGCGGAAATATTCCCGCGAGAGTGCGTAAAACTTTAATTTATTAATTTATTTAAAATGTGAAATTGTACCAATATACTCACGGACCACTAGGGGGGCGCTCACGGACCACCAGTGGTCCGCGGACCACACTTTGAGAAGCACTGCGTTAGAGGCTCTGGAGGAGGCGGCGGAGCTAGTGCTAATGCTAATGCACTAGAACTTGGAGCAGGAGGGTCAACCAAAGAAAGCTCCCCATCAGACACAATTTCCAACACAGGCACAGTATTCTCTGTATTTGAAGTTTCTTCCGGCGACAACCGCTGTCTTTTTGCACTTTTATTAATCCACTCTAACATTTTAGAAATGCTAATTTGTGACGTTACTTGCTTTCCTTCTTACGGGGGCGTGCCTGCTCTGTTCTATCACTCTACATAGCCACCCACTGGGTGGGAGTTGCACTGCATAAACACAACACACGTGCATCTAGGTATGTAAATTGTAAAGGCATTAAAACATGGTTTTACTAACAGTTTTCAGTATGTTGTTACTTCGGCATTATTATTATTACTATTATTATTATTTTGAAACGTGTATTACTATTAAATCACGGTCAAATAGGTTAATTTTGACATAGTCGTTTCCACCACAGTATTTACATGGAGAAGATAAGCCCCGCCCCCTCTCCAGCACGTTCTGTTTGAATGACAGGAGTAAACAGCTGACAGCCGCTGTGAAACTCCAGCGGTTAGAGTGATGAGAATGTCCGTTCGGCACCTCATGACGCATCTACTGAGTACGGGCGGCTGTATATATATATATGGATGTATAATAAGAACGGCGGGAGAGTGTTGAGTACTGGCACGGTGCATGAGTACCGGAGTACCGCCAGCATGCCGGTACTGAGCAAGAAGTGCCGG
Source organism: Gymnodraco acuticeps (assembly GCF_902827175.1). Taxonomy (NCBI): domain Eukaryota; kingdom Metazoa; phylum Chordata; class Actinopteri; order Perciformes; family Bathydraconidae; genus Gymnodraco; species Gymnodraco acuticeps. Next base: position 41,572 of record NW_022992222.1, on the reverse strand, counting down.
TACTCCATGGTCAGAACCAGAAGTGCCGGTACTGCGTACCGGTGAGTACCGGCCCAATTCCAGCACTGGATATGCTATTAAGACGCCACCACCAGTTATATGCATATTTACCATAGGTAAACTGAAGAGATCTTGGATTGGCAGCACGAGCCGATGTCCGGGCGAAGAGGGAGATGTGGACAAGTAATGCACGAGAGCTGTTAGCTTGAGTACAGTGATGCATGAATATCATAACCTGGCTTAACACGAGCCAAGTGAGCATGAACCCGAGAATATGAATGAAGTGCAGGATGCATGCAGAAAAAAACGTACACTTAGTTAAATACTGAGACATGACCCATGATATAGTATAGCTTAATTAGCAGTTAAGTGCGCTGGGATGAGTCATAGATGCTGATGAGCTGATTGAGTGATTAAGACCGTCTTCTATCATCTGAAATGAGGATGATGGAGGGACGCTCGCGTTAGATCCAGCGAGTGTGATGATAAATGTGTAAGCGATAGGAAATCTGAGCGTGCCGCTATGGCGGATGATCTCATGCAGATATTCCCCCCAAAACGGAGGATGTGCAGTGCACGTCCTTAAGAGTCGGGAAAAACGCGGTCGTCGTGAGGATGTCCCCACAGAAACGGGAGATGATGGCGTGCCGAAGATTATCCGCATGCGAAGTACGGTTGCCCCGGTGAGGAAGAGCAACTGTCGTTGAAGACGTTATGTGGATGCACGCAGTTTGATTAGAGGAACGTTAATACCATGAGCTTGATGTGATGCCTAGGCACTCCAGGTGTGTGACTGGGCCTATAGTTCCTCATGATTAGGAACGCTGTGCTCCTGGAGGATTCTCCTCTTCTCTCTTCTTCTTCTCTTTCCCAGTTGAGCGGAGTTATAGGTTAGTAGTGTTGTATTTGAACACTAGATGGCGTAAAGGCAACGCACGAGGGGATCTCCCTGAGCAGTGGGTTATTATTTACCCGAACAGCCGGTGCACGCGTAGTTTCTCCTTACTTGACTCCCGCTTGAGGCTGAAAGAGTTCTGCCGAACGGATGATGGGAACTTTAAAGCGCGTTGTTAATAGCTACTTTGAAGAGCCAGCCCTTGGCCTGCGCACTATTAGATTACATTATTTCCGTGCGTAGACAGGGGGAAACATTGACCGTTGTCATCGAGATTTGCCCTGAGCAATACCAGTCATGCTAGTAGCCTACGCTAAAGCGAATAGAGTTGTGACGAGCAGTTAGCGCAGAACGATTGAATAGAACGCGACCCGCACCTTGAAACGCTTATTACGAGTCCGGCAGCACTAACCAGTATTGAGATTCTGTTATTGTGTAGGAAACGGTTTAATGCCGCAATGATATTGACAGTAGTCAAGATGATTGATTAGCTCGGTTGCAAGCAACGTCACCTGTAGGATGCCAGATAACTTTAATGACGGTGTTGTGATGCCGACGGCGTAAACTCATACTGAACCACATTGCTAAGAGATGGGAAATAATTATCGGCTGTTTATATGACAGTCGGACAGTGAGTGCTTAACGGCAACCGCTGGCGTGTGAGTTAACGAGGAATAAGCTCCGGTGCACACGCCTGCAGCGGCGTTAATGCCGCTGAACCACATGATGACCGATACATCACGGCATTCTAGAAAAGTATAGTTTGAAGAAATAGTTCTGATTGAATCTGCTTCGTATAATTAAAAACTACCCGACACAATCCTCTATTGATGTTTGTTTGACAGCGGTATTGGGAGAAAAACGACGACGTAAACAGTTACGTCATGATGATTTATTGACTTATTCAGTCAATAAATCATTCAATTAATTGAGTCAATTCCTATTTATTTAGTATGGTCGTGTCATAAATGGGATAATGTGCAGCGACTTGGTCATTGAGGAAAATAAGCCCTACGAAACACCGTCCATTTCAGGTAATAGGCTACTGTGTTGAAGCTTGAAACTGCGTTACTTACTGAGCATTGTAACGGGTAGTAATGACCCGAACTGCATTAGTAATGCGTTACATTACTTCGTACGCAAGTAATACGTTACTGAAGCTCCATACTGTAACCACGTTACGCCCAACACTGCCTGGAACTCACCTTAACCCTGAACTAAAGGTAGCACAATGCATATTGTTGAACTTTTCCTGTCGGCTCCCGACCGTAGTCGAGGAAACAGGGGGGAATGACCAGTGGTGTAGTGGGTGTTGGACGCGGGGGTACGCCGTACCCCCACTTATTTGGAGCATGATCTTTTTTTTAATAGTCTAATAAATATAAAATCATTGCCAGTCTTATCAGTTGCAAGTGTGTATTTGTTGTAATAATGACAAAAACATAATACATTTCACAGTAATGGCCTATAATAAAAAATAAAAACGATTTCCTTCAAAAATGATGATTCGTCATCACGCTCGTGACCCTGCGGCGAGCTGGGACACACCCACGGCCAGCTCACCGCCCCGCCGATTTTGCGGCAGTTCTTTCCCTCAAGAACGCTAACGAAAAAGCTCTATAATGGAAGGAAAACGTTTTTAATTGATTTATTTTCTAAAAAGAATATAATTCACAAGAAGAAAGAGGCTAGCAGCACGAAGCTACAAGTGAAGCTGCTACTAGTACTACATCATCAGAAGAGCCGCCTAAAGACGTGGATAATGCTAGCTAACGTGCACGTTAGCAACGTTCCCCTGGCTAGCTCAAGTTCATCTTTCCCAGAGGTATGGACGGAGGAGATGTGGCGGAGGAAACAAGGAGGCTACCCGTGGATAGACTGCAAAGCTGGGAAACTGGGCTGCTGTTTCATCCATTTCGGATTTATCATCTTCAAAAAGCAAGGTGTGTGTGTGTGTGTGTGTGTGACTGTGTGTGTGTGTGTGTGTGCCGTCTGCTTTTTGAAGTACAGTAACTAAAGTAGGACTAAGCATACCGGTAAGTTTCTGTGGACCTTGTCTGCCCGTTTTGTGAGTGCACTGCGCGCGTGCGCAATTGTGTGGCATTGTTTGGGATGACCTAATTAAAATAGCGTCCCCCAGTAAAAAAATCCCCACTACACCACTGGGAATGACTCTCTGTCGTCTCCCAGGGCAGAAGAAGCAACGCGCTTCGGGTTCAATAACCCCATTATCGGAATGACTGGAGAGAGGCGAGCTCTACTTGGGAGGTCGTTGCATTTATTTAGCTCTTCTGTTTCGCGAGATGGATAGAAACATATATATCCCGCTCACTCACTCGCTCTACTATACCCTCGCACACATGCACGCGCCACACCCATCTCTCAAAGGGGTAGCGATCTCACTCTGCATGACCCTAATGTCATAACGATATAACGAACATCTCGTGAATTTGTTGCAACTGCCTATTGCCAGCGCTACCCTGACGCTTGTTTTAGAGGTGAGGCGCAGGAAAGAGAGGCGAGAGCCTGGCTGTGCAATGGACCTGCTAGCCGCCATGTCCAGTAGTAACTACTGAGCCGGGAGGAGAAGTAGCTTCAATGGGATGTAGCTTAAGCCCTGCCTGCCTGCAGGAGGGGTTGTGGTTGAAGCCAGAGGTGGGTATGCTTCGCATGCGATGAGGGCCCGTTCCGCGTGAAGCCGGAAGCGCCGCATTTGAGCGGCCCTGATGCCAGTGATGCCCTCTCGAGAGACTGAAGGCGTCTGCGTCAATTGTTTGTGTGAAATAGGCCATTTCCATTACGCCGGAGGAATTTCCGTGGAGCCGATTTCCTTGTCTTTTCCCTCCCGCGTCCGGGTTTGCGGGGCGGCCGGCTGGAACCGCGAGCCGACTGGGGAACGCGGGCCTGTAGCTTAATCCCAGAGTTGGGTGTAACGCGTTACTTTGTACAGCGTTACTGTAATAATATTACTTTTGCCGGTAACAGTAGTGTAGTGCGTTACTTTTATAATTTATTAATTACACTACAGTTTACTAACATTGCCCCGCCACGCGTTACTTCGTTACTTTTATAAATAATCACACTCACTGACAGACAAGAGGGGTTTCCGCCGCAGGTTTACAGTCTATGGTTTATATACATGTAGGCCTATGTAATCTGCGCGATTTGCGAGACCACATCTCCACGTGCAGTGCTGCATAAACATGGCTGAGTCTTTTCATCTGTAAACTTCCTCAACGGGGCCGCTCGCTTTCTTTTGTTGATCGCCCTCTCACGGGTGAACAGTTCAATGTCCCGCTTCATTGTAGGAATTCTGCAATGTCTCTACCACTTTAGTTTGACCATCTCTGTTACTAAGTTATGGAATACTAAATACATAAGTAATTAGATACCTTACCGTTACTGCGCTCATAAAGAATGATAAGAATAATGCGTCTTGAACTGGTTTAATTAATTAGTGTCTTGACGTTTCCCAGACTGTTAGTTTGTTGTGGTAGGCTGGTAGCCTATTTTAGAGCATATAAAAAGAAAGACTTGTGTTATGTCTTCCTTAATGCAATAGTAATTGGGGGTGCAAGTGGAGTCTCGCAGAGGCAAAACTGTGGCGCGCCGCAGTCTGCGTGATCTGCCTGTAGGGAGGGGCGGGCCGGCCCTGCGAGTAAAGTAACGAGTAAAGTAACGAGTACAGTAACGAGTTACTTTATGTAGAGAGTAACGATGTAGTGTAATATATTACTATGTTTTTTAAGTAATATGTAATATATTACTTTTTTTTAGTAACGACCCCATCTCTACTTAATCCGCAAGACTGCGGAGCTGATGAATATATGCCTGGAGCTGGGACGAAGCCCTGCTGCTGCTTGCCTTAACCATGAAAACAGTGACGCATATACTTGTGCGTTGACACCTGAAATGACAACTGACAGAGAGGGAAGAGCAGATTTAAAGGGGTTAGCAGGTGCGATGATTGGCTAGCTGGGGAGTAACGCCCCTGATTACTTAATGGAAGAGGAGATTGAAGTGACGTGTAACACCAGGGGGTATTGGTCTTCCTCATTGAACTTGCGCTAAGCTTCATTACTATTTTATTACTAATACAAAAAACAATGTATGTAACTGTAAGAGAATACATTTACTTTATTTTGTATCCTGATTACGTTATCTGGTTACATGTTATCCGTTACTCCCCAAGCCTGGCTAGGGCCATGCGTTTGGATAGTGATGGTGTTATGTGTAAAACTGATACATATCCAAGAGACACAAACACAATCATCAGGTATTTGTTAGTTAGCATTTATTAATTTGAGGAGTAGTTACAATAATAGACAATAAAGTGCAATTTATGATATGTATTTTTCATTCACTTAAGCTTTAATAATGATACAAAATAAAGGCAATTATTAGCAGTGCTAACCTTTAAAAAATTCCAGCAAGTTGAGTATATAGTGACCCATCACCTTAGAACATATTATATGAATGTTATATTCCTGCAATTTTAAACATTAAGAGTGAGCAGTAGAATTACCAATTTATTTTCCAGGGTGATAAATAACTAACATAATTATAAACAAATCTCACTCTAAAGAAGTGAGCATTACTGAAAAATGTATTAAATAGTTACTGATTATTGAAGAGTATGATAAGTAAGTTTCACATCTATTTATGATGGTTATTGTAGTAGTTGCAGCAGCACAGCTGTCAGCAGAGCAGCCAGGAACATGGATGTTGGGTGTTTTGCAAGCTGTGCTCCCCCACTTGTGGCGTTGACTAGAAATCAAAGCCACAAACATACATTATAGGAGTAATGACATCAGTCACAGAGGCGTAATTGTATTCTCAACACTATTGGTCATTGATCAGATTGTTAAAAAGCAATGATTAAGCTCTTAAAAAACGGCATGATGTAAATAAGAAACCAGTCATAGATGCTAACCTTGTGCGGTTGTTGTTGTCACTCTCGGGGTTGTGGTTGTAATTGGTTTAGCTGTGGAGGAGATTTGAGCTAGTTAGACAATGCATTGTCAAATCAGTCACCCAGTGGTGTTACTTCCTTTGCTAGAAATCCATTTAGTTGCATAATACAAAACAGATGTGAATTAAAAATGGGGCCATTAAAGAGGACTTATTACGCTCATTTTCAGGTTCATATCAGTATGTAGTGTCTCTACTGGGACATGTCTCCATGCTTTAATGTTCAAAAACCTCTTTATTTCTCTCATACTGCCTGTGCTGCAGCACCTCTTTTCACGCTCTGTCTGAAACCAGAGCCCAGTCTGCTCTGATTGGTTAGCTGGCCAGCAGTTTGTGAGTTTCTCCAGAATATGTATGAATTGTGAGTTCAAACTGTTGCTTAAGTAACATTACAGTAGGAAATATTATCTGAGAAATGTATTAAAGCATCACAAATAATAGTACTCATTATGCACAATGGCTCTCTTAAAAGTGTTTTAGAATATTATCTTATCCTGTTTTTATCACTCACAAATACATAGGATATATTAATCTTCAAGATTGTCAATGACAAGCTCAAATGAATGTAGCGCAGTAAAAAGAACAATGTTTCCTCTGAGATGTTGTGTGAGAAGAAGTATAAAGTAGCAAGACATGGAAATACTCAACAACCAGTACTCCATAATTATACTCAAGCTTAGTTCTTGAGTACATCTACTCAGTTACTTTTCACCACTGCTCAAAACACACAGAAGCTATGCTCACCTGGTGTGGTTTTCACCGTCTTGGCCGTTGTTGCTTTTCCTGTGGATGAGATTTGATCTAGTTAGACAGTGTGTAAATCATTCAAAGTCACCCACTAGTATAACTTTGTCATGCTATAAATCAATTTTATGATAATGCAAGTATTACTGGAAATACTTGCTTAAGTGTTGTCATAACAAACACAAAGTGTGTTTACCTTTTGTTGTTTTTTACGGAAGCTGGGTTTGGTGGTGCCGTGGTCGAGGTGGCTCTGCTGGTGGTTAGGCCCACACCCAGGGTGTCCAGCTCTGTCTGGGTCAACAAGTTTCTCCAGGTCTCAACCGCGGTATCATTCTCAAACACCTTCAGATCTGGTAGATTGGCTCCCACTAGGGCTTTCACGTCCGCCCGCAGTCAATTTCTGCTCATTTCACACAAAACAATAATTGGACAGAAGTATTAACACACAGGCAACGATTGAAATACCATAGAAGTAAGTTGCTTAATACTTTTTACAAGTGAAAGTTTTGGTAAATACATTTTTTTTAAGTCTATGATGGATTTAGACATTTTAGTTTTTAAATTACAGCTGCAAAAATCAAACATTTCACAACTTTTTTGTGCTCTGTGGGGACATACAGTATGCTTTGTTAAAACAGAAAGGAGGGGAGATTGCAGATCACACCTTGCAGCCTGGTGTAATTTTAATGACATTTAATTGCACGTTAATTGCACGTTACCTCTTACCTAAGATTATTTTTTCCAAAAAATGTCTAAAAAATTGATTAAGCTATGAATTACAAGCGTCATTTTCTATCTCCCATTAAAGGTACTTCTCAGTAAAACCGTGTATGTCCTGCATTTGGGTCCATCCTTTTTAACTAAGAACTGGGTGTCTGTCGCGACTCCAATTAAAGCTTATCCCCATTGTTGCCGCAAAGAAAACGAAAACAGATATCTTAAAGATTGTACATTCAAGCTAAGCTAACTAAGCTAACCCTGCTGGCTGGAATCATTTTGGGTTCTTTGAACCATTAACCCTCCTAAATGTATTACATTGTTAGCTTCAGTTAAGTAGTGTTATATTCAATATTTCCTAATATTTAATTGATGTCCTAAACCCGCTCTCTTGTAAACTCTAATACCCTTACAGCGATCACGTTGGGGTCCAGACTCTGGAAAGTGTTCAAGTCCATGTGGATGTTCTGTTTTGACAAATCTACTACATCTGTCAGAGGTGCCCCGCCTATCAAGGTAGAAAAGAAATACAGGAAATTAGAAGGAGTTTTACTGGACAAAGAAACAGCCAGAAATACATATAACATGTACTCTTACCTAGATAGGACCTAATTAAGTTGTAGTAAGTAGTGGGATTGGAACTCTGTGAGACGAAGGAGATTTTACTGATCTCATACAGGACTTTCTTTTGCTTCCTTGAACATGACGCCGAATTCAAAGGTTTGGAATTTCTGGGGGAAAAAATAACAAAATGTTAAGTCTGCATCATCACCAAGTGACAACCTCTCGGTCTGAAAAGTGAAGCCAATGCGAAGTACTCTAAGAAGAAGACCAAGTAAACATTATCCTGATGAGTTTATAGTCTCAGTTGTTGATATTTTCAAGCCTTCTACTATATAGCTTCATTGATAATTTTGCAAATAATTATCAGATTTAGAGTTAATAGGACAATAAAGCAGCATAAGCTTTAGTGCGTACATTGCTATCTGGCAAAGACAGATGTTGTTTGGCTTCACTATAAGAAACTCAAAGGAGATGGCTGTTAATTTCCCAGGTAAAATAATTTGGTTTTAAGAATGTTCTCCCCCCTAAGCTTAAGCAAGCATCTTAATCAACAGGTAATAATAATGTAAGATGTACATTGCTAACCAAGTTAACTAGCTATACAGTATGTAGCTGTTAACTTTGGGGGACCTATTCTGCCTCAGCTCCAGCCTCTCGCCCAAATATGTCAATTTCTGGCAAAAACAAAACCAAAAATAGCTCCGTCCAAAATTCAAAACTCAAGGTGGAATGTCTATGTATCCTTACCCGACATACAACAACCCACCTGATGCTGTCTGGCTTGATTTTCTCCAGCGAGCTGATGTCTAATGAGCACAGGTTGGAGTCAATGCTGTTCAGCTCAGTGGCGCCAAGGGAGTTTCCAGGAGTTACCAGATACTTGGTGATGATTGCTTTGCTCTAAACATTGAAGAAATCACCACACATGAAAAAAAGGATACAGGCAAGAGTATATTTCAACGATTCATGATGTTTTTTATTGGTTGTGTGGATTTGATAATCCCTCTATGTTGTACCTTTGCTGCCTCCCAGGACCCCATCTCCAGTTTTCACGAGTGCCGCCAGGGTGTCAACTTTGGTGATTATCCACTTGGAGATGTCATTCAGTGTTGCCACACGAGACACTGAACCAAGCAACTGAACTTGCTCTTCAGGAACACCCAATGGGTAAGCCTGACAATGTGGAATATGGTAAATGTTATATAAATGAATTGATGTTAAAAAACATATTTTCCTATTACACATGACATGGCGACTGCTGTTCGTATAAAAACAAGTTAACTTATGCCCCTTTCACACCAACGCGGTTCCCGTTCTAGTTCCGTGCTAGAGCTTTTCTGGTTCGCAACCGGTTTTTTCTTTTCAGCCCCCGTTTTGTTCACACCGCCCAGAGTGACTGGTGCTGCCGCTGCTGCGTCATGACGTCACCGCTTACGTCGCTGATTTTCTCCCCAGCGGCGTTACTCCAAGCCCCCAGGAAGTGCGCCGGACTCTGAGGAAAATATTCGTTGTGGCCAAACGGCAGTACTACACTTTTATATGGGTTGCTGGGCCCGGAAACACTTTTTCCCATTTACTTACATTGGGAAAGAGACGTCTGTAAATCGTTGGATAATTTTTTAAAAACTAAATAAACTACCCACTATGAACATTTGTATAGCCCTTATTAAAAACATTCGGTCCTCAAGTTGTAAAATGTGCTAATAACGTTATTCTGAGAGTTATTTTCCTCTGCATTATGAACTCGCATCTGAGAGTGGGAGCTCGGGGGCGGGGCTTAAGGGGCAACTCAACTGCGCATGCTCTATGAGCGCACATACGGGTACTTCTGCTCTGACAGCCAGGCATAACGGGTAATCTGTGACGTTTCGCTCTCTCAAAAGTTGGGCCATTTTGTCCTCATGCGCCAATGAGCAGCTCTCATAGGAAAGAACGAGACCCCGCCCTCCCAAGCTGTATCCAGTTCTTATTATACATCCATGCGTTACTCACTACAACAACAATGGGGGACTGCCTCGTGTCGATGATCATGTTGTTTTTAATCATATACGAAGCCAAATAAAATAAAATAACGACTTCTCCAACCTTATACTCTTCTCCAGAGTGCCGTGGTGCATTGTTCAGGGTTCCTGCAGGTTTCGCCAACTCAAATTTAAGACTTGTTAAGACCTTTTTAAGACCACTTTGAATAGAATTTAAGACCTATTTCACAGCAAGAAGTATGAAAATTGCTATGAAAGAAGAAATACATCCCAATACAAAGTAAATGTATTCATGTTCAACATAAGAACAATGACTGAACATAACAGCATAACAGTACAGAACTGTGTTAGCCAAAAAGTGTGTATGTGTGTGTGTCTCTGTGTGTGTTTGTGTGTGTGTTAGGGCTGTGCAATTAATCGTATTTTAATCGCAATTACAATTTTGGCCTGGCACAATTACAAAACAACATAATCGAAAAAAACTATTATTTAGCTTTGCTAGGTTGTGACAGTTAAAATACGATCAAACAACATATTTGATCTAATTAATTTTAGTCTAATTTATTTGTATTTATCATATTTATATATATGTTTAGTAGCTTGTGGAAGTGCGCTCCAAAATATTTGTTGATCTTGTTTATTGGTATTTATTATTTGATATTATTTATTTAAATGCATCATTTATTTAATTTATGTTTGTATTGGTTTTTCAGTTGAATTATACATTCGGGTAATCAACAGTTTAAAAATATACTGTTCAAATTATTATTTGTTTTAAAGTTCAATAAATGGATGTTTTCAAAGTCAATGAATAATCGTATTTAATAATCGTGATATCAATTATTGACCAAAAATAATCGTGATTATGATTTTTGCCATAATCGAGCAGCGTGTGTGTGTGTGTGAGAGAGTAACAAGAGCTATATTCAGAGCTCTGCTGCCTTGGCTATAATCTTTCATCGTTGCTGTTGTATGATTGGTGTTTAACTACGGTATTTAGCGTCTACAGCACCTCCGCTTTATGGTTCACGTAGACCCAAACGTCGCCCGGAGGTCCCCCGGTGTTGTTGCGGGAGCTGCTGCACTAGCTACACGCTACATTAGCAAAACAAACGCTAATTTCTTTTGCAAAAGGTGCAGCGGGCTTCAAACACGTTCTGCTCCACTGGTTTCAACATTCGATGTTTTCCAACCAATACGGTTGAACTTACACTTCCCCATATTTATTTGTAAGTAGATTCGAAGATACATGAGTTTCTGACTGCCGCTAGCCGAAGCTTGGTTGCTAGGTTACTAGGTGGGTGTTCTCTGATAATGGGCCCAAAAACACATTTTAGACGCGATCGCAACACATAAGTACCTTTCAAATCTGATCATTTTTAAGACCTTCTAAAATCATATTTAAGACCTTTCTTATTGTTTTGATCATATTTAAGAACCTTTTTTAACGCCTTAAATTCAGATTATCAATGTAAGACTTTTTAAGACCCCGCGGAAACCCTGATTGTTTATTAATGTGTTTCAGCGGCATTTAACGACAGTGCTGCTCTTCCACCGGAGTTTATTCTCCCGTTAGCTCCGGGTTAGCTCACACAGCAGCGGCCGCTGTAAAGTATTCACTGTCTGACTGTCACACAAGCAGCTGATCCCCAATTCCCCATATAAGTGAATGTGTTTCAGTATGAATTGACACTGTTTGGCATCACAACACTGTTATGAAGTTTCTCTGGTATAAAATGGATCATGTTAGCATAGCAACATAAGCTACACTGACTATCTGACTACTTGTTGTTGCTATCCTATTGTGGCATAAGCCGTTTTCTACAGGCACATTTTACCGGCGTATTTTTCATTATGATTCTACTTGTGATAGTCGGACATGACAACCTGTGCAGCCCATGTATTGATTCCATCCGATAGCTGCTATAATACAAAACAAAACGTCTGCCTGCTCCCCACAATGATCAATAACAGCGAACGGATGGTCAAAGTGTTGCCTGACTTTATAAAGTGTGTTTTTTTTTTTACAAGTGTGTGGTTGCGTTCTAGTCACTTTGCTCAGCGCTACTGCTTGTTACAACTTTTATTTGCCGTATTCGCCTTTAACTGTTAGCTCAGGTTAATCTCGCCCCCCTCCGACGTAAGCGTGACGTGGTATGCGGTTCTTGCTTCTAGACCGACATTTTTTGGTGCTTGAAACTAACCGGATTCCGGAGCTTAGAGGCGGCTCCGCTGCGGTGTGAACAGGAAAAAACTGTGCTTTTCAGGCTCTAGCTCGGAACCGGACCTGGAACCGCGTTGGTGTGAAAGCTCCATTAGAGACCAAATTCAATAATCATTGTCAGTCAGTCTGTCATAGTGTAATTGAGTTCGGGAATGTTAGCTGTCTATCGATCATGCTCACTAGTGAAAATCAGCAATGTAGCCTATCTTATGAGTTGGATATAGAACATTATCTATCTTTCTGTCTGTCCATCCATCCATTAATCCATTAATCCATCAATCCATCTATTTTCTTTCTAACAAACTTAAAATAACCATGTGATTTTACAAATATATCTTCGAAGACATGAAACACACTTTTTTTGTCCAATTATTTCTTATTTCTTAACTCCATTACTAGCGTGTAATGGTATATACTATATGCATATCTCAAGAAATAGTGTACGTCTTACATTAAGTAATCTCGCAATTTCACATTGTATATGCAAAATGTACCTCGTTGAGTTTCCTCAGAATGACTTTCTGAAAGTCATCGTCGTCCCACTTTCTGGCAGATAGAGTCCAGGCTGTCCTTTAGAACGGGGATGTCCAGGCAGTGGTTGAATTGCATCAGGTCGTAGCCATATGGGAAGGCATTGTCACTGACTGTCACCTGGGTGATGTTGCCCACAATGCAGCCTTGAAATAATTGACCAGTGAGAGGGGAAAAGATAGTACAGTGAGATACACCAGTGTCTCTTTATGTAATAAATACACACAACAAATACAGATGCTAACACTGTGGCTATCAACCTCCTCCTTCTTTACCTGCTCCTCGTTTTGTCTTGCGGGCACTGATGTGTTTGAACAGCTTCTTGAGTTTACTCTTCCTCACTTTCTTCTTCCTCTGTTTTGGCATAAAGGTCTTAAGGAACCTTTTCTTTGTTTTCTTCAAAAGAAAAAGAAAAAATCAAGAATTGTTCTATTTAATCACGTGTCTCTTACAAAGTACTTTAAATTATGAAATGAGATGAATATTATTGGACTTAACAAGAAACAGGAAAAAGCGAAACACTTACAGATTTGAATTTGCCCCAGAAGTTTCCTGTCAAATAAAGAGGTAGCTCTCCGAGGTCTACCAGGGTTTTCGCATTCCAGGTGGTGACATCCCTGAAAACAGAAATGTTTTAAATTCTGTCTTGATACCTACTTGGTGGTGTAGGATGTCAATTTGCTGAATTAGCATTAAAGATCTATAAACATAAAAGTGCCTCCAAAAAAAGGTTGCTATGAGTTGTGGATAAAACAATGTTATACTAAGCATGTTATAAGCCAACAAATTTGATAAAAGGAACAAAACACAGACAGTTTTTGTCCGTCTCGCTAAATGTTCTGATTCAACTACCCTGTGTGTAGCACTTCCCACTGAAATACAAAACAATCTTTAAAATAACAAGAAATGTAATGAGGACGTCAAATCATTGTTAGTAAGTGTAGTCAATTATTGCAACTGCACAGAGGTGGGCTGAAGATCTTCAGGTTACTGAAGTTAAAAGCAGTACCAGCGGTGCAAAGAGGAAGTGCAGAATGAATTTAAGTTGGGCTTTTATTGTGAAAGGTAAAAATTGAAGAAGTGAAGCTTTAATGCGCACTGTGGTTGACAATGGGGAAAATAATAAACAGATATTGTAGTCTTGGTTCATGCTGGTAAGGGCTACGCAGTGTCTTTGTTTTATTTTACAACCTGCATAAGAATAGGCAAAACTTGGCTCCAATATGTGTGTTCGTTCGTAGCTGGTGCACAGTGGCGGCGCCAGAGATTTCCTTTTGGGGGTGCTGTGGGGTAGCTTGATGTTTCATAGAGGGTGCTCAAAAATGTAGGGCTTCCCATTAATTTACCGGTCACTTCAGTTGAATTTTCGAATGCAACACTCCCCACACGCACATACACAGTGTACCCGCGACTGTTACAATGAAGGCTCGATAATTAGCTCACGGCATATAGGCAGGGACGTCCCTGGCCAACTTGAGGCCCACGCAAAGTTATATGATGAGGCCCTCTGTTTCACGAGCGCCTCCGCCGGTGGGGGGGGGGGGGGGGGGGGGGGGGTGTTAGTGGAGCCTCGCAGCGGCGAAACTGTGCCACGCCACACTAATTGCGCCGTATAAGCGGCTCAGTTGAGGCTCCGTTGAGGCTCACTCAGCAAGGTGAGGCTCCCTCAGCAAGGTGAGGCCCCCTCCGCAAGGTGAGGACCCACGCAGTCTGCGTGATCGACCTGTAGGGAGAGACGGCCCTGCATGCTCCCCCGGGGAGATTTAAAAAATGCATCAATCTGGTGCACCTTGAGAGCAAAATGAAGAGATCTATAGATACATCTCTGAACACCCATATGAAACGGAACAGTAAACCTAAACCGATTTTCTATTTCTTTATGGATATTTTACAAATCACTCCCCTTTTAAACTGTATTCTTGTTTGACTGTGTCATATAGTATTTCATACCTGTTTTTCATTTATTCTCTTATTTTTGTATACTGATCAAGTGATCATATAAACGTGTGCCTCGGAAATAATTGTTTACATTAATCGTGACCAAACCGTTTGAGACCCACTATAACTTAACTTAAGTTAACTATCTAAACACTGAGAGAGTTATTTACTTCACCTGAGCTGACGTTATCTCAACCTCTCAGTCTGACAGGAGAGAGTTCTCCCTCCACCTTGTTGTTGAAAAAGGTCCTTATATCCGTTAGCGTAGCTAGCTAGCACCAGATGCTCTCTCTCTCTCTCTCTCTCTCTCTCTCTTCTCTCTCTCTCTCTCTCTCTCTCCTCTCTCTCTCTCTCTCTCTCTCTCTCTCTCTCTCTCTCTCTCTCTCTCTTCTCTCTCTCTCTCTCTCTCTCTCTCTCGTGCCACACACCCACACACAGAGCCGAGCTTGAATGAAACACGGAGGACCCAGAAGTACGTGTACTGTTGCATATTATTTTCGAATCAATCATTTTTTAAATTATGAATTTCACACATAAAAATGTAAAAATACATACATTTCTTGGGGGTGCTATATGGCTATCCTAGGGGGAGCTGCCGCACCCCCTAGCGCCACCCTGGCACCACCTATGCTTGTGCACAATGCATCCTGGTACATGAGGGCAAAGCTAGCACTGCTCCATGACCTAAAGGAACTCTGCTTCCTGTGTCCATATATCAGGCATTAAGGGACTCATAGCTTCATTGTACTATGCTATGATTCTATGAACAATTTACATTTACGATCAACACTGAGAAGACGTGCACATTAAAGATGTGGAGTTTTGCCTAAAGAAATGAATCACAAATATATAGTTTCAGTTTTAAAACTAAAACACAGGGATAACTGAAAACACCTGGGAACAATAGTTTGTCAACAAAGTTATTCAAATTTTAGATTTATTTTTGTTTATGAACACATTTCTGCATTTGGTATACCACTATGCTCTGTGTTTAAGGTAGTGATGGATCATGTCATCCAGTGAATAGTGTGGGGCACTTATGTGCTTTTATTAGTTTTAGGAGCTTGATGGAATAAAATATGATTGTATAGCTGGTTTTGGAAACACAGAAATGTTTTGGTTGTAGGATCGATTCATTTCTGGTTTTGGGCTTTTCATGGGATTTGTTGACATTGATAAGTGTAAATATTTTTAACAGCCTTATCATTTAAATTGCAATCCAATTGGCTGGACATTGTTTTTTTATAAAAAGTGTTTGTTTGCAAAAATATTATCGTACCCGTATTTTGTCTTCCCAGACTGCAGCAGTTTCTCCATGGCAGCCACCTGGCTGGCAGAGAGGTCCTTGCAGACTTTGAGCTTTTCCAAAATGAGAGAATCGCTGTTTTCGATGTAAGAACTGTCCAGAGTGCACACCATGTTCCCTAACACCTCCACGTCGCCTCCGTTTAGTTTCACACCACTTATACCCTAGACAGTTAAAAACAAAGCATTTAATTAAAATTGTGCCACAATGCATTGACAGGCAAATGTGTTAAACATATAGGCCTACACTAATATGGGAAATGGATTACTTTACAGAAACCAAATAACAATACATTCAAAATGTCTGCCTTTGTCTTCAACATAACAATACTTATTTAATCGTAACGTTACTTTAAGTATGCTTTCATTGACAGTGTAAACATCTATAGAGTGGTTCAGTAATGAGTCTTTTTACCAATTCCTGTTCCCATTTTGTCCTGCGTCAGTTAATACCCCACCGGTGAATGTCCAAAGCTTCTATGTTCCATAAAAAGTGAATACATTAAGTACTTTGCGTGCGGACCAGAGGTCGCGTTAACTGAATATTTTCTGTCTATGACGGATTTTTTTTAACAAAGACGGAAAAATCTGAAAGGAGTCAACAAACTCGGAACAGAGCCAAAGTTTCACCGCAGCGAGGCTCCGGTGTTATGCCGTTTTAAGCATGCCCGCCAAAAAGGAAATTATATTGTTTCCAAACCAAACTTTGCCGTACAAATCATTGAAATGTCTGCGAGTTTTTGCTTTACGATGTGCGTGCTCCCGCGAGGTGCAGTGGGAATGCATAACACGGCGCTAACAGAGCGTACGCCCCCCCCCTGTTGACAGTTCACGAGCGTGCTCTCTCCCCCCTCGTCAGAGTTGTGTAAAGGCCGACGGGTGGTGAAGTCCCTCCCCTTCCGGTGGACCTCCATGGGACCTTATTTCGGAAAAATTATGTATTGAAGTCAATGGAGAGAGAAAGATTATCTTTCGATCCCGTTTGAATTGTGCCACGAATTACACATATCATGTTTGTCAATTTAAAAGATAATTTTGCCAGTCAAAAAAAAAAAAGTTGTCGTAAAACTGTGAAGTAACACATTTTTGTGTGTGAAATGGTCAATGAACTACAACTCTGGTCTTGCACAACAACACAGACGTCACCAAGATGGCCGTCACTACTGTCTTGCTAAACAAGGGATTGACTACCCTCACTATCACCACAATGAAACACGTCCAGAAGAATGTCATGCATTGCTGCCTGCCTGCCTGCCTTCCTTTGATTCTCTCTGAACTGCCTGATCTTTTTAATGTTTAATGTCAACTATTTGTGCAGATAGCATGAAGTGCTCCCTCCACTGGCTTCCGGTAACTGCTAGAATCCACTTCAAGACAATGGTACTTGCGTACCATGCTGCGAATGGATCTGGCCCTTCCTACATCCAGGACATGGTTAAACCGTATACACCCCATCACGTGCACTCTGCTCTGCATCAACCAAACGGCTCGTTGCACCCTCACTGCGAGGGGGACCCAAGTTCCCATCAGCAAAAACACGTGGGTTTGCTATCCTGGCTCCAAAATGGTGGAATGAGCTCCCCATTGAAATCAGGACAGCAGAAAGCTTACACACCTTCCGGCGCAGACTGAAAACTCATCTCTTTCGACTCTACTTCGAGCAATAGAACTATTAACAAAGCACTTATATACTAATAAAGGACTGGCTTACCTAAAGCCAGTTGAGTAGCACTTGAAATGTTTTTGCTCTATGAAACCTGATGTACTTATATGATTCTGTTTTCTTCAAGTTTGTATTTTGTTGGTCGAATGCACTTATTGTAAGTCGCTTTGGATAAAAGCGTCAGCTAAATGCAATGTAATGTAGAACAGATCGCCGATGCTAATATAGCGTTAGCGTTAGCATTTCTCCCCCGGGCTTAAATGGTGTATTATAGAATGATCACACCGGTGTGACAATACTCTTCAAAGGGTTCACGAAATATGACTACTACTCTTACTGTTAAACATTTTGGGTTACTTAATGTCACTTCATGTTAAGGCTAATAAAAATGACAAGGCTAAGACTGTAATGCTAACTAACGTGCTTGCTACAAGCTAGGTAGCTAACTTGATTCAGCCACTCCTGGTCCTTTCATCAGACGGGAAGCGAAAGAACGAGCAAGATCTATTGCTGGTATGATAACAACCTGGTACTAAGCACACAGGCATCTTGTTAAAGTTATCTTATCTATCTCTTATATTTAGCGGAGGAAAACAATTGTGACATCAGTTATGACATCACTTACGCAACTCTGGGATTTGTAGTCTTTCTAGTTGCGTATTTCTCATAGTCTTATATTTCCACAGTTTTACGAAAAACTGTGACTTTTTTGACATGGAAATGATTTTTTAAGATTGACAAACATCATATGTGTAATTCGTGGCACAATTAAAACGGGATCGAAAGATACGTTTTCTCTCTCCATTGACTTCAATACATAATTTTTCCGAAATAAGGTCCCATGGACTGGAAGTAGATGGGCGTGACTTTGCCACTCTATACCAGTCCACCGCTTAACGGTAGTGACGTATCAAATCAAGTTTTATTTATATAGCACATTTTTGGTCGAGCCAAAGTGCTGTACATACAATAAAAATACTTTACAATAAAAACACTTTACAACAAATACAACATTACAAATAAAAAATCACACACAGGGAAATGTCATGAGTCGTGCTCCGCTCAGACTAGAAGGCCAGAGAGAAGAAGTGAGTCTTTAGTGTAGATTTAAAGCTGGTCAGCCGACCTTAAATCTCTGGCTGGGGTGTAGAGATTGAGGAGTTCGGCTATATAGGCCGGAGCCAGCCCATTTAGGGCTTTGAAAACAAATAAAAGGAGTTTAAAATCAATTCTGAACCGAATTGGTATAGCCATGCGGCCGTGGTATAGTTTGATTTTAGCCTAACGTTAGCTTTTTATTTCTGTCGATTGTATTTACCCTTCAAAAACAAAACATGTTAAGTATGATTAACGTGTGTTGGCCAAAAAAGCGTATTTTCTGCAATATTCTGCAATCAAATCCCATTGCTTTTAGTCGGGGAAGCCCTTGCAATGCTAATTTCCGGGACGGCCTACAAAAACACATCACCATCGCACCGCTCTGTATAGCCATAGGTAGGCCTACATGTTATAACTTACGGTTTCCATTTGGTTATTTAAGCTTAATTTTATGTTTTTTTTGCAGTAAAAGTTATATTTTACAATGAATACAACAAGTTATAACACATTACATCTTTCTTTATAACCCTTAGCAAACATTCCTTTTAACGGCACTCACCAAGCAGTTCTGGGCTTCGCTGAATAGCCTCGAGTCTTTGTTCAAAACACTGGAGGCCACAGTGAAGTCTGCAGCACCCAATGCGGTAAAGTATGACCTGCAGTTGGCACCCTGGACATCTTTGATGCTGTAATAAACAGATATGTAAAAAATAAGAAAATGTGTTCTATATTAAGCCGATAAGGGGTTCATTAAAATAAAAATGTTTCAAGGAAAACTAACTTTAGGTAGATGAGCATGTCTGATGGATAATCTGCAAAGTCCTGAGAGAGGTGTCCCTTGAGCTGGTTATACATGCACGTCAGCTGTAGAAAATAATGCATAACTTTATTATAACTCAATCAAACAACTAATGTTTTCCTAAATGCAAGACTCTGGTGTTATACATCATATCTATTTCAGTTATCAACTCAGATAAAGGGATATAGTAATTTACCTGTGTTTCCTCCAGCTTCACCTTTGCCCTGCCTTTCCTTGGCCTACAGGAACGGATCAGCCCTCGGACCCTTTTCTTTTTCATTTTCCGCACTGTGTTACATGTGAAGCCTTGCAGAACAGTTGGATTTAGCCTGCAGGGGAAAATTGAAAAAGCACAATAACACAGGTAAATAGACCGTGAAAATTATTCCGTGGGGAGAACATTTTTATTGTGAAAATTGTTCACTTACTTCTCGGTGTCAAAGTCTGTTTCGCCCAGTGACTCAAAAAACATGGCCGCCTAGAAGAACAGACAGAACAATGTCAACAAATACTTAATTGATTAATTATCTCTTTAAAGCAACAGGCTACAATATGGTGACTTTGTCCGTGTATATTCTTTGTGTTAGAAAAGCTTGAAGTG
Source organism: Gymnodraco acuticeps (assembly GCF_902827175.1). NCBI lineage: Eukaryota > Metazoa > Chordata > Actinopteri > Perciformes > Bathydraconidae > Gymnodraco > Gymnodraco acuticeps. Next base: position 21,540 of record NW_022992222.1, on the reverse strand, counting down.
TTTTGAGTCCTATATCTTATAACCTTGGGTAAAAACATTAACCTGTTAAGCCCTGAGCCTGTTTTTCAGGTCTCAGGCTCGAAAATGACATTCCCAGAACAAATGACCATATCTTCCCTTCTAAAAGGGTTAAATTAATAATATTTGGTCTCAAAGCAAGGTTACATCTGTGAGTTGGATGTAGAAGTGTCAGAATCAATATAGATGTTTTTAGTTTAAAGTAAATTCAGATTGAACACAGTAAAAAAATGTAAATTATTGTGTCCGTCCAAAAAAAAAAAATTACTTATAGTGAAAACCACCCTTGAATGATGGGATGGTAGACTTAAAGCTTTAGGAATCCAAACTACAACATATAATAAGTACCCTGTATCAAGATTGATGCAAAACAAGTGAAATTTGACCTTTTTAGAGAGATTTAGCAACAAAAAAACACTTCTGGGGTCATTTGGGTGGATTTTCCATATCTCTGGCCCCCCTTGCTCGATTTTGCTGATTGACATCTCTTTCTAACCGTCAGAGCCAATGGAATCGAGGGGAACTCCCACATACTCCTTATTTGGTAATGTGTGTGTGTGAGACTGACGCATAGCCAAAACCGGAAGCTGCGATAACTCTGGTGACTACCATTTGCAGCTAACTTTTACTCTCTGATTTTTACATAAAAATGGAATTATGGATTATAAATAATTATTTCAGTTCCAAAGAAACATTATCAACCTATGGATTAACCGATTCAGCCGCGTTTTTTTCTCGTTTTAATGCCATTGAACAAGTCTTTTGATCAGATTGACAGCTACGGTGAGACGATCTCCCGTAAATGCTCCGTAAAGGTACGTGTTGTGATGTCTGTGTTTGCTTCCCCTGTCGCGAGTTCGGATCACTCAGTGATGATACTATATACTTAAATAATCTGTGGAACCTCAGCTTTAATCGAATATCTTGTATGTGCAGCTACGATAAGTAATAAGGGTATCTTTTATCTTGAGTTCTGTGCCAAAGTGCGTTAGCATTTTTCGCTCAGGGGTCATTTAGATGCTTCTTATGAGACTTGTGTTTTGTTTTGGTAAAAATGGTTTGTATCGTCAGTTAGCTGAGATTATTCCCGTTAATCTGGTATAACACATTAATAGGTTCTTAAATATTAAGATCCCCTGAGACACAGTGTCGTGAAAAGAAAAAAGGACCCGCCGAGGGGGTCCTTGGGTCTTAACAGGAGAGTTACTATGTATTATATGGCAATTTTTTGCCTTTAGTTGAGTGATTAATGAGTAGAGTCAGAATGAAAACGACAAGCTAAATAGGGGTATGAAATAAATAATAATAATGACGTTCCCACAGTTGGAATCGAGCCTGGGAGATTGTATTCATGTGACATTTCATTAGTGTATAATCTACTGCATGTATTTCCAGTCTTTGTGACCACCTAAAGTGCTTACACATATACAAGTCAACATTCACCTATTCACATACATCCAGAGGCAGAGGCTGCTATACAAGGTGCCACCTGCTCAGAGACTAACATTCACACAGAAATGTGGGGTTCAGAATCTTAACTACACTTTAAACTTTCAGCTACCAAGGCACTCCAACCCTGGATTAGACTTTGATGTTTATGTTTAACCCCCACCTACATGTAGCAGAACATAAAGTAAGAGGTAGTGTACGGGTTGTTGTTTAGTACCTTTCGGATGTTATTACATGGCTTAATTGAGTCCTCAATTCTGATTGGTTAATTTATACATTCTAGAGTATGGAATATCTGCAGCTTCAGTTTAAATATGTTGTCTGTCGAGCTACATACTGACCTGCTCTCCTGTCCATGTCTTCTTGTTGATCTTACTGATGTCCACAGGCCCAGAGAATACCAGCGAGGAAGATGGAATCTCAGTTGCCATGGCATCGGGGACATTCTGCACCACGCTGGCTGCACTTTGGTCAAGAGAGATGATCTACCAGATCACAGATAAGAGTCAAAATCAGAAATCATCACACAATACTCCTGTAAGTGAGTGAGTACATACAAAACAAGTTTAAGTTCTTGAATGCTATTTTCTGCATATAAACACATTTATATCCCCCGGTATTCTGGAACATGTCTTACAAACAGTATTTCCTGTTACCTCCAGTAAATAGGTAGTCTCCAAGTCGACAAGGAATGAAATCTTGAAAATTGGATAAATGGTATTCAATGGGTTTATATAGCAACACCTAACTATTTGCTACATAAATATTTGGGGGAGATATGTCTACTCGATTATAAAATGAAGTCACTATCCCTCTGTGTGTGTTGTGGTCCGAGTTAAAGCAGAACTGGGGAGAGTTTGGCAGAATGGATGGTTATAGCATACAATGTGACTGCACAGCATGCACCTGTATTGTTCATCTTCTGTTTTCTTACGCCAAACTTTTAGAGAAAACCTTCAGTTTGTAAGACAACATATTTAGTTTCCTTCACACCACTAGTAGCCAATGGACACTGCCCTAAACTTTGTAGTTTGTAGGCTACTCTTTAATATACAGTAGATAAGGCAGGGTATAACAATTATGTTTTTTATCTTTGGTCAGCAATGTTGAGAGAGAATCAAAAGTACCTTTTGAACAAAGATCTGTTGGATGACTGTCGGGGCTGCAATCATGTTGTTAACAAAGACAGTGTTCTGAGAGATGCTGAATAGCACAGTGGCTGGGATATTCTCAATTGTTTTTGAAGGAACTCCAGCAACGAGCGTGCCGAGGGATTCCAGACGCGATCCATCGTTGATCTGTATACATTTATCATTGCCAGAGTCAGTACATTTCATTAACAACATTGAAAATCAGAACACTGTTGGGTGTTGAAGCATCTACTTTTTCTTAATACGTGGCTTAGTTGTATACTGGATTCTGATTTTTGACATTCCAGGGGTTGTTAATTTTCCCCAACAAACCACTTGTGGAGAAAAGATTGTTGCTAAGGAGAATCAAGGGAATATGTGCAGTCATATCAATCAGCATCATAAATATTTGTAGTCATGTCATTGTTTAAGTAGTATGTAACTGTGTAATCATTGGGATAATATGCAGTGAGAAGTTACAACAACGTGGATTGTAAAGCCCTTACCAAGTACCCTGAAGAAATAAGTTTTTGGATAAATATGTTGGCCTGCCCCTGGTTCCAGGTGCTGACTGTGCCGAGGGTGGACAGAGAGGAAACCATCACTGTGGGGGAAAGTGAAGAGATCTTGGTGTTGCTCAGGCCCGAACTTGCACTGCCCAAGATCGAAAACGTCTCCGGTGTGACGGTCTCGATGTTGGATGCCAGAACAGCTGATACCTGTTTGATGTCAGAGTGGGATGGGGAACGAGTTAAAGATGTGAGCAAGCTTGCAAAGGTAAGTTAACTGTACATACATCTATATTAGATCCAATTTTGCAAAGGGCACAAGTAATGGGATGACGTAATGCAGTGAGCATCTAACCAAAAGTGCAAAGAAGCAGTAAAGTGTAATATATCTGTATAATATAAGTCTATGAATATTACAGATATAAAAAGCTAAATGATATACAGTATAAAAAGCATTAAAGGGGCAATATTATGCTTTTCGTGTGTTATATAGGTTTAAGTGAATGTAAATGGTCTGCAAAGGCTAAAATCCCAAAGTTCCCCCCAGAGGGAGTTTCTCTCCCACAGATTCCCCCCACCGCCTGAAGTGCCTCGATTATAGTCCTTTGTTTACTTCCATAAAATAGTGACATCACTACAGTATGTAACACTCGCACTTCTTTTGACTAGCGCTGTAATGGCGCTTTTCCACTGCAGGACCTCGCTCGGCTTAGTATGGTATGGCTAGGCCTCGTTAGGCCTTGTTACGCTAGGCTCACTTTATGCTGCGTTTCCATTACAGTTTAGGAACTGCAGTAGTATCTATAGTAACGCAGTGTAGGCGGAGCCGTGACGTCATCTTCAATGCGAAACACAAAACCAACATCAGCCGTTAGCTGTTAGCACTCAAGCTCACAGCTCCTCATATCTGTTCAGAAACTAGACAAAAGTTAAACAAGTACAAACCACAGACTGTCTGTGTCATGGCGAATACAGTCGCTGGTTTATTTATGTCTGTATAGGCCGTTGTTGTGAGTGTGGACGGTCGGAGCATATACAACGTTAGCTTAGCCAATCTCCATTCAGAAAACACGCATTTTGAAGACTTGTCATAGCATTAATTCATGGTTTTTACTAATCCGTATCAGTATGTTGTTACCTCGGCATTATTTTGAAACGTGTATTACAATTAAATCACGGTAAAATATGTTCATTTTGTTGTAGTTGCCAGCGATTCTCTCACTAGTTTAGCATACTCAGCCCGGTTGTTGGCCCGGAAAGAACCTCGATTTTGGAGATCCAGAAAAACTGTGAAAAAGTCCGCTAGCCGGAACTACGCCTAGTGGAAACGCATAAAAAAACGGGCCGGGTACGGCACGCTTAAACCGCGCTCCACGCTGTAGTGGAAATTCGCCATAAGTATGTGAGAGGCTAAGGGGCGGGACATCTCTAAGCGGTTGACCAATCACAACAGAGGCGGCCAGCAAACCAATCAGAGCAGACTGGGCTCTGGTTTCAGACAGAGGGTGAAAGAGGTGCTGCAGCATAGGCAGTATGAGAGAAATAAAGAGCTTTTTAAACATTAAAGCATGTAAACATGTCACAGTAGAGGCATACAATACAAATATGAAACCTTAAAATTGGCATTATAGGACCCCTTTAAAGTACTATCAAGGTAGTAGAAATATACTGTACTGTCCACAGTATATTTGTACTATCAAGGTAGTAGAAATATACTGTACTGTCCACAGTATAATATACACTGCATAGAAAGTAGTATAATTATGAAGTACACTATAGAAGACAATACTGGAATGGACAATTGTATAAATAAACACATGACAAATGTGCTGATAGTCAATCACTCTCAAACTCATTAGACATTTTACTGTTTACTGGTTTATTCTCCAAGTTTTGGTGTAAATTCAGGGTAAAAGCAAATTCTACAACAATCAAGAACTTATATTTTATACTGTAATTGTGCAATTAAAACTTTGGACAGGAAGCTGATAAGGTTCCACCCCCGCCATGTCGTTAAGAAATGTAATATCTTTGTTTTTTTTGGTGTATATTGTAATGTTCAACTGTTCCGCAAATTCCTAACCAGGCTTCTTAGGTGCTGAGAGACACAGTGGTTTATATTCAGGTTTCTGGCTCAGTCGGAGCATTTTTTGGGAACTGTAAAGTTCATTTTCCTAAATCCCCAATTTAAAACTTATCTTCAATTCTGGTAATTGCAATTTTATGTTTAGCCTTACTAGGTTGCGTCACTGTTTGCTTTTTTTGCTGTTTTCCTGTTTTATTTTGACTAAAGCCCCATTTATGCATTTTTAAGGTTTGTGAAATGACAAACAATGTGATAAGTGATTTTTGTGTTTAACGCATAAGTCAATCTCTGTTTTTTGTAGAAATCATTGGAGCTGGTACCTCAGAATACTCTGTTCCATTGCACGATTTCTCGAGCTCCTTCAAGATTTTGATGGTGTCAGCTTCACTAGCAGAAGAATATGCTGAACTTGGGACCTCAGGAGAGCATAGGAAAGAACCTGGAACCCTATAAGAATAATAAAAAAGAATATTTACAGAAGGACAAATATTCATCCCTAAAATGATTTGGATGCTCTGTATACATGGCTAACATTATCTTTTTTGCTAACCTCCCACAGTAGCTAGTGGTTTTTTAAAGTTATTAACCACTTGTTACTAGGCAGAAGATAACACGCTGATAGGGCCTGTTTAGATGCTTACCACAAAGTTTTTTCAGTACATACATTATATGCAATGCATTTTAGCTGTATAATGGACTATATAAACCGATATAGACTATATATAAGCCTATATAAAGTTGATTTTCCACTGTTTAATTCTGCCCACATTTAGCGGCTGGGTGGGTGCAATGGGACAATTCAAAAAACATATCTTGGGAAATAAGTGGATACTGACTTGAGAGGGTTGAAGGTGGGGTTGAATTCAAAAAGAGTCGAGATGTAGTAGTCGATCACAGTTTGTGGAATTGCTGCGTTTTTAAAGAGCTCCAGGTTGGCTTGGTCGACCATGAAAACTTTAGCCTTGAAAAATATATTAAAACATAGATTAATAAATTATTCTTCAAAATGCCTTTGCTTTTTGAAACAAAACTAGATTGAAAAGTAAAGTGAAAGCTTTGTCTAGTTTACTTATATCAACAATGTCTTTATCTGAGTTTAAGCATTACTAGTAAATCTACTAAAACAAATATCAGGACATACTTGACTGGGGGAGATGAAGTTGCTGATATCATCAACAGTGGCAAACGTCATAAAGTTGCCAATGTTATTGGCAAACCACGCGGTAGAATTCAGTTCTGCATCATTGTCGTTGTAGCATCTGGCTTCAGAGCCTATGAAACAGGGAAACACGAAACATTTAGGATTAGGGTTTGAGACATTTTTATCTTTTTAAATATTTGAGCCATCACAATGACAATACTAACATGCTTACATTTGGCAGATACAGTGTAATGTTAACCATCTTTGGTAAGCATGTTAATATGCATTTCATAACTGGCACATAACCCAAAGTAGGCTAGTAGTCAGCTTTGGCTGAAGCTGATCGGAGTAATTGTATACGTTTTGCAGGAAGATGAATTGTCTTAGCGTTTTTTAGGAATCATTTTTTGTATACAAAAAATAGATTTTCGACAGCCATCATTGCCATCCCTATAGAGCCTAAGGGCTATAATGGCTACAAAAGTTAATGTGCCACAAAAGTCATTTGTGATGGAAATGTAGTTCAAATAAATGTAAAGGGGCACAGGGATGTCATTTATTATAAAAAGCTAGTAGTGTTATTTTATCGTTTAAAGTAAAAAGTATCAAACCTTACTAAAGTATATTCTGAAGAACTACATTATCTAAAACTAAATCAAAAAGGCTTGTTCTAGAAAAACATATAATTTCTGTTGTGCTCTCCACCTTAAGAATGTTAGACTAGACTTGGAAAGTCAGTATTAAATCCTTTAGATCTACAACTCAAAAATGAATCTTACCATTTCCCAGATAGGTGCTGATTGTGGTGTATATCTCAGCCTGCCCAAACTCAGAGTTGTTGTATGTGAAGTTATTTCCCATTACAGAGACCCTATTGAAAGCAAAACAAATTCAATGACAGCCCTGTTGTCACTGAGTTTTCTAACGCTCTGAGAAAAAAAAAGAGATTTACAGTTTTTGGAAGGCAAGACATGAAGCATGCTGCACTTCGTTGGAGCTGATGAGGGTCTTGGTGAGGAATCTAAAATATTTAGTTAACCGCACATCAAACCAGGAATCAACCTCGTCACGGTTGTTGCTGCTCAGCGCCAAAGGCCAAACACAGGGGAGGGTCATCATCTTCACATCATCTGGAACATCCTCCTAATTGCATACACATGAATTTGCACATTTAACGAGAGGCTGGTATAACATATGGTATTTTAAACAGTTTATGTATTTTATGCTGTTATCACCAATCTGATGTTAAAAATACAAATATGTAAAGATGGTATGTCTTATCAGTTATAATGTAAGTTAAGTGGCACTAATCAGTCGAGTGACATACAGTTTCTAGAAAGGCAGCAGTGTTGTTGTAGTTGTTGAATATGACACAGATGTCAGATTCATTGTCTATCACATTGGGTCGACTGAGGAACTGATTCAGCTCTGAGGTGCTGATGGTACTTAGGAGCTGTAAGAAAGAAACAAATATTTATTGTTGGAAAACTTGTACATATTTTAATATAACTACTAGAACAGCGCCCCATCTACGGGCATTTGTATTAAAGCCAGCACAAGGGCGGTAGCTTAATTTCATCCTCTGTATGGGAATACAAAAAAGGTAATGTTTTGATTACCTCTGGCTCTCGTGCTGGGGGCAGAAGTGACGTGAACGTGGACAAATCTGGAAAATCAAATCTGTGGAAAGTGTTTCTCAGATAGATGTAGAAGCTTCCACCCCTGTAACACTCGAGGGGCGCTGGACCTGTTTTAAACAAAATAACCTTTATTAGTTTCTGAGACATATTGCCAGAGAAATAAAAGACTGAAATATATCAACTTTACAAACCTTGAAGGGATTGCAGAATATTTGTATAGATCTCTCGTTGGGTGTTGCTGCTGAGTGTCAAGCGTTGTGTGTCCAGCAATGTAATTCTAAATTCAGATAAAAATTAGTCTGAATCAATTTAAAAATACATATCATCACATTGACCATGACCCTCTAAAGAAATTCTTACATATTTTCGCTGCTGTTACACCCCCTTTTCTTCCCGATGTTAAATAAGGAAGTCACCAGGCTGGGAGAGAGGTTAACCAGAAGAGGGCTCAGTCGCCTGAGCCACAGCAGGAACTCTGTGTCACTGATAGCTGGAGAAGACAGATTCCCTCTGTCATATACTTCCTGGAGGAAGGCAGATTTCACCTCCACTGTGAAGTTGGTTGGGTGAGTCTGGGGAAATATGAATTAGTATTAATATAAATGTGTACACAAACGTTGGCATGAGTTATTTTATGATATTCACCTGATCATTCAAGAGTCAATATCTAATTGATTCCACCTTGGCTTTGCAAGGTGCTTCCACACTGCCTTTTTTTGTGTTGGTATTTATGGCTAGAAGGTAAGTTCTACCACTTTGCTATCTTTGGAGCTGTGAGAGCAACTGGCTGTATGAAAGCGGCCTAAGAAATACATTCACTGCCAAAAAGTAAACACAGTACTGTTCTGCAAGTCAAACTATGGAGAATAAATACAAATAATTCTGAGAGCCACACATTTGGTGACAGCTAACACTTTTATATTGCAGAAATCTGCCACTTTTATATTGCAGAATTTGTTAGATTAAAGCAGTCTTTAATTGTTTGTCCTAAACATAGCAATATATGCTTTTGAAATGTAACATGTCTTTGAAAAATAACAGTATACAGTTTATATTGTGTATCACCTTTAGCTTGAAAATACATAGATGTGTTATTTTTATCTATAAAATAAATAGATAGACAGACAGACACTTTATCGATCCCAAATTGGGAAATAATTTTACAGCAGCAGTGTGTTCAGGTGTTCAGGTATTAAAATATTAAAAGTTGGAATAAAGTATAAACTACACAACAAGCATAATGCACAGCAATCCGATATTTTCATGAAAACTCCCCAGGAGGCACCAACACAAACGTGGCCGAGTGGACTGCATGAGTATGTATGATCTGTGGTGTAGTGGGCTGTCACTCAAAGAAACTGAGTAGCCAATGGGGACGCACGCCTGAAAGTCCCGCCCACCTGGGACAGTTGTGTCAGAATCGAAAAACAAAAAATGAAGGAGCGCAAACGAGAATAGCTGCAGCGAAAGCAAAAGTCTGATCATTGAGAAAGAAGTAAAGAGAACTGCAAACAAAAAGATTTGTTAAAACAAAGAAAAAATATTTATAGTTTACATGATTACACAAATTATTTGTTTGAAACTTATAGTTTTATTTTTGAAATTAAATTTATTTAGCTTGATTCAGTTTTTTCTTCTCTTAAAGTCTTAGTTTTGCTTGATTCTAGTGTTGCTTTATCTTTATGACACAAAACTAATCCCATAGCTATATGGGCAAAAAAACCCTAGCTAAATTGCACACTGACAGACTTACAGACAATGTTTATTGAATTTGGTCTTTTAAGTTAACTTGTTTTTATAGATTTCAACACTGTGGACCTTTAACTTTCATATGGATGTAATGTATAGAGTCATTTTAAACTGTTGACATGTTCTTAATTAACAACACAGTCTCACGGCATTTCGTGTTATAGTTACGTGTTATTAATCTATTGATTCATGTTCACCAACACGATTTCACAATTTTTTTCGTGTCACAGAGAACGATTTTAAAAGCAATAATAATAATAATAATAATAATAATAATAACAAATTAGAAGGAAAAACAGATTAAAAAAATACAGATTTCAGTATTCTGACACAGAACGATTTTAGAAGCAATGTATTTCTATTGATAGTATGTTTCGTGCCAAATAATAACAAATTAGAAGGAAAAAAGGATTTCAGTATTCTGAGGCTCTTTGCCCCATTTATTTTCCTCGCGGACAGCAAAAAAACTCTGACATTATACAATTAAAAATAAAAGGGAAAGGGTTAGGCTTAGGGTAGGATATTGAGTAAGAAAATGTTTTTATAAACCACACAGCTTCCGGCCTTCCAAGACCCGACCGTACGAAAAGACGTGGTGCAGGCACGAAACATACTACCAATAGAAATACATTGCTTTAAAAATCGTTCTGTGTGACACGAAAGAAATTCGAAAATCGTGTTGGTGAACACGAATCAATAGATTAAATTAATTTCGTGACTATAACACGAAATGCTGTGAGACTGGGTTGTAAATAGGGGTCGATATTCCGTATTTGACCGATTATCGGTATCGGCCTTTTCTTATCAAATTGCCGATAAAACTTTGGCTCTGATGCGGCCGTTTCTCTGGCTGCAGTCACCACTCTGGTGTACACTGCGAGTGGAGTGGAGCCTCGCAGTTTTTCAGGTTGATATGTGAAGCTCATTAGCTAACCAACATGTATCTAGCAAATGTTTAGCAAAATATTAGAAGTGAGGCTAATAGACTAACGTTAGGTCTACTGTAATAGCCTCACTTTTAATAGTTTGCAAAACATTAGCTAGCACTAGTGTTTTACAGTTGCTAGCAGCTTATTGGGATTTTATGCTAGATAGACAGATATAATAAATTAAGCATAATTGTTAGTTAAGCATGTCAGCCTGCAGCCCCACTTCTTGTCTCTCTAACTCATTGCAGATGACTGCACTAAAGAAAAGGGCACAGAGAGAAAACCAGTTGTAAGATGTTTAAAAGTTCATTAAACATAATATATGCTTAAATGCATTTCAAAGAAGTTGTGTTGAGTTGTGTTGGAGTTTGTGTTATTCTACATTTTGGCACCAAGATTATTTATTTTACTGCAAATGTATGTCGGTTCCAAATATCGGTTATCGGTCTCCTTGATTACTAATAATCGGTATCGGTATCGGCCTTGAAAAAGCCATATCGGTCGATCCCTAGTTGTAAGTAACGAGTGTGATGATCGTTGTACTTTGGTACTTTCCGTAACCGGTGTTCCTCAAAGCTACGAGTGCTAAACCGGGGAGAACTAACACATATGTGTTTCAACTGGGAGTGGGAATAGGGGCAGGCCCAAATAAGGTGAATATAAACAAAGAAAAATAGCCAGTCTTCCATTGTCCCTGTATGACTGAGAGTTAAGCAGGCTCACTGGTTACTTTATGTGCTACTGAAGAAACAGGACCACCCCATTCAGCACCAACAATAACCAACCTCGACATTTGCAGGTAATTATTAATAATAATAATTTTAAGATGTTGAAAATGAAATGCCACAGTATTTAGCTGTGTTAGCCTAAGTGAGCTTAAGAAGTAGCGTTAGCGAGTTGTTGCTGGTATCTTCAACAGGCTATTAATTAAGATAATATATGAATACATCTTATAGCCTATACATGTAGTGTTTGCTGTTGTTCACAGGTAATGCCTTATTAATGTTACTGCTACAACTATAACTAGGCTACTACAAGCTTGCTTTTTTTATGATACCTTGTTCAACCAGCTACAATAGGCACCTTAAGCTAACAGCTTCAACTTCTTCATGTTTGGCTCTCATAATGTTAATTCAAATCCCTTTCAAAATAGTATAGCCTTAGTGACATTAGTCTTTATTTCAGACCTGGTGTGTTACATTGCATTAAGCTAGGTAAATATTTGTTCACTTAAAGTTCAGTGTATTATGATGAAAGTGTGTTTCAGTTTGACTTTAAAATATATACTTTTAAAAATTGCACCAGAAACGGGTTAATATTAGGCATAATTTTCCTGCAGTGTTTGCTTTCATGTGGATTATAAGGAATTTAATTTGAACATCTTTCAATATACTGATGCCATGTGTTTGTCTGGAAAAATTAAACAATGTGAATATTATTAGGCAAAAAAGCAAGTCTGAGCTATACAGATATTTACCTCAATGGCTGGTGAGACGATGTCAAAGAAAGCACCAAAGTTGACAGGGTTGATGACTTTCATGATATTTGTCACATCCATCTTTGTCTTTAGATGTGAGGGAGTTGCTGCAAGCTGAGCCAGCTGACTGACAGTAAGAAGATATGCAACCTCCACCTAGTGACAAGCAGTACAGTATTACAGTAAGTAACACCAACTTTAACGTTTCTTGGCATGCAGTTATACGCTCGTTTAAAAACTGGACTTCCCATGTTATACCGGCAGCTAATCAGTAGATTCAGACCTTTTTTAGTTTTTGCAGTATCTTATATTTATATATAATATATGTTTTGCCTTGAAGGAATAAAAGCAAGCTATTTCCAATGACATAGCACAAATAATGTGTAAGAAATGTACATACCAGTTTCCCAATATAATTTAAAGGTCTTTATGCATTGTAACTGCACACATATTTTTATTTTTTATTTTAACGGGTAAACCTATATTTCATATATATTCAATGTAAATATTGCTATATTTGAATAATTATGGTTTTCCTTAAATTGTTTTTTTATCTCCGTTTTATTTTTATGTATGTATGCACCAAAAACACCAAGACAAATTCCTTGTTTGTGTTAACCTACTTGGCATTTTTTCAGCTGACCTGTGCAAGTACTTAGTGTTTAATATCTATAATGAATGAAGCTTTAGTTGTTAAAAATTTTTTTGCAACCTACTGGATAACGGAAAAAAAGTTCCCTTTGCCTGTTACATTTAGATTGTCTAGGCTTGTCTTACAATCAAACTCTCGTGAAGATTACAAAATGGGACGAGTGGGTTCATGTCGCTGTACATCCTGGAAGTCAAGTTTTAAGTAGTCATGGTAACACAATTGATAATTTAACATTGATTTAACATTTATTGAACAACAACTGGTTTTAGTTTGGGAGTTGAGCTCTACAACCAAGGTCCGCTACTTACTGTGGAGATGTTGGAATTTAGAGCTTGCAGATCCTGAAGGGTTGCAAAACCAGAGAAGTTGCCAAAGTTGCCCTGAAGCCACTCTTTACTGCCTCTGTTGAAGGAGACACAGCCAGGATCTGCGAAGAAGACAGAAACAATGACATTGACAGGGTATACCAACCACATGCCATCAAAACTTGACCTAATTGAGCCTGAGTGCCTGCGTTTACCTGATGAGTCATTTCTTGAAAGGAATGGTCGGATGAAATGCGTGTAGACAGCTTGCTGTTGTTCTCTGTCCATGGATGCCCTTTGACTGCTGAATGCCTTGATGCTAAATATTGAGAGAAGGCTGTAAACATCTAACCGACTAGAAATAGTCAGGTTCATCTGCCATCAATGTTCACAGTAGAGCAATGTATCACATGTTCTCTTACACAGTCTGGTAGGTCTCGCAGCTGAAGTTCTTGGAGCTGAGGCAGAACAGGAAGTTGGGGGTTGTGGAGGCCAAAAACGGACGAATATTTGTCTGGAACCAGCTGCTGACAAAGTCATCACTCTGCAGTTGTGTCTGGCTGAAGTTGGCAATTCTCACCTCTCCGAGAGCCTCAAGTGCATGTGACAAGGATGGCTTGCTGTTGCCTGGTGCCTGGAATTAGGAAAATAATTTTGGTTTGACAGAATTGGCACGGGAAAACACCAATTTTGTGATGATGTGGCATTTACCATGGTTGCGAATGTCTCAAGAGCCTTGTCTAGTTCAGGAGAAGCTTTTTGGAATAAAAGCTTCCAGACCTCTGTCGGGTATGTCCTGTTGCTTTCCAGTGTGCAGTTCATCAATGTGACCAAGTTGCTGGCTGTTAGATGTGTAGCCTTGGAAAGAAATAGACAGAAATAAAGCAAAGTGTCTCAGAGCCTATGGCTATTAGTTTCAGGAGGCTCGTGTAGCAAAAGCCAAATCTTGTTCTGGGATTGATAGCTTACATAAAACAAACTTACCGAGGAACAAGCATGCTCAGTGAGGGTGAAACGGCACAGCGCTTCAGAGGAATTGTAAACAGATAGTGTTTCTTGGACGTGTGATCTGAGGGGAAAAACAACCATTTAACCTTAGTTAGATTGTGTAAAAGAACTCTGCAAACCTAGCACCGGACAAATCTGCTATACACTTACCTATTGACTGCAGCACAGATGAGGTTCTCTGTGAGAAGACAAAAATGCGTATCAGATATTGTACCTTTGCAATGCAATCTTTTCATCAACGTTTTAATGTCTGGTAATTGACAGACTTACCATCGACCGGGGTCTTCTTGCACTGGAGAAAAGCAAATCATAATTGTTAGTTTAGTGGCAAAAGTTTGTTTAAGTTAAAAATACCTCAATGAAGCTCCTTAATATAAATCATTTTTATATGCCAAACGTGTGTCCTGTACATTTGTTATCAACTATTGCAAAGCCTTTTCCATGTTATATCCCCATGTTAATGAACTCACCATGAAGGAGTCTGGAAGTGAGCAACCTGTTTGGAAGAAAATGTAAATGAAGTTATGTCATCAATACAGCTATCGTTACAAGTAATGGTAATTGGGTTTTCTAAAAAAAAAGTTTGTTAGCAAAGTGTTTTGAAACGTACGTGTGAATCTTTCCTTCAGTGACTTTATGCTTGATCTCAGGCTGTCCGAAAGGTGCAATGGCAGGGATTCCACACTTTGCCCAAGACCAGTGAGTCTGAAGAAAGAGCACATCAATCTTTGTCACTTGTCTGGTGCCAACGTTTGAAATCATCATTATGCAAACCTATAATGTCTAACTGTGGACTTTAGAAATATCATCTCTTACATAGCTCTGTAGGAGTGACAGCTGATGTTATTGGGGATAACCGCCAAGCTGCCAGGGTGGAGGCTCGCCAAGACAGGAGCCAAATGGTCCTGGAACAACATCTTAAAGTCTTCAGGATCAAATTCTTCAAATTCAGGCGCAAGGGCCGTCAAAGTCAGGTTCAAGATTGTGTCTCGTACACCTGGATTTTTGATGAGGGTGATGTTTTTCTGGAAATAAAAGTATACATGTTTCAGCACAGGAGAACATTTAGATTCCTGAAATGATTGTAGAGGTTAGAGCAAGTTTGGTGGCTCATATTTGCAGTCTAATGCATGGGGAAAACAGTCAGGCCACCATAACTGCAAATCCTTTAACATCTTAAGTGTTAAAACAGCTTTTTGATTCAATTCCTGGCCTTTTTTCAGGTTCTGCAAAAATGTAACCATCTCAGGACAATTGTAACATGGCCGGCTTGCCAGCACGCTTTTTATGAAAATAGAACAATTCCAAAGTCAAGCATTCACCTGCTTGTTGGCTTTTGCAAAAGCAATTAAAAAGTGTTCAAACTCCTCATCATCAGGCGACTCTATCAAGCTCGTCAACACCTCCCTTAGGAAGGCCTCATCCTCCAAAGCTCCACTGTCAGTATCCAATATCAGCTCAGTCTTCTGCTCTGGTGAGAGGGAGTCCACAACTGCCATCTAAGGATACAAACAAAGAGGATATACCAGTTGCTTTTCACCGTGACGTGCCAGAACAACTCCCGCGTGCAGATTTTCCATGTTCTGAATACTGTGTGGTTGTTTTCAAGGAATATTGCTAGCTTAATGTATGACTTACCGCAGAGAGGTTGAAGGCTTTGAGGTCAGAGTATGTTACGTGTTGGGAAAATGCACCCAAGTATGCTTCAAGCCATTCCGCATCACTCTGAATTCCGTGTCTGCAAACTAAGGCAGGTAGATAGACATTAGCATGGGTACCATTTAGCAAGCTTTATTTTTCATCGATACACATGGTACAAGTTGAGTGCCAGCCAGTGTTAGCCCTACCTGGCTTGTTGATGACACTGGCCGATTTGACCAGATAGCCTTGCAAGGCTTTTCCAATGCCTTTTCGTTGTCCCTTGGACATTGCAGGGGCAGCATTGCTCATCCCACTCACACTGCATGGGATGAAAAGAAACATTATTATGTAGTCCCACATTAGATGTTGAATTCTCTGCAATGCAAGCGTATTTGTTTGTAAAGTGCTACTCACACGACTTGGAAGTTTTTGCAGGAAATGTTTGCGGTTGCACTCTTGATCATCATTGGACTGAAACTTGGGAGGACAGGAACCAGGATCTTATGGAACCAAACAAACCAGTCTTCTTCCATAAAGTGTGTGAAATTGGGACTGATAATGCTGAAGGTCCGATTCATTACACGGTCTCTCACAACAGGTTGGAAATCCGGGCCCTGTGAAATGACAACATTAGAGGGTTTAAAAGACATACTACACTATACATGATGCAACAAAGGATGTAACACTATATTGGAAATGATAGAGTCCTCGACAACTAATGTAGAGGATTGCCATTCCCAGGATTGCCATTCTTACTCTGATTTCAAAGGTGGCCTACCTTTCCATTAGCTGTCAGCTGTGTCAGGAATTCTTCCACATTTTCCAGAGCATCGCCCTCCTGGAGTCGCTCAAACACACGGTCAATGTGGTCGGTGTCATTCAAGGCCCCTGAGCTCAGTGTCAACTCTGCCACCTGAGTGGGAGTGAGCAGTGGCAACAATTCGGCCTACGGAAGGGAATCAATATGAAATCATAAAGCATCTATTGCAAAACCACAGGTTAGACATTCCGGTTTGGAAGAAGAATATTACAACCGTCATCCGCCACTTACGCTGGAGAAGTTGGCATTGAGATGTTGCAGATCCCGAAGTTTTGCAAAACCAGAGAAGTTGCCAAAGTTGCCCTGAAGCCACTCTTTACTGCCTCTGTTGAAGGAGACACAGCCAGGATCTGCGAAGAAGACAGAAACAATGACATTGACAGGGTATACCAACCACATGCCATCAAAACTTGACCTAATTGAGCCTGAGTGCCTGCGTTTACCTGATGAGTCATTTCTTGAAAGGAATGGTCGGATGAAATGCGTGTAGACAGCTTGCTGTTGTTCTCTGTCCATGGATGCCCTTTGACTGCTGAATGCCTTGATGCTAAATATTGAGAGAAGGCTGTAAACATCTAACCGACTAGAAATAGGCAGGTTCATCTGCCATCAATGTTCACAGTAGAGCAATGTATCACATGTTCTCTTACACAGTCTGGTAGGTCTCGCAGCTGAAGTTCTTGGAGCTGAGGCAGAACAGGAAGTTGGGGGTTGTGGAGGCCAAAAACGGACGAATATTTGTCTGGAACCAGCTGCTGACAAAGTCATCACTCTGCAGTTGTGTCTGGCTGAAGTTGGCAATTCTCACCTCTCCGAGAGCCTCAAGTGCATGTGACAAGGATGGCTTGCTGTTGCCTGGTGCCTGGAATTAGGAAAATAATTTTGGTTTGACAGAATTGGCACGGGAAAACACCAATTTTGTGATGATGTGGCATTTACCATGGTTGCGAATGTCTCAAGAGCCTTGTCTAGTTCAGGAGAAGCTTTTTGGAATAAAAGCTTCCAGACCTCTGTCGGGTATGTCCTGTTGCTTTCCAGTGTGCAGTTCATCAATGTGACCAAGTTGCTGGCTGTTAGATGTGTAGCCTTGGAAAGAAATAGACAGAAATAAAGCAAAGTGTCTCAGAGCCTATGGCTATTAGTTTCAGGAGGCTCGTGTAGCAAAAGCCAAATCTTGTTCTGGGATTGATAGCTTACATAAAACAAACTTACCGAGGAACAAGCATGCTCAGTGAGGGTAAAACGGCACAGCGCTTCAGAGGAATTGTAAACAGATAGTGTTTCTTGGACGTGTGATCTGAGGGGAAAAACAACCATTTAACCTTAGTTAGATTGTGTAAAAGAACTCCGCAAACCTAGCACCGGACAAATCTGCTATACACTTACCTATTGACTGCAGCACAGATGAGGTTCTCTGTGAGAAGACAAAAATGCGTATCAGATATTGTACCTTTGCAATGCAATCTTTTCATCAACGTTTTAATGTCTGGTAATTGACAGACTTACCATTGACCGGGGTCTTCTTGCACTGGAGAAAAGCAAATCATAATTGTTAGTTTAGTGGCAAAAGTTTGTTTAAGTTAAAAATAGCTCAATGAAGCTCCTTAATATAAATCATTTTTGTATGCCAAACGTGTGTCCTGTAAATTTGTTATCAACTATTGCAAAGCCTTTTCCATGTTATATCCCCATGTTAATGAACTCACCATGAAGGAGTCTGGAAGTGAGCAACCTGTTTGGAAGAAAATGTAAATGAAGTTATGTCATCAATACAGCTATCGTTACAAGTAATGGTAATTGGGTTTTCTAAAAAAAAGTTTGTTAGCAGAGTGTTTTGAAACGTACGTGTGAATCTTTCCTTCAGTGACTTTATGCTTGATCTCAGGCTGTCCGAAAGGTGCAATGGCAGGGATTCCACACTTTGCCCAAGACCAGTGAGTCTGAAGAAAGAGCACATCAATCTTTGTCACTTGTCTGGTGCCAACGTTTGAAATCATCATTATGCAAACCTATAATGTCTAACTGTGGACTTTAGAAATATCATCTCTTACATAGCTCTGTAGGAGTGACAGCTGATGTTATTGGGGATAACCGCCAAGCTGCCAGGGTGGAGGCTCGCCAAGACAGGAGCCAAATGGTCCTGGAACAACATCTTAAAGTCTTCAGGCTCAAATTCTTCAAATTCAGGCGCAAGGGCCGTCAAAGTCAGGTTCAAGATTGTGTCTCGTACACCTGGATTTTTGATGAGGGTGATGTTTTTCTGGAAATAAAAGTATACATGTTTCAGCACAGGAGAACATTTAGATTCCTGAAATGATTGTAGAGGTTAGAGCAAGTTTGGTGGCTCATCTTTGCAGTCTAATGCATGGGGAAAACAGTCAGGCCACCATAACTGCAAATCCTTTAACATCTTAAGTGTTAAACAGCTTTTGATTCAATTCCTGGCCTTTTTTCAGGTTCTGCAAAAATGTAACCATCTCAGGACAATTGTAACATGGCCGGCTTGCCAGCACGCTTTTTATGAAAATAGAACAATTCCAAAGTTAAGCATTCACCTGCTTGTTGGCTTTTGCAAAAGCAATTAAAAAGTGTTCAAACTCCTCATCATCAGGCGACTCTATCAAGCTCGTCAACACCTCCCTTAGGAAGGCCTCATCCTCCAAAGCTCCACTGTCTGTATCCAATATCAGCTCAGTCTTCTGCTCTGGTGAGAGGGAGTCCACAACTGCCATCTAAGGATACAAACAAAGAGGATATACCACTTGCTTTTCACCGTGACGTGCCAGAACAACTCCCGCGTGCAGATTTTCCATGTTCTGAATACTGTGTGGTTGTTTTCAAGGAATATTGCTAGCTTAATGTATGACTTACCGCAGAGAGGTTGAAGGCTTTGAGGTCAGAGTATGTTACGTGTTGGGAAAATGCACCCAAGTATGCTTCAAGCCATTCCGCATCACTCTGAATTCCGTGTCTGCAAACTAAGGCAGGTAGATAGACATTAGCATGGGTACCATTTAGCAAGCTTTATTTTTCATCGATACACATGGTACACGTTGAGTGCCAGCAGTGTTAGCCCTACCTGGCTGTTGATGACACTGGCCGATTTGACCAGCATAAGCCTTGCAAGGGCCCCTTTTCCAATGCCCTTTTCGTTGTCCCTTGGACATTGCAGGGGCAGCATTGCTACCATCCCACTCACACTGCATGGGATAGCAAAAGAAACATTATTATGTAGTACCACCACATTAGATGTTGATCTCTCTGCAACAAGTGCAAGCGTATTGGTTGTAAAGTGCTAACTCACACGACTGTGAAGTTTTTTGCAGGAAATGTTTTGCGGTTTGCCTACCCCTGTTGATCATCAATTGGACTGAACTTGGGAGGACAGGAACCAGGATCTTTATGGATACACAAACAAACCCCAGGCTCTTCATTCCATAAAGTGTGTGAAATTGGGACTGATAATGCTGAAGGTCCGATTCATTACACGGTCTCTCACAACAGGTTGGAAATCCGGGCCCTGTGAAATGACAACATTAGAGGGTTTAAAAGACATACTACACTATACATGATGCAACAAAGGATGTAACACTATATTGGAAATGATAGAGTCCTTGACAACTAATGTAGAGGATTGCCATTCTTACTCCGATTTCAAAGGTGGCCTACCTTTCCATTAGCTGTCAGCTGTGTCAGGAATTCTTCCACATTTTCCAGAGCATCGCCCTCCTGGAGTCGCTCAAACACACGGTCAATGTGGTCGGTGTCATTCAAGGCCCCTGAGCTCAGTGTCAACTCTGCCACCTGAGTGGGAGTGAGCAGTGGCAACAATTCGGCCTACGGAAGGGAATCAATATGAAAATCATAAAGCATCTATTGCAAAACCACAGGTTAGACATTCCGGTTTGGAAGAAGAATATTACAACCGTCATCCGCCACTTACGCTGGAGAAGTTGGCATTAGAGATGTTGCAGATCCCGAAGTTTTGCAAAACCAGAGAAGTTGCCAAAGTTGCCCTGAAGCCACTCTTTACTGCCTCTGTTGAAGGAGACACAGCCAGGATCTGCGAAGAAGACAGAAACAATGACATTGACAGGGTATACCAACCACATGCCATCAAAACTTGACCTAATTGAGCCTGAGTGCCTGCGTTTACCTGATGAGTCATTTCTTGAAAGGAATGGTCGGATGAAATGCGTGTAGACAGCTTGCTGTTGTTCTCTGTCCATGGATGCCCTTTGACTGCTGAATGCCTTGATGCTAAATATTGAGAGAAGGCTGTAAACATCTAACCGACTAGAAATAGGCAGGTTCATCTGCCATCAATGTTCACAGTAGAGCAATGTATCACATGTTCTCTTACACAGTCTGGTAGGTCTCGCAGCTGAAGTTCTTGGAGCTGAGGCAGAACAGGAAGTTGGGGGTTGTGGAGGCCAAAAACGGACGAATATTTGTCTGGAACCAGCTGCTGACAAAGTCATCACTCTGCAGTTGTGTCTGGCTGAAGTTGGCAATTCTCACCTCTCCGAGAGCCTCAAGTGCATGTGACAAGGATGGCTTGCTGTTGCCTGGTGCCTGGAATTAGGAAAATAATTTTGGTTTGACAGAATTGGCACGGGAAAACACCAATTTTGTGATGATGTGGCATTTACCATGGTTGCGAATGTCTCAAGAGCCTTGTCTAGTTCAGGAGAAGCTTTTTGGAATAAAAGCTTCCAGACCTCTGTCGGGTATGTCCTGTTGCTTTCCAGTGTGCAGTTCATCAATGTGACCAAGTTGCTGGCTGTTAGATGTGTAGCCTTGGAAAGAAATAGACAGAAATAAAGCAAAGTGTCTCAGAGCCTATGGCTATTAGTTTCAGGAGGCTCGTGTAGCAAAAGCCAAATCTTGTTCTGGGATTGATAGCTTACATAAAACAAACTTACCGAGGAACAAGCATGCTCAGTGAGGGTAAAACGGCACAGCTCTTCAGAGAATTGTAAACAT